>NC_048538.1:359501-959501 GCF_902806685.2 Maniola hyperantus
TTTTTGTTGTTTGAATAAATTCCCCACTTAAAATGCAATTTACTTTAATTGCCTTATATTCCTTTAATAGCTTATCAAGCAACTCATAAATAATATTTTTAATTGAGTTTAGGAAATATTCAGGTGTTTCGAATTCTGAATTAGACGACGTATTCTCATTGGAAATCCTGTATGTTACTATTCTTCGACCGAAAGCGTTTTCTATTATTTGCACATTAGCTAAGTTTTGAATGGAGCTATTAACAAGTACATTATTTATATGTTTCTTGCTTTTAAGGTGGCTGGTATAGTATTTTTGATTAACATTTGTTTTACAATAAGGACACTCGACACTGTGATTGTTTGCGGGACTTACAAATGAGGTAGATCCTCCCTCCGTTGATGTTGATGTCGTCAATAGCCCCGTAGAAGTAGAAGGTTCTTGAGAACATGGTCGCTTACTCGAAGACTGTGTGAGCACAGTAGCCTTTCTTTTTACTCCGGCTCCAGTTTGCCCCGAACTAAAAAATAAAAATACAATAGTTAAAAATATGTTCTGAAAAATACACTTACAATTATCTTTATTGGAATATAATTTACCATTTGAAGCACACATATTACAATATGCTATCATAGGAAACACCCCATCAATTTCATCACAAACAGGGGATGTCATGGAGACAGAATGACCACTACATGGAGTATAAAACGGTTTAATATCTGGGTCCTCTAACATCCATCTAGGGAGTCTATTAGATATATACCACAACCGGATGTTTCTATGAAACTTATTTAGCACAAATGATTTAGTAAATACACTTATTTCATCACTGGAAAAAGCTTCCATGGTTATTATTTTTCTATCACAACTTGTCTCTGAATGGACGTTACTAGAGCTAAGCCCGGATATTTATACACAAAAAACCCCCTCTCTGTCAGCAATGTGTTTAAACAAGTTTGAACTTCAGGGTCGAGGATGGCGGCATTACATTAATAATTTATAGTCGCACACCTAATATTCGATGAAATTTTTGAAATACAATAGATTAAAATAAAAACTGCTCGCGGAAAAAAATTAAAAAATACTCACGAATAAACTTGATCTCGTTCGGTTTCCATACATAGGTCAACTAACATCGTGTTCAATTCGACTTCTTCACAAATTGCAACCATTTCTTCATCGTAGACCGAGTTGTTCAGCTCACACAGTTGAGACAACATCGTTGTAGGTAGTAAGAAGGAATATGGCGCGACTGCTTTAGAACAGGACTCTTTTATAATTTGTTTCAAATTTGTTCAAAGACAAATGGTAGGGAAAGTACACATTATTTAAAAAATATATTTCCGTAAAGTGTCACTCACGGGTTACTGGCTTTTGTTGTGTATTCACAGCGGGTAAGGATCGCATTGTGTCTGGAAGACCAACCTTTCAATTGTTATATTTTTATCTTAGGGTTCTGTAACTCAAATAGAAAAAGGAACCCTCGATCGTGAATTTTGTTAATTTTTTGTTAATGAGATAATAAATATATTTTAAACTGACACGAGAGAGCATCTCACATATTTTTGCAAGAGAACACATTATCATAAAGCTTGGGTTAATTTTTTGTTAGTCCTTCTTAATGGGATTATAAATCTTCGAAACAAACACGAATGTACATGCTCTGAAACACCTGCATGCGATATCAGTTTTTGCATCTACCTAAAGTAATGGGCGATAAAAACAGATTGAGTGGACTAACTAAAAAAATCAACGACACGATCGATCGTGAATTTTGTTAATTTTTTGTTAATGAGATAATAAATATATTTTAAACTGACACGAGAGAGCATCTCACATATTTTTGCAAGAGAACACATTATCATAAAAGCTTGGGTTAATTTTTTGTTAGTCCTTCTTAATGGGATTATAAATCTTCGAAACAAACACGAATGTACATGCTCTGAAACACCTGCATGCGATATCAGTTTTTGCATCTACCTAAAGTTAATGGGCGATAAAAACAGATTGAGTGGACTAACTAAAAAAATCAACGACACGATCGATCGTGAATTTTGTTAATTTTTTGTTAATGAGATAATAAATATATTTTAAACTGACACGAGAGAGCATCTCACATATTTTTGCAAGAGAACACATTATCATAAAAGCTTGGGTTAAGTTTCTACGAAATGCATTGCTATCAAATTCTAATTTACTTATTCATTATAAACAATATCAGTCATCCAATATGGTGATAACATGATAAACTCGTATTTAAACATTTTATGAAAATACAGTCATACATACAGAAAAATACCTCCTTTTTTAAAGTCGGTTAAGGACAAAATTGTAGAAATGCATGGATCGACGGGTGAGGGGATAAGGGGCGGGGGGCATTGTTAAAACCCCCTGGCGCCGGAGCAGGTACGTACCCCCGATGAAAAAATGAGAAAGTGACGCCTTGGACATTCCGAAGTTATTTTGACGCGTACGGTACTCATTGTTAGAGCTAGCGTAGGTAGCAGGTACCTACAGCCTCGCACGCAATCATTCACTAGATGAGTGGTAGGAGATTCCAATTGCCCTTTTAGTTTCCCGCTAACGACCCGATCGATATATGTTAGGTTAGGTTAGGTTAGGTTAGGTTTGAGCCAATGGTCTAAAAACGGCGAACATCCAGAGCCAATGGTGGTGGTCTTTTTTTGTGGGCGGGACAATTTTTTTTCGCGGACCCCCCGGGGTGGCCCAGAATCGACTTTCTACACTACTCAAGTTCTTATCTTATCTTTTGGAAGGTTTATAATATATATACATGCAAATTATACTTATAGAAAATAGACAAATAAAATTGCTCTTTACGGCATATCATTTATTTTAAAGGATACTATCACATTAGAGGCTGTGATAGTCTAGTTGTTAGTACGTCCGTCCGCCTTCTAATCGGAGGTCGGGGGTTCGATCCCGGGCACGTACCTTTTCGGAGCTATGTGCATTTTAAGTAATTGATTTTACGGTGAAGGAGAACACTGTGAGGAAACCTGCATGTCTGTGAGTTCTTCGTAATGTTATCAAAGGTGTGTGAAGTCTACCAATCCACACTTGTCCAGCGTGGTAGACTATGGACAAACCCTTCACACTTTGAGAGGAGACCCGTGCTCTGTAGTGAGCCGGAGATGGGTTGATCATGATGATCACATTAGAAGATATCTCAGATTTAAAATTACGCGCAACAATGACAGTAAAGCTATTATTTTATTTATATTTATTAAACTGCAGCAGTCGTAGTTTTATACCGTGAAAACTTTTCTTTTCAACAGGTATATCTATTGGCCTAAGAGTTAGCGTATGCCAAACGTTCCTTATTTTATAAAAGATGAAAGATTCTCTTCGTATTGCCCCCAACACTAGGAGGAACGTGTGTTTGGATGTTTGTTTGGATCATGGTGGCTTTGGGAGATAACAGGTAATAAAAGTGTAAAAAATCTTACGTCAAAATACGCAGAGAATCTTTCAGCTTTAATAAAATAAGGCAGGTCTGGCACGCGTTGGCTCTCTCTCTCTATATGTAGTGTCAAGTGTGTAGGTTTACTTTAACCTAAAAGATCAGCTGATAAGATTGCCAGCCCCGACACGCCCTGGATCAATATTTAACCAAATATCGTTCATTCCAAGACCATAAAATGCTAAACAGTTTTGCTAACCCTATAACATACGTGTGTTATGCAGGGCCGGAGCGTCCTTAAGGGCAAAGCAGGCGATCGCTAAGCCAGGGTGCTTGAGGGGCGGCAATATGGCGATGGTACGGGACATGCGTGCTAAGCACAACTTCACAGGCTAGCGTAGTTGGTCAGTTCGCACGCTTCCTTAGCATAGCAAGCAATACAACATAATTGAAATATGCTTTTTACTAGCACATAATACATATATCCGCCGCCCTGAGTAGACAAGTTTGTAGAGTGCAATGAATTTTCGCTCTCTCGCTTCGCTCGCACTTATATTCAATGTTTAAGGTTCATATTTTGTATTCATTCTCGAATCTAGTGCTTACCTAAATATTTACTTTCTTTCTAGCGTACCGCCCTCCTGGACAATAGAAAATTTGGCGTTATGGATCGCGTTGTTTCACAACTTTTTTTTATCTTAGTAGGTACTTTCTTCTCTTGAGCGTAAAAATTTACAGGTTAAAGAATTATTTATTTCTCTCAAAGAAATACAAAATTCACTTACAGAGAAAACATATTTACAATAGGTAGGTATTTATTCGTTTGTTGGGCAATTTTATTAAATTTATATGAAAGGTCATTTGTGATTTGTTTTTGCAAAATTTTGATAGAAAAGGACGCGAGTCCAGTAATTCGCTCAGAGCTTTTATCTTTGAAAAGAGCAACCGCCAAATTTATTGCTGATCCTTCGCGGTATAGGAAAGGCATTCCGAACCCGTGGTAGGTGCATTTGACGAATCAAAAGTAATTGCAAAAGTTTAATTGAATCAGTACCCTTATTACAAATCCGAAAGTGTATTTGTTTGTTGGTTTATTGGTTTGTCCTTCAATCACGTCGAAACGGTGCAACGGATTGACGTGATTTTTGTATGTGTATGGATAAAAACCTGAAGAGTGACATAGGCTACTTTTTATCCCGGAAAACCAAAGAGTTCCCACGGGATTTAAAAAATCAATTCCACGCGAACGAAGTCGCGGGCATCAGCTAGTAAAAAATATTTTCACTTCTATTTTTAGGGCGCCGAGTCCGCTCGAGCCGGCCCTGGTGTTATGCATACACAGACTGCAAACATTCAAAATAATGATATTATGGGGAAAGCGGCAAAAATGTCACACACAATAGCCCTAAATAGTCTGCCGTCTGCGGCACGCTTGTTTGCGGTGACAGCGATTGTTTGTACGGAACTTTACTTTGGCGTGTTGAATAGCGAATACAAATGGAATTAATATTTTGTATGATAAGCGGTAAACTTTTGTTTACTATGTTTATGTGGTTTTCCAAAACGTTTAAAGAGTTAAGTAGTTTTTATTTGTGATAACATGAAACTAACATTTAAAGTCGCGGTTTTCATACAATTGACAATTTTCTGAATGACAATGTTGTATGGAAAAGGTCGTCTTTGTATCCCACAAGGTAGTGTAATAGTTATAGTACGCAACAGGTTCAGATGGCAATCGGGGAGGTAGCCCCCGCACACCCGCACAGCCTCTAACTAACCCGGTGCGGGCGAGCGCGGGTGACGTGCGGGTGTGCGGGGCGTCCCCCGCCTCATACTCCGATTGCCATCTCAACATTTTGCGGACTATAGAAGCGATAGCTAAAGTAACAATCTAGGTACTTTTATGAAATGAAATTATTTGTTTCATGTTCTCTTCCATCTTAAACTGCATCATCTCATCACTTTCCACCAGGTGAGATTGCAGTAAAGGGCTAACTTGCATCTGAATTAAAAAATGTAGGACATATGCCACTATATATAATAAAAATATCCTCAACTTATAGGAACTGACTTTTTTCCATTTAGACAATACTTAATAAACTTCAATCTTAGTTCTAAACTATTAACTTCTTCAAGACATAATTATAAATTCTAATTTTCCCTGCTTCAAATCAATAGCTCCCGCTCTTATGGCCGCCATTTTACCTCTCCTCGTAATTCTTTTTTTAAATTCAACTGTAGGCAAAGCAATGTCGCTAACATATATTATGTAAAGAAGACTCTACCACTGGTTTGGAAAATAAATTCTACTGAATAGAGTCGGCAAGAAACTCAACAGTTGCTCTTTAAAAAATGTTACTATACATACGCAATATATAGTATACGCCTGTCGGTCGGTGGCAATCGGAGTATGAGGCGGGGGGACGTCTCGCACACCCGCACGTCACCCGCGCTCGCCCGCACCGGGTTAGTTAGGGGCTGTGCGGGTGTGCGGGGTGTTCACTCCCCGATTGCCATCTTGAATGAATGAATGAATGAATGAATGAATTATTTATTCAATAAAATGCAGGTACAATAGGTTGAAACAATGTCTGATGAGCCTTATACATTTTACCGTAACTGGTGTTTGAATATTATTACCTTAAATTAAAAACATAAAAATAAGCAGGAATCTTGACTTGTCGCGTACAGATGCCACTAGATAAGTGTAGGTAAATATTGTAACGCCCAGTAACATTTAGTGACACTGACACGTGCCAGCTCCTGCGTCCCTACTCATTGTTACGATGTCTAGGTAGAAGGTACTTGTACCCACTTAGAGCGAATTCTTTTGACAGCAGACTCCTTTTGTAGGTCGCAGCGAGCGAATAGACTCACTCCTTTGTTGGCAATAATTCAGATTGACTCTATTATACTCCTCTACTCTACTACAAAGTGTGCTGGAAATAATTATATTAACTTGTTTGCAAGTTTTCACTCCGTCCAAATTGTTACCTAACTGATTTCTTAGGCTACTTGCAACTGTCCGACTGATGTTTTTTTGTTTGATAAAAATGGCAACCATACGAGTAGGCGGGTCACTTGATGTTAAGTGATTACCGCCGCCCATGAACATTTGCAGCACCAGAGGAACTGCTGATGTATTGCTGGCCTTTCAGGAATTTGAATAAACCCATGTTGTAATATAATGGGAACACCACCGAAGGGAGTTGAGATGACATTATTATTTTTCGAAATTACCACGGAATAGGGAATAAAAAGAATTTATATTTTCGTCGAGCGAAGCCGCGGCTAGTCGTTCTATATCAATACTACCATAGTAGATACCTATTTAGTATAATACTATAAATTTGAAAGCGTCTGTCTGTCTGTGTAGCTTTCCACGGCCCATCTGTTTAACCAATTTTTAAGAAATTTGAGCTTGCATCCCGGGAAAGGACATATGCTACTTTTTATCCCGGAAAATCAGAGAGTTCCTACGATATTTCCAAAAACCTAAATCCACGTGGACGAAGTCGCGGGCATGTTATATAATATAAGAGCTTAGTAACAGGCATTTACTTTGCTCGCTTACACGCTATCTAGCGAAGAGTGTAAAAGGGAGATTTGCAGGCAATCCAATAGAAGCCCCTCCGGCCTCCATGTCCCGGCAATGCAATTAGCGCGCGTGGAGCTGCGCCTCGCTCGTCCCGGGATAACGCGCGCTCCAGCGCTCTACAATCTGTAGGGCGATTGTCTAAAACCTGCATCAATCATTATTACAATCTCAATTGTTCTGATTGGCTGAATTTGTGCGATTCTTCTTGCAACAATGCATTGTGGCCAATAGTGAGCGAGCATTAACCAATCAGAGATGATTGCGATCGTGACATTGTAGCTGTCAAACAACCGCGGTAGGGCCACCGATATTGGCGACATGCGACCGATAGATAGCGCAAGACTACAATGCAGTGTGTGGTATTTTAGGGCCGGACCGCACGACGACGGCGCGTTTAGAACCCTCGTAGTTTTAGTTTTTAAGTTCGCGTAAAAATTATCACCACTATTTATCTTCTTACAAATGCAACAACTGACTTTCAAAAAGTGTAATTTATTACCTACTAGCTTATGCTCGCGACTTCGTCCGCGTGGACTACACAAATTTCAAACCCCTATTTCACCCCCTTAGGAGTTGAATTTTCAAAAATCCTTTCTTAGTGGACGCCTACGTCATAATAGCTATCTGTACCCGTAGTACAAGATTTTACGTCTCACCAAACCAAACCAAACTCGAGAGTCGAAATACTTCCGCGTCACAGTAAACTGGATCGTAAACGCCTTTTTTTAAAGCTCAAGTTTGTCTACACTTCTACAGCCAGCGCTCCAAGCGGAAACATTGCGAAATTAAAATCAGTGGCATTGAATATTTGACTTCAATTCAAGGCTGTTTAGGTCCATTTTACTGTAACGCGGAAGTATTTCGACTCTCGAATTTGGTTTGGTTTGGTGAGACGTAAAATCTTGTACTACGGGTACTGCATGCCAAATTTCAGCCCGATCCGTCCAGTAGTTTGAGCTGTGCGTTGATAGATCAGTCAGTCAGTCAGTCAGTCAGTCAGTCACCTTTTCCTTTTATATATTTAGATTTTGAATAAACCATTTGATTTGATTTGATGCGTTGCGTCGCCTAGCCTTAGCGGTGCCGCTGCGTCATCCTACATAGAAATCACTGTATGTGTTCCTCCCTGTGTTCAGAGAAACTTTCAGCTTTTATAAAATAACGAAGGTCTGGCACGCGCTGGCTCTCTCTATTACAAACGGTGTCACAAATCAAATGAAATACCTAGGTACAATTTCACATTGTCGTTTCCGAGCCGCGACCGCTCGAGGTAAGATCGTATCTACCCGGCGTCTGGCTGAAGATAAGCGCGACCTTCCTCGCTGACACGAGCTCCACGCGACGTCGAGTGACATATCGCGACGTTGCACGGTGCTTAGTATGGGATTTTACATCCCAACTTTGATACTGGACCGACGGCGGGAAGTAGGAGGGCGAGGAAGGCGAAACACCGTGACCACCATGGACTACACAAATTTCAAACCTTTAATTAAACCCCTTAGGGGTTGAATTTTCAAAAAATCATTCTTAGCGGATGTTTATATGCGAATGCTGATAATGCTGCAGGTTTATAAATGATGTTTTAATGCATGCAAAATTTTAGTCCGATCCATCCATTGAACTAGAACTCGATTCTGTCTGCTCGGTGGTCTGTAGCCGCTGACGTGTGACGTGTGACAGCAACGATCGGGAGATTTGCGCCTGTCGCAAGCCTGTCGCGAGATTCGTAATCACCCCACCGTGTTCTGTAATGCTGGCGATGGGTTGATCATGATGATGATCATGACGACTTATAAAGAAAGATTTGGAGCCTCCAAAACCGTTCAAACGTGCAATGGGCCCCAATGGGCCGTGAGCGAAGTGAAGGGACGCCGACCGTACTCGAGCGGGCAGCTAATAGAGACGCATTCTATTCGTAATTGCTTCCCCTTGACAACCCATCGCATGTACCTACTGCCTGAATCGAAATCGTTTTGCGGTCAAGATGGCTAAATTGTTTACGTAATAAGTACCTACTTGTGTATTCGATTGGAATGTAAAGAAAAGTGCGAGTGAAGCTGTGATAGTCTAGTGGTTTTAACGTCCGCCTCCTAATCGGAGGTCGGCGGTTTGATCCCGGGCACGCACCTCTAACTTTTCGGAGCTATGTACATTTTAAGTTAGGTAAATATCACTTGCTTTAGCGGTGAAGGAAAACATCGTGAGGAAACCTGCATGCCTGAGAGTTCTCCATATTGTTCTCAAAGGTGTGTGAAGTCTACCAATCCGCACTTGACCTTGACCTCTGATTAGAAGGCGGAAGTCCTAACCACCAGGCTATCACAGCTTCACTCGCACTTGGCCGATTTTTCTTTACATTCCAATCGAATACACAAAACAGCTTTTGAATCGTCTATGGACTATAGAGAATCTACACTTATATTTTTAGTAAAAATACAAACAAGTCATTTGATAGATCCAGTCAATAACAAAAATATTAACTGTACACTGTATTTTTCATTTCCAATTAGCGATTCAATAGTTCTGAGAATAATATTTCAGATTGGTGGCAGTTGAACATGAAGCGTACAACTGAGAGCTGAAACTATTGTTTTTGTATCGGAGCCAACTTGCAGCGACTAAGTAAATACAAACACGAGTACCCAGGGTATTGTATTCTATTGCCTGAACTAGTTAGAGGAGATTTCAATTTTCCTTTATAAAACATATCTAATGCGGACTGAGGTGAAACTTAAAATGATGTATGGACTATGGAGCGGAAACGTGGACACTTTTTTAAGGGTTCCGTACCGAAAAAAGGAAAAAAGGAACCCTTATAGGATCACTTTGTTGTCTGTCTGTCAAGAAACCTATAGGTTACTTCCTGTTCACTTCAAATCATGAAATTTTATAGGTAGGTCTTATAGTACACGTAAGGGGAAAATCCGAAAACCATGAATGTGTGGTTCACCACACCTGGGAGACCATGACCCAGGGTGAGTGGGTGACCTGGATGGGTGGTGGCCATTTTCACACAAAAAAAATTAAAGTGTGGTACTAATAATAATTAGTGTTTGCAATTTTCAAAATAAGATAACTATTCCAAGTGGGATATCATATTATGAAAGGGCTTTACCTGTACATTTTAAGTCGAGTTGAGTTTCATCAATAAAAACTTATACTTTCTTATAATGAATGCCTAATGTGTTGTTTTTGCCTCTATTTGTTTTTTATATTATGATTTATGAAGCATCATAATTTTTATCAAGCAAAAGTGTTTTTGATTAAAATAAGTTGATGAAACCCGAGTTAGAACATAATATAAATTTCAAGCATTTACTTTAGTAATGAGATTCGTAATTTGATCGCTAATTTGATTGAGTAAATAGGTAGGTACTTGGGTACTGTCGCTCAGAAAAGCTAAATTTCGTCTGATGATACAAAAGGAGTCAAGAAACATTGCTTGATTCCGCACAAAAAGATTTACACTTTTTGTTTCGTCGCGAAAGTTTTTTGGCCTTTGAAAGACAGAAACGTGTCGTATAAGCAAGTATCTTTATTTTCTCTAGGTTTCCGGATAGTAAGTTAGACTTTTTATTTGTTCGTGAGCTTTTCTAGGTATTCGCTAGGGCCTGTTTGTTCTACTTAGTCTACTTACCCTGAAGTGTGGCAAAGACTAGCTACATTAAGGGAAAAACTTTTATGTCTATCTATATTTAGATTACGCCTACTGTCTAGGGGCTCCGATAATTTGAGGGATTCGGGATTCGATTCCAGACACGCAACCCCAACTTTTCGAATTTATGTGCGTTTGATCAATATCACTTACGTTCATGGTCAGGTTCAGTATAGTGGTAGCGACAGGTCGAGATGGCAATCGGGGTGCGAATGCCCCGCACAACCGCACAGGCTCCGCACTAACGGTACGGGCGAGCGCGGATGACGTGCGGGTGTGTGTGTCCCCACCCCCCGTCTCATAGCCCGATTGCCATCTTGACCTGTCGCGAACTATACCTATAGTCACCTTAGCTTCCCACCAGACCAGACCACCAGGCAATTTAGAAATTAAGTCTGGTACTTTGATGATCGAAGCCCACCGTTTAGACGTTAACTATGTCCACACTTGGGTGTATTGTCCGCGTAGACCTTGTCTACGAAGTTCTACGCCTTAATGGTAGTTTGTTTAAAATTTATATGATAATGCACGTTTCTCGCATTAGGGATTCTGTTTGTTAAGGCATCAAACTTGACGCCATTAAAATGTTTCAGAAGTTTCAATAAACTTAGACTTGCAAAAGTTTTCAAGTTTATATTTACAGAAGAATTGTTATTGTTTGTACATCATCAATCTCTATTATTTATCTCGTTTATTTCTTAACGTGATTTTCTTTATGTTTTTTAGAGTTATTGGCATTCACGTTTTCCAATTGTGTCAAAAAATATGTATGGTTCTGTACCTCAAAAGGAAATAAGGAACCCTTATAGGATCACTATGTTGCCTGTCGGTCTGTCCGTCTGTCCGACGTTTCAGTCAAGAAACCTATAAGGTACTTCCCGTTGATCTAGAATCATGAAATTTGGTAGGTAGGTAGGTCTTATAACACAAGTAAAGGAAAAACCGAAAACAGCGAATTTGTGGTTACAATACAAAAAAAATATTACCGTGGGAACTCTTTCATTTTCCGGGATAAAAATTAGCCTATGTCATTCCCCGGATTTCACGTCTTTGAGAGATTAATTAAGACCGTTGTTGAAACGTTAATTAAGTAAAAAGTACATTGTTTAATAATCCCGTGGGAATTTTTTGATTATACGAAAAAAGTAGCTATGTTATGTGTAGGTCTTTAACTAGGTACCCGTGCAAAAAATCACGTCGATCTGAAGCTCCATTGCGATTGAAGACAAACCAACCAACTAATAAACTAACAAACAAACACACTTTCGCATTTATAATATAAGGTAGTGATGCATTAATATTATTAATGCTTAGAGTTAAATTAACTTTGTAACCGGAATTAATTTCAGAGTACAATAATCGTGTCTATCGCAGACCGCCACAGTCATTTCACCGTTGTGGTTTTAACTTATCATTTTGGGTCGACGCCGCTCACGCCGCTCACGCCGCTCACGCCACTCACGCCGCTCACGCCGCTCACGCCGCTCACGCCGCTCACGCCGCTTATCCGAAACTGTCATGTATTGTATACGCTTTCGTAATTAGGTCGTATAGCTTTTGACGTGTAATGAAAAGCTATTTTTATATCAAACTAGTAGTATTTTTTATCAGTTTGGCACGAATAAAAGTAAATAGCTTTCTAACATAAAACGTTTTTATTACACACTTATTTTCATTACAACAACCTAGATCTAAAATCTAAAGTTTCTGGACCTAGCAGTTTGAGCTGTATTTGGGATGTTCATTTTAAGCTACTAAAATTGAAAAAACTTCATATACCTACATCAAACATCATAGGTAGGTATGCAACTATTTTTAATAAGTAATTGTTTTATAGTGACGGTTTTTTGCCAAAATAAATATTTAAAAAAAAAACATGAAGACACCGCAAAAATCCCGTGGGAACTCTTTGATTTTCCGGGATATAAAAGTAGCATATGTCCTTTCTCGGGATGCAAGCTATCTCTGTATCGAATTTCGTCAAAATCGCTTGAACGGATGGGCCGTGAAAGGCTAACAGACAGACAGACACACTTTCGCATTTATACTATTAGTATGGATTAACATGATCTAGTTATTCCAACATTGGAATTCATCTCATTATTAAGCAGTTGAATTCGAATTCGATGAGTTTTCAGTTTAAAGTGGTGTTATGACTAGTCGGTATAGTCCCTGTGGATAGTTTTAATCATAGTAATGAATGAAGGAACGCGATTACCTGTCTAGACGGGCCGTTAGCCTGTTAGGGCGAGGGCCAATTAACGTGCTAACTAACGCCTGCCGCTGGCAGCGCCACTGACGATCTGAGGTTTATACTTCCGGTAAGTTATTATCTTTGCGGAAAAGTAGAACTTAAACTTAGAACACGTATTTATTCGTAGCGCGCTCTTAACAAACGTGTTTTGGCTGTTATTTGAATATCACTACCCCTATTATAAATGAGAAAGTGTGTTTGTTTGTTGGTTTGTCCTCCAATCACGTCGCAATAGTGCAACGGATTGACGTGATTTTTTGGATGGGTATAGATAAAGATCTAGAGAGTGACATAGGCTACTTTTTAACCCGGAAAATTAAAAAGCTTCCGCGGGATTTTCAAAAACCTAAATCCACGCGGACGAAGTCGCGGGCATCATCTAGAAATATTATAATGAAAAAAATAACCCAAAATTTAGACTTTGAATACTTTGTGCTACTCGTTCGAAGCCGGGGGCGAGTCGCTCGTAATTTCTAAGAAATAGAAAATAAAAAGTAGAAAAACTACGGAACTACGGTAATGAACGCGACAGCTTCATTAGTCGGTAACTTTGGTAAAGTAAAATAGAAAAGAAAAAGGTAACAAGAAAAACAAAATGGTGCAAAATAAGTAACGAGAGCGAATTACTCGATTCGAACAACAATTTGACGTTCGAATATAATTGAACGATTAAACCAAGCCGCGAGTGGAATAGAACCTTCGAAGCTTTAGTTTCAAGTTTACGTAATTAACTATCACCGTTAATTCAATTTATTTGCTAAATCTAAATATATAAAAGGAAAAGGTGACCGACTAACTGACTGACTGATCTATCAACGCACAGCTCAAACTTCTGGACGGATCGGGCTGAAATTTGGCATGAGGATAGCTATTATCACGTAAACATCCATTAAGAAATGATTTCTGAAAATTCAACCCCTAAGTGGGTAAACTAGGGGTTTGAAATTTGTGTACTCTACTAACCCCAAAAAGTAATGTTGAGTTATCGCCAAAAAACGTGGCAATTTTATAACAGGCTAAAGTCGAAAATAGCTATTTTGTGACTAAGCTATATCAAACAAATTAATCTTAATAAGAACGTAGGTAAAATGTTAAGCCACTGTATAAATATTTGTAGTGATTTAAATTTCCAAACGAGCAGAATTTTTTGCTGTAGTCTTACTTAGGTATATTTACTTACATAAATAAGCATGAACAAAATATAAAACTCTTGAAAGTAATCAAAGGAATATTTTAGCATATTATTTCTTTTGATTACTCATGTTACGCAGGCGAAGCCAGCGGCTGATACATAGTGAGCCAGCGCAACATGCATTCCCATTCCCACGTACGAATACGACCCGTATAGCTGACGCGGCGTAATACCAGAACCCGCGCGATGTGGGAATCGTAATATTAAGTTAGAATATTCTCATCCTTAGAGATAAGCACTAGTTTTTAGTCTTTTCATTTAAATGTAACTTTGAATATAATTATTATAAGGATATTATCGCCGACTAGTTTTTTTTCCATCCACCTCCTGCGAGGCTAAACATTACTGGCGCAGTGACGGGGTAGGATAAGCTGTACCTGTAGCTGTATCGGACAACTGTGACGGAGAACAACTTATCCTAAGAACCTACCATTCGGAGGCCGCAGTGTAGTGGAGAATCTAAACTTCGATTCGTGGAAAGAAATAGATCGGCGATGCGGTAAGTACTTGAATCGTTCAAGTTCCTTTTACCTATCCTTTTCCGACTAACAAGAAAAAGAGGTATTGTGTTTAATTTTTTTTTTATTGATTTTTTTTAATCGTACGTTTATTGAATCCTCATTTATATATCGTCCTTATTCCTAAAATTTTATAATCTAGGTTTATACAAAATCTATAGACCTATTTAATATAATTTTACGTGAACTTTAGGGAATTAATTTTTTTATTGAGTGTTTTTTTAAAAAGTTTTTTGAGTGTATTTTTTGTGTGTGTTAGTTTAATTTTTATTCGTCAAGATTTTTTATCCAAGGTCAGGGCGTAGTTTCGTAGGTTCGGCTAATAGGTCAAGAGCCGTAGACGAATCTAGGAACTTAGAAGACATGGCATCAAACGATTTAGATACTATCTATAAATCTATTAGATTTTTACCCGAATTTGACGGAAATCCTCATGTGTTAACACGGTTTATAAATTTGTGTGACCAATTAGTGATTGCCCATTTTGACATTAGTCCGGGACATGAGTTACAAAATTCGGCATTAATTAGTGGAATATTAAATAAAGTGACAGGTTCCGCGGCTAGGTTAATTAATGCAAACGGTATCCCAGATAGTTGGAATGGCATACGAAATGCCCTTATTAATAATTTCGCAGACCATCGCGATGAGACCGCTTTATACAATGATTTGTCTCTACAGACACAAGGCTCTAGCACCCCACAAGAATTTTACGAAAAGTGCCAAAACCTGTTTAGCACAATTATGACCTACATTTCCCTACATGAATCCGTACCTACCACAATAGAGGCTAAACGGCAACTTTACCAAAAGTTAACCCTGCAGTGTTATTTACGTGGTCTAAAAGACCCGCTAGGCTCAAGGATACGGTGCATGCGGCCAGTGTCAATGGAAAAAGCCCTCGAATTTGTACAAGAGGAACTTAACACCCTATATATACAACAACGAAATGAAGGCGGGTTTTCTCAGAAAAATTCTGGACATAAATTTTCCGTATCAAATTACACAGGTCCTTCAAGGTCACAAGGTTTCGCTATGCCTGGGCCATCTTGGCAGCAGCCCATACATTTTAGACCACCTCAGAGTCAGCAACCTATGCATTTTAGACCTGGTTGGAAACCTAACCCTCAAATGCATCCGCGTGGTCCTAGTCGTACCCAATTAATGTTTCGCGCTCCTCCACCGAATTATAACCCGAAGAGCAACGTTTTCAAATTTCCAAATCGACACCAATCGCCTAACAATTCTAATTTCCCACGTCCCATGAGCGGTGTGAGTCATTTCACCCCTAGACATTTACCACCATCGGGACATGATTGGCGTAAATTTGGTAATCCACCACCAACTAACTATATGAAATCACGCGACGTCAATTTTAATGAACTTTACTATAACTATGACTATGGTTATAATTATGATTATGACTATGACTATGACTATGATTATGACTATAACTACGATTATGACTATGACAATTACGAACAATTTCCGGATGAATACTATGATTTCTATGAGGAAAGCTCCTCGAAAGTTGAACCGAGTCCTATAATGAAAGAAGATTACAGCTCGAACGCATTATCGCGCATTGAAGTTCATGTGCAAGAGCTAAGTTCGATTGCTTTAAATCAATCGGACGGAGCTCCCTCTATAGATGACTCTGGAACTCTCTCAGCTCCGGAGGCTGAAGATGGTTCTAGAACAGCAACTGTCCATACTGATGACGAAAGCCCCATCTTGGAAATCCCGATTACAGAAGATCCATTGAATAAATTTACTAGGCAAATCGTTTTTAACGTTTTAGGTGATATTAAAACCAAACCAGTCATTACAAACCCCTTTGAAAACCATAAGCGTACGACTGTTCAATTATCTGAATCTAATTTAGAAGAAGATGTCATCAATGCTATTAATGAATTTATTCAACCTAAAATTAAAACCGGTTTATTAATCAATCCACCATTGGCTATGTATAAGATAATTCCAATAATACAGAAAACTTTTAAAAATTCGTCAATTATACTCAATTTAGCTAAAACAGAAGTGGAAAATGTTCGAGAATATTTAAAGCAGCAACAAATTATAGATAAGTACCATGATGGCAAGACAAACCATCGCGGTATCAATGAATGCTTTCTTGCTTTATCTCGAAAATTTTACTGGCCTAAAATGCCAGAGCATATTTCAAAATTTATCAACGACTGTGCAGTATGCGGACAGGCTAAGTATGACCGTAATCCGATCCGACAGCAATTTCAAGTAGTTCCACCACCCAGTAAACCTTTTGAGCTTGTGCACTTAGACCTTTTAAGTGTAGAAAGCTGTAAGTTTCTGACAATAGTCGACTCTTTCTCCAAATATGCTCAAGCATATTTCTTAGGAGACAGCGCGGCAGTCAGTGTAGTTCAAGCATTACTTAAATTTAGTACGCATCATGGAAATCCTTTGACTGCAGTAGATCCAACATGATAGAGTTAGGATATTATAGTGTTAGGATATTATAGTGTTAGTTTAGTATTATGTAAGAAATTAGATATTCATAGTTTTAAAATTTCCTGTTAGTTTATGTATTAATTTCCCATTACCACATACGCATCATGATATCCTTATCTCTTATTATCCATTCCTTGCAATAAGCTTGAACGAATACAGGTACATAGAGGCTGAATGCCCGAAGACCAGCAATTATATAGCACACTTACCCAGAATAGTAGAAGACATAGCCATCCAAGTTATAGTTTTACCTAAAGAAGAATCCTTTGACTCAAGACCATCCATTATGAATAATTGAAGTCCACAAAACTGGATCACCTACATGATGCAAGTGCAAAGGTTTCATCTCAAACGCCTATCACTCTACCTCCAAGTACGGACCATGGAGTTATTTATCACACAATCATTACCATTCGCCATATTAATTGGAACCTGCAGATTGAATATGATCATTACAGTTTATCAGAAAATACATCGCACGAAGACCTTGCAGTTAAGAAACATAACCAAAATTCTGAGTTCTTCATCCGATGACCTTTCGGCGCAATTCACAGCCAAGGTGTTCCATATGCGCCGATCTGATGGGGGAGGTGTTACGCAGGCGAAGCCAGCGGCTGATACATAGTGAGCCAGCGCAACATGCATTCCCATTCCCACGTACGAATACGACCCGTATAGCTGACGCGGCGTAATACCAGAACCCGCGCGATGTGGGAATCGTAATATTAAGTTAGAATATTCTCATCCTTAGAGATAAGCACTAGTTTTTAGTCTTTTCATTTAAATGTAACTTTGAATATAATTATTATAAGGATATTATCGCCGACTAGTTTTTTTTCCATCCACCTCCTGCGAGGCTAAACATTACTCTCACATAAATATTAATTGTAAATATTTAGTTACCTCCTCGGCAGATCAATATAATAATGTTTGAAGTAGTTGCCATTAGAAATATCATTTACCTACTAGATGATGCAGACGATTTCGTCCGCGTGAATTTAGTTTTTCAAATTTTCGTGGGAACTTTTTAATTTTCTGTCTCTCAAAGTCAAAGCAGCGTTGTAGGCGGGGCATTGACTCAAGTTTTGCACGCTATACACTGCTGGTTTAAAAATACTAAATCACTAAAACTACAGGACAAGGCAAATGGTTATTGACTTTGGATTGTTTACGTAACTTTTGAAAAGAATTTAATTAGGCCTTTCTGGCTGTCGTGACCTCAATTTATAACTTTATAAGTTCTTGTTGTATAAGTCACAAGTTTGCTTGAAGCATGAATATTTCATTATCTCATTAAAGCAATGCGGCGCTATTTCTCATCGTGCAAAAGTGTAAAAACTCCAAAAACATCGCCGCATACATTTGCGAGAATTACTTAAACGCGACGAAAAATGTATTTAATTATACACCACCAGCGTTGGAGCTAAACTCGGAATAAAAACAGGGTTTAACGTTTCACACATTTTAGCTGTTTTTTTGTGCAAAGAAAATATATTTTGTCGTTTAAGTATTTACGATATTTTTCATGATTTTTATAACATTTTTAAATAAACCTGTTGTAAAGTACCTTTTTAAACACGGTTTTCGTTAAAAAAATATTTAAGCAACATATTTTAAAAGGCTACTTTTATCTGTAAGTATCAAATTTCATCATAATCGGTTGAATGGATAGACCGTAAAGGCTAGCAGACAGGCAGATAGACACACTTTCGCATTTATAATATTAGTATGGATGGATTACATACTTGTATGATCCGTGGAATATGATTTAAGAGATTCTCTGTAGCCAAAATAATAGTCAGAAGTCACAGTATGTTACCTGCAGACATACATTTCAGACTCAAGAGGTATAATAACTCTCAGACTCAGCGTCCGGCGGCCATTGTCCTGTCGTTTATCACTCGTCCGCTGTTCTAGTAGATGTCCCCCGGACACGACGCGGACGCCCGGACAGGCCTACTGATGTCCGTTTTGTCTGGACACAATGCCTTACAAATGGCTCCACTCTTTCATCGTAGAAATAACGGGTACAAGAAAAAGTTTTAGTGCGTACTTTCGTAAGGAAAAGTCAAGTTGGTTTATATAACTACTAGTTTAAGCTCGCGACTTCGTCCGCGTGGACTACACAAATTTCAACCCCCTATTTCACCCCCTTAGGGGTTGAATTTTCAAAAATCCTTTCTTAGCGGATGCCTACGTCATAATAGCTATCTGCATGCTAAATTTCAGCCAGATCCGTCCAGGAGTTTGAGCTGTGCGTTGATAGATTTTTTATATATTTAGACTAGCTGAACCGCCCCGGCTTCGCTAGAGTGAAATTTTTACAAATCGCTGACGGAGTAAATACTGGTTCTATTAGAGAATACAATATCCCATGTTGTAACCACGTTGATTAAAATAATGTTACTTCCCTTATCCCTTCATATTACAGGAAACATGTAAATGTTATATTACACAATAATATGACCAGGGGCAACCTCACTAATGAAGAAACTTCGGTACAGAATACTATACACTATGTCTTATATATTCGCATAATATGTGTATTATTCACATAATATGTGTATGTGTGTATAAGCTACTACCTATTGTTACCTATACTAATATAATAAATGCGAAAGTGTGTCTGTCTGCCTGTTGGCTAGCCTTTACGGTCTATCCCATCCATTCAACCGATTATGACGAAATTTGGTACAGAGAAAGCTTGCATCCAGGGGAAGGACATAGGCTACTTTGATCCCGGAAAATTGAAGAGTTCCCACGGGATTTTTAAAAACGGGTCCACGTAATTTTTTGCATGGTTTAAGACCTGGAGAGTAACATACACCATAGACACATAGACCCCTACTAACAGAAGGATTAAGAAAGGAAAGACATGCGAGCTTACTCGGAAGTGTATCCTAGTTTAAGAGTAAAATGAAATAGAGGACTTTCGCCAACCAACTTACTGAAGGAGTTTCTGCGCTGATTAATTGGACTTGAAGTTTCTTATTACACCCAAGTGAGACCTCTTTAGGCTGAGAAGGACCGAAATTACCTCAAATTACCAGTGGGTGATAATGAGGCGGACGTTGGAAGGTCACTTCATATTACAGTGAAGCTGAGACGAGGAAAAGTGGGTAAGTAGGCCTCTAACTAATGTTTGTAATTATCACCAAATTCGTTAAAGAAATTTTCCAGTCTTTCCACAATAATTAATCATTTACTAGCTAATGCCCACGACTTTGTCCGCGTGGATTTAGGTTTTTGAAAATCCCGCGGGACTCCTTAATTTTCCGGGATAAAAGTCGTTTGACCTATGTCGCTCTCCAGGTCTTAAACTATATACCCATGCAAAAAATCATGTCGTTCCTTTGCTCCGTTGCGACGTGATTGAAGGACAAAGCAATAAACCAACAAATCAACGCACCAATAAACCAATCAACAAACACACTTTCGCATTTAAAATAAAGGTTACTGATTTCCTCTAAATGACTCATCATGATCAATCCACTCGCCAGCACAGGTCTTCTCACAGAATAAAAAGCTTTTAGGCCATAGTCCGCCACGTTGGTCCAGTGCGGATTCGCAGACTTCACACACCTTTGAGAACATTACGGAGAACTTTGTTGTGTTTCCTTCAACGTTAAAAAAGTGATAAAAAGTTAGAGGTGCGTGGCCGGGATCGAACCTCCGACCTCTTGAATAGTAGACGGACATGTTAACCACTAACCACGGCATAATCAATAAATATACTTACATCATTATTTTTTTGTGAAAATGAGTACGGCATGGCTTCGCACAGATTTCAGGATTTTAATGCATAAAAACGTTTCTCGTGAATTTCAGGCGAAAACTACATTGAAAAGAAATGCTCTGCTCTAAATGAATCCAATGAATTTATAAAAATTTACGAACCAACAATTTCTATTCTCTGAGAAATCTACATCTGCTAGGTTCCCGGTATTATTAATGTTCAGCTAGGAGCAAAATATCTAAGATTGCTTTATTACAAGTTTGATAAATGTAACTCTCACTACACCCACTTGCACTGATTTAAACTCTAGTAATTTTTCACCTTCAAGCTAGTTTCTACTTTCATCTATTATGCTTGGACTTTGATAAAGATGGATTCACAGCTCTAGGTTCCATTCAGAGAATTCTAGAGTCGTCATCAAGCTCGTGTGTTAAATGAAGGCCAAACTTAGAAACCAAAAATATCAATATTTTTTAAACCGGAGGTTTTAAAAAAGTCAACTTGACAACACCCCTAGTGATATCATGGTGTCTTTTTATCTATATAAAAGGAAAAGCTGACTGACTGACTGATCTATCAACGCACAGCTAAAACTACTGGGCACATCGGGCTGTGTGTATATAATTTATGTGTGAAAATCTTAATACAGTTCACAGAATACCTCTACTTACCAAGTTTCAACCTTATAGTTTCGGAAAAAAGTGGCTGTGACATACGGACGGACAGACAGACAGACACGACGAATCTATATGGGTTCCGTTTTTTGCCATTTGGCTACGGGGCCCTAAAAAGCCTGGATTTGACTCGCTCCAGCAATGCACGGGGCTGTAATTGCTTGTACAGTATGGTATAATAATATTGTAAATTGATCACTTGAAAAGAGCAATCGCCGAATTTCTTGCTGGTTCTTCTCGGTTGGAACGGCATTCCGAACCAGTGGTAAATTAAACTAGTTGACGATTCAAAGGCACTTGTAAAAGTTTACTTGAATAAAAATATATTCTATTCTATTCTGTCTACGCCATTTTATAATCTTGAGTGCGAAATTAGTTGTTAAAATGAAAACCAACAATATCCTTGGATTCAATCGTCCGTTAATTTAATACTTAGGTAGCAATTGTCCTGGTATTTATTGCGGCACATTTCCTTTAGTTCAGCTAGATTTTCCCCGGCCGCGGCGCACCCCGGTTTGCCCCGGCCTACCCCGGCCGCTTTGTTCGATTACAATGCCTGCTTATAAGGGGTTCTAAAGGCTAGTCAGACACGGCACGTGACGGACGTAAAGTCCAGAATATACAAGTTAAAGGTATAAACTGAGAGTTTCCTAGTATCATTTATTTTATTTTATTTTATTCAGATACATGTTAGTTCTTGACTACAATCATCACTTACCACCAGGTGGTGGTAAGTGATGATGCAGTCTTAGATGAAAGTGGGCTATCCGGTATAGCAAGTTTTTTAGGGTTCCATACCCAAAGGCTAAAACGGGACGCTATTACTAAGACACCGCTGCCCGTCCGTCGGTCTGTCCGTCTGTCACCAGGCTGTATCTCATGAACCGTGATAGTCAGATAGTTGAAATTTTCACAGATGATGTATTTCTGATGCCGCTATAACAGTAAATACTAAAAAACAGAATGAAACAAATATTTAAGAGGGGCTCGCCTATAACAAACATGATTTTTTTGCCGTTTTTATAGATAACTAGCTAATGCCCGTAATGCTAATAATTTAGGTTTTTTAAAATTCTGTGGGAATTCTTTGATTTTCCGGGATAAAAGTAGCCTATGTCACTCTCCAGGTCTTTAACTATACCCATGCAAACAATCACGTCGATCGTTGCGATGTGATTAAAGGACAAACCAACTAACAAACTTTCGCATTTATAATATGGGTAGTTATATGGATAAAATATGGGTATGAATGTGTTACCTACTTACAAATATTTCGTAGTTTAACGACATATTTTAATGTATATAACGGGTACATACCACGATTAATTGATGTTTTTATTTGTCGATATTTCAACCCAATCGCACGGGTCGTGGTCCCGTCCCGTCGTGGTCACGACCCGTTCAATACAGTATTTGACAACTAGTCAAATCAGTAACTTTTTATCAAACGTCAAAACGCGCGCTTAGTATGCGAGATTCTATGAAATACATGAATGTGACGTCATAATGACGTACTTTTTTAGTTTAATCAATAATTTTAAATGCTTTTTAGTTACACTTGAAACCAACAAAGGACGTGGATTTTACGTATTTTGGAAGATTTATTTAATAATCACTGCGAAATAATTTATTTTTGATATACCTAGTCAAATACCCAATTGGAATGGCCACTCACTTCTGTAATCCGTCAACGCATTATTCATCCCTTTTACACGAAGGATATACCTCTGATAGAGGAAGGGAAGAGGATATACCTCTTCCCCACAATCCATCTCCCTATTCTTTGGTCTTCCGGTCCTCTTTTTCATTCCACATGCATATTTAACACAATACATGCATTTCCACGTGCATGTTTATAGTTTTCAATTATAAAGTTTTCAGAAGTCGCAACGCGGTCGCTGTGTGTTCAGGCTTTACGCCTTTCATCATACGTACGTACGAGGGTAAGAGGAAGTTTAAGTAGGGTTCCGTAACAATGGGCTTCACGACTGGTAATCTTCTTATACGATACTTTATAACTAAGTTAGTATGCGCCACAGAACTCAGTACTTATAACTATAGAAGTGGACGACGGTTATAAAATCTTAAATATATAAAATGAAAAGGTGACTGACTGACTGACTGATCTATCGACGCACAGCTCAAACTACTGGACGGATCGGGCTGAAATTTGGCATGCAGATAGCTATTATAACGTAGGCATCCGCTAAGAAAGGATTTTTGAAAATTCTACCCCTAAGGGGGTAAAATAGGGGGTTGAAATTTGTGTAGTCCACGCGGACGAAGTCGCGGGAATCAAATCATTAATCATATTAGATGTAAAACAAATCACTACCCCTATTATAAATGTGAAAGTGTGTTTGTTTGTTGGTTTGTTGGTTTATTGGTTTGTTGGTTTATTGGTTTGTTGGTATGTTGGTTTGTTGGTTTGTCCTTCAATCAAGCCGCAACGGAGCAACGGATTGACGTGATTTTTTTGCATGGGTATAGTCAAAGACCTGGAGAGTGACATAGGCTACGTTTTATTCCGGAAAATCAAAGAGTTCCCACGGGATTTTTGAAAATCTAAATCCAGGCGTACGAAGTCGCGGGCATCAGCTAGTAAATAATAATAATAACTGTCCCGATTCTTAAGCTGGTGCCATTTCTATTCCCTTTTTAGTATTCTGTGGTATCCAACTATTTCAAGCTCAGCAATTTTTCGATAATGGCGTATTTTCATTTGTACATTATTAAGTTTTGCTTAAGTATTAAGTATTTACCTAAACTTACTGAGAAATATTGGTTTCTAGCTATATTTAGAGTTTTGTTTAGGTGAAAGTTTTAGAACTTTGTTTTTTAAGTAGGTATATTCCTAGCAATTTTTCTATCCTAAAATATAAAAGCAATGATATTTTTCTTTTCTAGTGAAGGAGGTTCTAATTCAAGAAGATTAAAGTTTTTTACGGGTGCGTTTAGAATTCAAATTTAAAATTCTTAAAAAAAAAATCGTAAGTAATTCAACGAACTTCATTATATTGTTTACTCAATAAAGCTGAAACGGAGTAGGTAGGTATTATGTTTAATTTAATTAAATCAAAATAAATGTTCCTAATAGTAAAAACAGTAAGGACGAACCGCGTTTCTGAACGTTTCATTATCACGTAGTATTTTTAATTGAAGGAAAAAAGTGAGTAGGTACCTACTACGCAACCATAGACGACAGTTCGTCACGTTCGAATTTCAACTCGTACTTTGCGCCCTAGAGAGCAAAATTACCACTTTCCACTCAGATTTCAAAGGGCAAAAGGATTGTTTCCGATCGAGTGAGATGAAAAAGAATTTGCGTTGCTGGAACGAGCTGCAGTTCAAATCCACGCTCTTTTATCATTTAGATAATCTTCAATTGTGTAATATGCTTTTTTCAGGAGCATAATTTTAATAGATTTTCTGAATGCAACATTAAACTTGGGAGAGGTTTACGAAGCAGAAGATATTGCAGCTTATCTCCACGTTTTAGCCGCCACGATATATGACAAAAACCGGCCAAGTGCGAGTGAGGCTCGTGCACCGAGGGTTCCGTAGTACAGTCGTATTTTTTCAATATTTTGCATGATAAATCAAAAACTATGATTCATGAAAATAAAATAAAAATCTGTTTTAGAATCCACAGGTATCTTTTTCATATGCTACCCCACTTGATATAGTTATCGTACTTCGAAAATTGAAAATACCAATTATTAGTTCATGACCACAATTTAATTTTTTTTGTGTGATGTAACCACAAATTCACGGTTTTCAGATTTTCCCCCTAATGTCTGCTATAAGATGTACCTATCTGCCAAATTACATGATTCTACGTCAACGGGAGGTACCCTGTAGGTTTCTTGGCAGACCGACAGACAGACAGACAATAAATAAGAGTTCCGTTTTTCATTTTTAGGTACGGAACCCTAAAAATGTACACAGAAATATTAAAGTTCATTTTTGTGTTCATTCGCTCCAAATTGACTATAAACCTTTTTTATTGGTTTACCAAAACAGCGTTTAGAGCTTCAGCAGAGTGCTAACTTGGAGTTAGCTCTGAACTATCGGCTCGCCCAAACACTAAGCTTAGTATAAGATTTCACATCTCACTAAGGTTGATAGACTTCGACCATCGAAACACGTCGGTGTTCAATTGTTTTTTTTCTAAAGAATATTAGCCATGCTAATCATGAATAATATTCCCGTTTCCCCTCCAACTAAGCGTCAAGCTAGGAGTAGGCACGACACTAATGCAACGGGTGTGGTTTGAACTGCTGACCTTTCGAATTTCAGTCCACGCCTTAACCGTTGAGCTATTGGTGCTCAAATTGAGCTTTAACTGCATTGTTTTAAAGCTTAAGTTTGTTCATACATCTACAACCAGCTAACTAGAGACACAGTCGGTTAGCGACCTCAACCAGCGCTTACTGCCAGACTGAGGATTATTTATCTTGTTGCAAATCGCTATTTTATCGATTTATTATAGTAATATAATCGATTTATTATAATCCTAGTTTATCGATTTATTGTATCGTGTAGACATAGCTCGCTTGCAGGTGTCCTAAACATTTTTTATTAGTTCAAAACATCAGCTAGACTCTGGAGACCCATGTCGGTCAGCGACCCCAACCAGCGCTTACAGCCAGACTAAGGATCTTATCTTATTTTTTTTATAGAACAAGAAAACTTATTCAGATAGAAAAAAACCGGCCAAGTGCGAGTCAGGCTCGCTCACCGAGGGTTCCGTAGTACAATTGCATTTTTTCGACATTTTGCACGATAAATCAAAAACTATGATTCATAAAAATAAATAAAAACCTATTTTAGAATCCACAGGTGAAGCCCTTTCATGTGATACCCCACTTGATATAGTTATCTTAGTTCGAAAATTGAAAATACTAATTATTAGTTCATGACCACAATTTTTTTTTGTGTGATCTAACCCTAAATTCACGGTTTTCAGATTTTTCCCCTAAAGCCAGCTATAACATCTACCTACCTGCCAAATTTCATGATTCTAGGTCAACGGGAAGTACCCTGTAGGTTTCTTGACAGACAGACGGACAGACGGACAGACAGACAGACAGACAGACAGACAACAAAATGATCCTATAAGGGTTCCGTTTTTCATTTTGAGGTACGGAAACCTAAAAATGGATCTGCCTTGACATTTATTTTTAATCCATTGAAGGTTTTCTACGAAAAATTATTTGTTTATCCCTCGATAAAGCAGCAATGTCAAATTAATGAGCTCGAAGGTTATCATTCAGTGTTAGATTCCGCGCTGGTGCGGATGTCCGCAAACACCGCATTGCCGCATATTTAAACTACCCACATTTGCGTGATTTCCCCAAAAAGATACAAATGTGAGTACACGATATTGTACGCCGTATAATAGCGTCATTATTATCACATCATGTCCGCACAGTCCGCACGTCGCGTGATGAGTGATGACGTCATTACCGCCGTCGCCGTCACCCGTCAGCGAGGGAGGGGCGGTTTGACAGCTGACGATGGCTATTAAGCTAATAGCGTGTACTGCGCCTAATTAATTTAAATTATGTGAGGTCAGAAATGAAGAGATACCAGAGTAAGGGAGGATTTATGCTAGACCGTGCCAGGCCCGAGCCATGCCGCGTCCGAGGCACCAGATTGGGAATTTGTACGAGGTCACATCAGACCGTGCCGTGACACGTTTCTTCATACAAAATTGCAATCAGTGGATCGCGTACGTGCCTCGGATATAGCACGACTCGGGCCCGGCACGGTCTAGCATAAATCATCCCTAACTGACGTAGCTAAACGTGATCGCGAAGCTGAACTAGCAATGGGCAATGGGCAGGGCACCATAGTTCTAAAAACCTGGTAAATGGTGCCTGACTGACTTGAAGGGGGGTAATGAAATCACATTTCTAAATTTTTTTGTGACTAGCTTATGCTCGCGACTTCGTCCGCGTGGACTACACAAAATTCAACCCCCTATTTTACCCCCTTAGGGGTGGAATGTTCAAAAATCCTTTCTTAGCGGATGCCTACATCATAATAGCTATCTGCATGCCAAATTTCAGCCCGATCCGTCCAGTAGTTTGAGCTGTGCGTTGATAGATCAGTCAGTCAGTCAGTCAGTCACCTTTTCCTTTTATATAATTACTAGCTTATGCTCGCGACTTCGTCCGCGTGGACTACACAAAATTCAAACCCCTATTTTACCCCCTTTCCTTTTATATATTTAGAAGATGATAATGATGATGATAATTTGTGATAATGACAAATTCACGATCTTTGTATTTTTCCCTTAATACTTGTGCTATGATAGCCTAGTGGTTAGGACATCCGCCTTCTAATCGGAGGTTGGGGGTTCGATCCCGGGCACGCACATCTAACTTTTCGGAGTTATGTGCGTTTTAATTAATTAAATATCATTTGCTTTAACGGTGAAGGAAAACATCGTGAGGAAACCTGCATGCCTGAGAGTTCTCCATAATGTTCTCAAAGGTGTGTGATGTCTGCCAATCCGCATATGGCCAGCGTGGTAGACTATGGCCAAAAACCCTTCTCACTCTGAGAGGAGATCCGCGCTCTGTAGTGAGCCGTTTATGGGTTGATCATGATGATGATGATATGCCTATAAATCATTATTCATTACTATACCTGCCTCTCATGATTCTATGTTCAACAAGAAATACCGTAAGTATAGATTTTTGACCCGACAGACAGACAACAAAGGAGTCCTTTTTTTCTAGAGATACGGGACCCTAAAAACGATAAACGGTGGAGTCTCAAGGTGCAAGAATGACGACCTCTCAGTGGAAAACGCTGCGCCCCCCTACTAGGTGGATAGACGATATCAAACTAGTCGCAGGGAGCCGCTGGATGGCGGCGGCGCAAGACCGTGGCGTGTGGAAGTCCCTACAAGAGACCTATGTCCAGCAGTGGACATCTATCGGTTGTCGATGATGATGATAAGATGAATGATACTGTACTACGCACGTCCTTACGTCCCAACTCCCATGTCTCGAGTTAGGTACTAAAAGGGAATGGGTTTGTTTTTGGGGTTCCGTACAACATGGGTAAGGACGCAAGTGACTCTATGCTTTTATTAATAGAGATAGCGAGCAATCGTGCAGGTGACCACCTGATGTTAAGTGATTACCGCCGCCCATGAACATTTGCAGCACCAGAGGAGCCGCCGATGCGTTGCCGGCCTTTCAGGAATTTGTTGGTCCGCCGCTTGAACAACCCCATGTTGTAATCTAGTGGGAACACCGCCGATGGGAGTTGGTTCCACAGTTTGCATGTGCGTGGAAAGAAGGATCTGGCGCAGCGGACGGTCGAAGTGCACCAGACACCCAGGTGGTGAGGGTGAAACGGTGGCGCGCAGTGCGGTTGAGGTCAAAAAGCTCTTTATAGAGCACTTTCCATTATAAGGGCGATAGAACACGCATGGAGGGAGAGCTCACGTCTCTGCGGCGCTCCAGGCTTTCCAACGAGCCGGTTAGTTTGGGATCGTCTACAATTATTTAATCACTACCCTTATTATAAATGCGAAGGTGTGTTTGTTTGTTGGTTTATTGGTTTGTTAGTTTGTCCTTCAATCACGTCGCAACGGAGCAACGGATTGACGTGATTTTTTGTATGGGTATAGTTAAAAAATTTATCCCGGAAAATTAAAGAGGTCCCACAGGATTTTCAAAAACCCAAATCCACTAAGATGAAACCGCGGGCACTAGCTAGTTCATAGTAAAGTTACATATATCATTGTCGTCAACCGATAGACGTCCACTGCTGGACATAGGTCTCTTGTATGGACTTCCACACGCCGCGATCGTTTTATTTCACATTCTACTTAAGTCTACTTAAGTGGGGAGTCTGCCAACGCTGTGTTTTCCGGTACAAGGTCACAGGTCACTATTCTAGCACTTTGAAACCCTGACGTCTATCGGTTCGTCGAACCATGTGCACTTCTGCTTTAGAACCCGTTGAGCTCACTGTGCTTCTTTACGATATATCCTGATGGTCACGTAGAGAAACTCTATCGCCCGCTGAGTGATTCTGAGCTTTGTTATGATTTTTATTTTATTTATTTATTTATTTTTATTATTATACCATTTTTATTTTATTTATTTTTATTATTCATGTACCAAAAATTGTAGTTACAAAGTAATAATAAATTAAGTTACATTGGAAATGCTTATCTCTAAACAGAGATTTCTTCCAGCTTCCCATTCAAGGTTGTGAGTAAGGCGTATCAAGAAGTGGAATAGGTCTACGGTACTAGAATCTAATAAACTACATAAATATCTTATAATAAATACCCAAATCAACTTATATACAATAATAATACTTATCATAAACCCATAGTTAGTAACTATCCGTCTCGGATCTGTAAGTCATCACTGGCAACGCGCACTGTTCGAAATTTTATTTATTCAGATACAAGTACCTAAGCACTTGACTGCAATCTCACTTGGTGGTAAGTGATGATGCAGTCTAAGATGGTAGCGGGCTTACCTGGAAGGAGTATGGGAGTTTTTACTAAACCCATACCCCTTTGGTTTTTACACGGCATCGTACCGGAACGCTAAATTGCTTGCCGGTAGGATGGTGACTAGCCACGGCCGAAGCCTCCCACCAGACAAAGTGTGAACCACGTGTGGTACGGAACCCTCAATGTACGAAGCTACTCGTCATTGCCGCTATTTATGTAATGTAAACGGAATAAAGGACGAGCCAACGTCGAATACAGACTGTCACAGAAACGTGACCACCCACCACCCGCCGCCGCGGATCTAACGAACTCCTAGTTTTACATGATTTTCTAATATAAAACGTGAGGCCTCCATATTTTCTCAACCAAAATATATTCAAAGGTAAACTTACACAACTAACTACTTTTTGAACTTTTTAACTTTTGAACACTTTAGACGACCTCGCCTTGGCATATACAAGTGAGGGCTGTGATAAGTAGAGCAGAGAGAGTAGAGAGTAAGAGGCCCGGGACGAGATACCATTCCCGGCTACGTGCCTTTTCACTTGAGAATATATAAATTGGCCTGGTCTGGTGGGTGGTACGGGACCGGCGTGGTACGGGACCGGCGTGGTACGGGACCGGCAAGACCATGCTGCCAAACTTTGTAGCGTGTCATCATTACAATACATTTTTACACTTATCTACCTACACTCACACGTAATTTGAGACTGCAGCCTATTCTTCTATCAACATGATCATCATGATAAACCCATCGCCAGCTCACTACAGAGCACGGGTCTCCTCTCAGATTGAGAAGGGTTTTGGTGATAGTCCACTGCGCTGATCAATAGCGGATTTACAGACTCTACACACCGTCGAGAAGATTATGGAAAACTCTCAAGCATGCAGGTTTCCTCACGATGTTTTCCTTCACCGTTGAAACAAGTGCTATTTAATTATTTTTGTATACTTAGTACCAAAAGTAAACCATTGTTTCACTACTTAAAACGCACATAAGTAACTCTGAAAAGTTAGAGGTGCGTGCCCGGGATCGAACCCGCAACCTCCGATTAGGAGGCGGACGTTCTAACCACTAGGCTATTTCAGCTAATCTTCTATAATCTATCGTAAATAGGCAAAAAGGGACAGAAAAAGGGGTGGATACAGGAATTAACATGACACTCATTCTACGTCATACGTGACAGTCTCGGTCGGAATAAAAACTTTCGTGTGGGCCACAACAATCGCCTGACCCGAACTTATGGCCGGGTTTATGTTGTTAACCAGCGACGACGACCTCCCTGGTACAATGGTGATATAACTAGGAACACTCGGGGTTGAATTCCCGCTAGGCTAACTTCATCATCATCATTAACCGATAGACGTCCACTGCTGGACATGGGTCTCTTGTAGGGACTTCCACACGTCACGGTTGCGCCGCCTGAATCCAGCGGCTCCCTGCGACTCGTCTGATGTCGTCCGTCCACTTAGTGGGGAGTCTTCCAACACTGCGTCTTCCGGTGCGAGGTCGCCATTCCAGCACCTTGGAACCCCAACGTCTATCGGTTTTACGAACTATGTGCCCTGCCCATTCAACCCTTCAGCTTCGCAACCCGTTGAGCTATCTCGGTTACTCTAGATCTCCTACGGATCTCATCATTTCAGATTAGATTACGTAGAGAAATTCCGCACATAGCTATTTCTATCGCCCGCTGAGTGACTCTGAGCTTTCCTATGAGGCCCATAGTTAGCGACCATGTCTCGGATCCATAGGTCATCACTGGCAACACGCACTGTTCGAAGACTTTGGTCTTTAAGCACTGAGCAATTTTGGACAAGAAGACATCTTACTTACCTACTTTACTTCTATCCTCATGTATAGAAGTACAAATCGACATAAGGGAGGTTGATATCGATTTTTGGAACGCCTGCCCTTAATGAATAGTTCACAAAAAGCGCGGGAAACTCGTAAAAACTGCCGCCATTATGAGGCCCGCGTCCCCAATAATAGCGCGTTTATGTCACTTCACTCTCACCCTATTAGGGTGTAAAAAAATAATGGCTTTCCTGTGGACGTGAATAGTAAATTTATTCACTGTTCACGACGCGACGACGACGACGCGACGGTCCGTTTTCGGTTATCGTGTTTTATGAGTTAAGAAATTATATTATACATGTATGATATAGCCACCAACACTAAAAAGTAAAAAATAATTTAATTTATCACCCAATATATTATGTATACAAGAGTTATTGTAGTTCTTTAGTAATATTTTTTGGAGCCGGTGCCAATTAGCCGCACGAACCGTCTACCTACTCTTCATAGTGTTTTGCGATTCCACATTGGCACCGACTCCATAAAATATTTTAATTTAACCTTGAATAAAATTTGATCTTGTATTATTTTGATAAATACGAAGGTTTCACAGGAATTAGCATAAATAAAACATTAATTAGCTTAGTAATTACATTTACAGTACTTACCTTCGTTTTTTCTTGTTACAGATACATGCAGTAATGAGACCGTCGCCATTAATATTAAGACCGTAATATAGCGCGATCTCCAAAATAGGGACGCGGCCCTCCAGAATACGGCTTTTTAGATTGAAGTTCGTGAAGTATAATCGTCGACAGGTCCCCGCAGCGGTTGGCGGAGCTCCCCCCTGAGTAGTTTTCCTAGCGTGTGCGCGGGGACCAGCAGTCCTTACTTTTTTAGTCTGATACGAACCGCAACGAGCGGTGGACGGCTCCGTTGGCTAGATAAACCCTTTACGCGCGTTACGTAATCGGGTTCGCGACGTAGTTATAAGAGCGGATGTCGCCTTTGTTTATAATTTTGATGTAACTTTGTAACGTTTGTGATAACCCAATATAAGTGACTTTATAAACAGTAACTTACCGCCGTTTCATTGAAATCATCCCTATAATTGGCGCCCAACGTGGGGCGCCAATTATAGGGATGATTTCAATGAAACGGCGGTAAGTTACTGTTTATAAAGTCACTTATATTGGGTTATCACAAACGTTACAAAGTTACATCAAAATTATAAACAAAGGCGACATCCGCTCTTATAACTACGTCGCGAACCCGATTACGTAACGCGCGTAAAGGGTTTATCTAGCCAACGGAGCCGTCCACCGCTCGTTGCGGTTCGTATCAGACTAAAAAAGTAAGGACTGCTGGTCCCCGCGCACACGCTAGGAAAACTACTCAGGGGGGAGCTCCGCCAACCGCTGCGGGGACCTGTCGACGATTATACTTCACGAACTTCAATCTAAAAAGCCGTATTCTGGAGGGCCGCGTCCCTATTTTGGAGATCGCGCTATATTCTCCCCCTTCAAGTCACAAATTACGTCCCGGATGTGACTTGGCAAGAAAACAACAGAGCAAAGAGAAGAAGTAAACGAAAAATGAAAGAAAACGGAGTATTCGCGGCCGAGTGGTGCTAAGTACGAGGAGCTGGATTGACCCTAACATTTCTTCTTACGCGGTCTTCCCCTTTTCCTACGTTCTACCACTGGACCCTGACCTTCGTATGGCGTAAGGAGGCTAGCGTGATATTTTCCTTTCAAATCGCCATTTTTATCGGCCACTTCATAGGTAGTGGCGGTCACAGCTCTATGAATGCGATAGGGACCCTCCCTTCGAGGTGCAAATTTACTGGTAAATCCCTTTGCTGCTTGGCTTGGGCGATTGCTCTCCACGAGTACAAGGTCTCCCTCCTGATAAACCTGCCCTTTACGGCGACCTTTGTCCGCCGAATCCTTTCGGATGTCTTGCTGATGCTCTATGCGCCACTTCACTTCCTGAAGATTTTCCACGAAGTTCCGTAGGTATGGTGTAATCTGTGGCACGTAATTTTGGGAATCCACAACTGTTCTCAAATCATGTGCTATCTCCACTGGGGAGCGGAAATCCCGCGCGAAGGTGAGGAACGCAGCCGATCGTCCAGTACCTTGATTGGGCGTCGTGTTCAGTGCGAACCGCACAGCGGGTAAGACCTCTGGCCAGCGCCTATGATCAGGATCTATCAACATGGCGAGCATCTGCTTCATTTCACGGTTCTTCCGCTCAGCTGGATTAGCCTCCGGGTGATAGAATGGCGTCAGAGTTTGCTTAACTCCCAGGACGTGCATTGCTTTTTGCATAACCGCCGATACAAATTGCACCCCATTGTCTGAGAGGACTCGGCGAGCGAAGCCGTATCTCATAAAGATCTCTTCAATAAGTAACTTACCGCCGTTTCATTGAAATCATCCCTATAGTAAGTATATTTCCTTTAAAATAAATTTTCATAAGTGCATTAAATGTATTCAATGTATTAAATCGTATCGTATCGTAAATGGGGGATGGAAGTTTGAATGAAAGTCACATCGATGAAAATTGATACACAGGCTTACGGTTAACAATGAAAAAAACTTCACGATTTTGAAAATTCTACTGCCAAGAGGATTAATTAATAAGGGATGAAAGTTTGTATGAAAGTCCGTCATTTTTAAAGTTATTTCCACGAAAATTAATATTTGGGTTTTCGGTTACAAAAGAAAAAATACGTAGGTACCTATTTCAAGATTGTTGAAAATTCGACCCCCACGCCGATTTTCTAACTTCTACCCGGGCGAAGCCAGGGCGGGTCAACTAGTGTATCATAAGTGCATTAAATGTATGATATATAACTGTAAATATACGAACGTAACACGTGGATTAATGTTTACGTTGAGAGAATACAAGTGTGTTTTACGTGCGTTCATTTACGTTTATTTATTATCATATAACATTAATGTCGAACAATATTTTGGTTCTGAAATAAACAATCTGTTAGTGGTAGCAGCTACTATTCTTCTGGAAAAGCTGACTGACTGAATAACTGATCTATCAACGCACAGCTCAAACTACTGGACGGATCGGGCTTAAATTTGGCATGCAGATAGCTATTATGCCGTAGGCATCCGCTTAGAAAGGATTTTTGAAAATTCAGCCCCTAAGGAAGTGAAATAGGGGTTTGAAATTTGTGTAGTCCACGCAGACGAAGTCGCGAGCATAAGCTAATTTGAATGATAAGAAAGCTTGGGAATGAGTTACTTATCAGCTTTGTGTTAGTTCTAATAAGTTTAAGTGATTTTGTAAAGTGGTGATAGTAAAAAGAAGTAGTTTTATTGTATCCATTGTATTTGTGATTGATCGTAATCCTATTCGTTTCATTTAGTTTAGATTGATTTATTGTTATATTAGCTGGCCCAGCAAATTTTTGACTACGGAACCCTACACGCCACGCACTTGGCCGGTTTTTTTGACTCTCGCTAAACTGGTGAGCCACTTTGCTGGAGAACTGGCGCTCCTTAAAAATAATTAGTATCTAAGTACCTAGTGTAAGTCTCTGCAAAAGAGTCCGGCTACTGGCTACATGCTCTTCCCTCTGCCAACCTGGGCACTTTGTTAGACCATACGACACTTTCTGTTCTGATTGGTCTTAGGCTTGGCGCCATGATAAACCAGCCTCACCGTTGCCACTGCGGTGACTGCGTTGACGCCTTCGGCCACCATGGGCTCTCCTGTTCGAGAAGCGCTGGACGCTTCTCCCGCCATAGTACCCTTAACGACATCATCCGGAGGTCCCTTGCCACCGCCCATGTGCCAGCTGTACTAGAACCTATTGGTTTGGCACGTAGCGATGGCAAGAGACCTGATGGTATGACGCTCGTACCGTGGAAGATGGGCAGGTCGCTTGTTTGGGATGCAACTTGTGTAGACACTTTAGCTGCATCCCACATTCAGGTGACCTCCTCTATGGCGAGTGCAGCGGCCATCAGCGCCGAACAGGCCAAGAGGCGCAAATATGAAAACCTCGATGGGAGCTTCGAATTCGTGCCTTTTGGTGTGGAGACCTTGGGGCCGTGGGGCCCGGGGGCTCGAGCTCTTTTTGAAGAAATTGCGAAAAGAGTTATCGAGTCAACCGGGGACCCGAGAGCTGGCAGCTACCTTGGTCAAAGAATTAGTTTGGCCATCCAAAGGGGTAATGCTGCCAGCATCTTGGGTACAATGCCTCGCTGCGGTGGTCTCGACGAGGTTTTAGATTTAATTTAATTTATTTTAGTTTTAATTTAATGTTGTTTTTTTTTAGATTTAAGTTTATTAACAGTTTATTTGTTAACCAATAATTAAATTAATTCAAAATATATTCAAATATAAACTTACCGTTAATTCTCAACGGAAACTTTTAGTACCTAGTAAATGATTCCTACATTACTAAACGTATATTCTAGATTACATACCTACTTAAACTCAAAACACTAAACAATACTTTTCTAATGCTCCCTGCGAAAAAGATGCACTGGGTTTAGAGAGAGAGTGGGTGGGTTAAGACTGGTCAATTAAGTTTAGAGATTGTGTAGTGTGTTTCCAACAGAATTGGCCGCAATGATACTTGTTGAGTGGTATCTGTAAACAGCGTGCCTAATAACTAAACGTAACGGATTGTTTAGTTTGTATGTCGAAACCGTTGAGATAACAAGACGGCTGTTAGCGAGTGACGCCGCCCGCCGCGCCGCCCGCCCAAACAATGTGCTATTTGCGAACGAGCCATCCTGTAAACAGGGCAGGTGCCAGCGTCATAGTCGCATGTCTTACGTAATACTGACAGATTATATTATTATGATAATATGTATAAATGTACCTGTTGTTTCTGGCTTATATTAGTTACCTTAGTGGTATTTTGGTGTAATGGTCAAATTGCCTTAACCTAATGGATAAGACGTCAACGTCCTATTTCGGTGGTCGGGGGTTCGATTCCGGGCACGCACCTCTAACTTTTCGGAGTTCTCTTCTCTCTGGGCAGGTTTCCGAACTTAAACGTCTCCGTCTATTAAATTGCCTCTCCCCACCGGAGTCTTTCGGCGTTTTGAGAAATTTTCAAAATTTTGAAACTTTGATTTTCCGGGATAATAATAGCTTATGTCACTCGCCAGGTTTTTATCTGTACCCATGCAAAAAATCACGTCAATCCGTTGCACCGTTCGCGTTGTGACGTGACTGAAGGACAAACCAAAAAACAAACATACTTTCGGATTTTTAATAAGGGTACTGATTGATCTATAAATCAAGTTGTAAACTTGAGTTGGTAGATAAGTAATAAAATTATACCTACTCTTTTCAAAAAGTTCAACTTAGCAAATTACTTTTAAAGGATCAAGTTAGCTACGAACTCGGAACTCCTATACTTTAGCTACGAGTTTGTATCACGAGTATAACGCTTACTACAATTTCAGACATTATTGCGAACACAAAGCTACTCCTAAAGCTATTTTCCGTTGAAGCTGTTTCAGTTCATTTCATCCCCTTAGGAACACTGGGCGTTATTGAATTTCTTTCAATAGATATAAGAACTCCTTTTTTTGTTACAGATACAAAATGGACCCCACAGTGGAGGCAAACTGGCGATAACCGGTTCACACAAAATGTGAGTTTCAATTCTCATGCTATTTACTCGTACAAATAAAAGTTAGAACTAAAACCGGCCAAGTGCGAGTCAGACTCGCGCACCGAGGGTTCCGGGTACTATAGTCGACATTTTGTACGATAAATAAATAAATAAAAATATGTTTTAGAATGTACAGGTCATCATACCTTTCATAATATGATACCCCACTTGGTATAGTAATCTTACTTTGAAAGTTGAAAATACTAATTATTTGTTCATGACCACATTTTAATAATTTTTTTGTGATGTAACCAAAAACTCACGGTTTTCGGATTTATCCCCTTACATGTGCTATAAGATCTACCGACCTGTCTGCCAAATTTCATTATTCTAGGTCAACGGGAAGTACCCTATAGATTTCTTGACACACAGACAACAAAGTGATTCTATAAGGGTTCCTTTTTTTGAGGTACGGAACCCTAAAAACGTTTCTAGTCACTGCTGTGCTAAGTATTAAAGTAAAATAACGAAAACTTTGTTGCAATTGTAGCGCAGATGTAGAGAAGGTAAAAGAAAACGTACATTAGCAACGAAAATGTTATTTCATTTATGGACTAAGAGCCCGGTAGGGCCAGATCTTCGTTATTTTATAAAAGCTGAAAGTTTCTAGGGGTATTATGCCTAACACAGGGAGGAACGATCAGCTACTATAACGCGTAAAATTTAACTCCTCACGCGGCATTTTAACTTTTTGTGTCAAATTTCATGTCAAAAGTACGATTTTAGTCCTTAATTTAAAGGTGAACCGTACTTTTGACATGATTTTTGACCCATAGAAGTTAAAATGGCGTGTGAAGAGTCATTATGTATGGACTATTTGAATTTTGCAATATTAGTATGGATTACGCTTTATACTTTGACGTAAGAAATTTTACAACTTTGTTACCTGTTACCTGCCAAAGCCACCATGATCTAAACTTCGTAGTTGCCGATCGTTCCTCCCTGTGCTGGGGACAATAGGCAGAGAAACTTTCAGCTTTTATAAAATAACGAAGGTCTGGCCCTCGCGGGCTCTCCCCCTATTATATTTCAGACGAAACTATGTATACAAACGTGAATCGCATTCCGCCATATTCTGCAGTTGGTACATACATTATTCTGAAACTCATTTCTGTTTTCAGGTGAGCATCGTCTTGGAATAATAGCTACGAGTCCTCACTTCACAGTAACGAGCTCGCCGCCATGGAGCTGGAAGACGTGGAGATGTACGCCAACACCAATTACTCGTACGACGACAACGGCACGTTCAACTCCACGTACGAGAACTGTCCCAACTTAAACCTGCCCATTGTATACGTCGTTACCCAAATTCTCTACGCCCTTGTATGCGTCGTCGGCTTGCTCGGGAACACTCTAGTAATATACGTCGTCCTTCGTTACTCCAAGATGCAAACTGTCACGAACATGTACATCGTGAACTTGGCCATTGCGGACGAGTGTTTCCTAATTGGAATACCTTTTCTTATCGTCACGATGTCGGTCCGCTCGTGGCCTTTCGGAAGGTTTATGTGCAAAGCGTACATGATATCTACTGGTATAAACCAGTTCACGAGCAGCATTTTTCTTTGCATCATGAGCGCTGATAGATATATTGCTGTATGTCATCCGATAGCAGCCCCGCGTCTAAGAACTCCTTTCGTGTCTCGCGTCGTGTCTGCAGCAGCATGGACCGCTTCAGCGTTAGTCATGACACCGATTTTCATGTACACGACTCTGATCGAATCGGAAAATGGATTATCGTGCAACATAGTGTGGCCGGAAAGAGAGTTCAATAAAGGACAGACTTCGTTCACTCTATACTCGTTTGCTCTCGGTTTTGCCGCACCGTTGACACTGATTTTCGTCTTCTACTGCCTGGTCATAAGGAAGTTGAAAACTGTCGGCCCGAAGAATAAATCTAAAGAGAAAAAGCGCTCGCATCGAAAAGTTACCAAGTTAGTGCTGACTGTGATAGCCGTGTATGTCCTCTGCTGGCTGCCGTACTGGGCCTTCCAAGTGGCTCTCATATACTCTCCACCGAACGAGTGTGCCAGTCGGATCACTATAACCGTGTTCCTCGTCGCCGCTTGCTTCAGCTACAGCAATTCAGCTATGAACCCTATTCTCTACGCTTTCTTATCTGATAACTTCAAGAAGAGTTTTCTCAAGGCTTGTACTTGTGCTGCTGGGAAAGATGTCAACGCGACGTTGCACGTGGAGAACAGCGTGATTCCGAGGAAGAAGGGTGGGAGTGCTGCGAGGGCTCAATCTCGAGCGTTGGCTGAGGCTCGCGGGATGTCTACTCAAGTGGAGGCAGCTGGAGGGTCACGGTCGGAAGCGTCTACGGCGGTGACTTCTCGTTCAGTGGCCGGGAGTGAGACCCTCAACATGGAAGCCCGGCCGTCCTCCCTGGCTCCTCTCATAGCCCCTAACGGATTGACCCACACGCGTCTCTGAGTGCGGATCTCTCGCCGCAGCCGCGAGCCGCCCACAACAGTGCTAGACGAGGACACTATGATCGTTTCCATAGATTAAGATGACAGACTGGTTTGTTGGAGAAGTAGGTGTTACTTTGTGGAAATCCACAGTATACAAGGAATCTACAGCTTAATACGCTATAATTCGCCAAAGCAGACAAATCTGTATGACATGAATCTTCGGGTAATAGCGAATTAAGCATAAAGTTTCTTGTACAAAGCCTGGTGTACCTTAACAGCAATAGTACTCTTTGTTAAGGATATTAGCTGATGGACAGTCAGTGTTTTCAAATTTAATCACTTGCCAGAACCCAGGAACGCAGCTGATATAGGGGTCCCCTAGATGCGCCGATCAGGGGTCCATAGGTCCTCTTCTGAGGAATTTTGTCAATTTCTGTAGCTTCTAAGGCTCCGTAAAACAAAATCAAATAGTTATTATAGCCGTGAAATTCTACATGCTGGATCAGCGAAAAGGCACCTGTGGACACCTTACTAGCGTATCAAGCGGCCTTCTATGTCAGTGGCATTCCTGGATCCTGGTAAGTGACTACATTTAAAACCCCTGGCCCTCCATTACTTAATATTCATAACACTCTTGCTCTTGCGAAAGTGTGCTGACTGCTGACAATCTAAAGGATGAATTATCATATTGAGGCTGTCAATTGTGCATTGTGGAGTCTACATCTCCTCTCCAAGGTCGGAGTGAAACGTATACTACGCGACAGGTCGAGATGACAGTTGGGGAGGGAAAGTCCCGCACACCCACACACAGCTCCCGCTCTAACCCGGCGCGGACGAACGCGGGTCCCCCCGCCTCATACCCTGACTGCCATCTCGACCTGTCGCGGACTGTATGCTAAGTGTGTTGCGGAAGATGGCTGTCAATTTAGTGTTAAGGGTGTGCACACATCTGACAGCTGAGAGACACGAGCCCTGTCTCGCCATCTGTCGGATAGAATCGTACCCAATGTAACTTAAGTACTGTGTCCAAATTAATGTATAGTTTTCGTTTATTACGAACAAAATTCAATGTAATGTGTGGACCTGAGTATACGAGTACAAGTTCCTGGTAGGAAGCTGTTTGTAACAGCCGTACTCAGAGTCGCTTAATCGTTACGTTAAACGAGACAGAGCTATCTCTCACGTAAATCTGTCTCGTTTTAACTCAATCTTAAGTAACGATTAGCGACTCTGAGTACGGCGGTTAATGATTTATTAATTGTATCTATTATTATGTCTATTGTATTAGAGCAAGATCCCAGGACCGCCAGACGTTCCTTATTTCTGAGAAACGAAATGTGTGGCATAGAGTAGTGTATGTACAGTACGCGATAGAAAGTAATGTACATCGGCCGTTAGAATGACATTTTGGCTTTGTAGATCGTTAAATCTATCACTCATACCTATATGACGTTTTGTCAGTCTCAACGACAGAGATAATGCTCTACAAATCTGCTATCGCCTTCTAAACTTCGATGTACATTACTTTCTGCCGCGTGCTGTAAAACATTAGACACTTTTGTTAAAGTCTGAGTGCTTATTATTATGTGTGTTTTACAGAATATTGTCAATAATTCGTTTGAATAATGCTAGACTAATGTTAAAGCTCGTCATCGTAATTTTTATATTATTTACTCAGGCAATACACAAATAAATCAGTACTCAGACTGTAAGAAAAGTGAGTATTATGTTTACGTACCTTTAGCAGCTGATATCTTTAAATTGACCATTGGCACAAGCCAGCGAATATGTGTACGTTACAAGTACACATTAACCACCTCTATCCCACAAAGGAGATGGACAAAAATTGTATGGACGCGTGCCCCAGACTGTACAGAGATGATAATATTTATGTGTCATTTAATAAATGTACAGAGATGATATATGTGCCATTTAATAGTATAAATCTTCTGTTTTAAGAAATAAAAAGTCGCATGTTTTTTTTAGTCGTGGCATTAAGTTTGTGATAGGCATAGTTCAGCCTGGGGCAAACTTTGTCCATATCGTTTCCTTGCTCAGAAAATAAGTAACGTCTGGCGGCACTGGAATCTTGGACCGTATATAGTTATTTTTTCTATTTGTTTGAAGGACGACATTATTTGGCCTAGGGTTGTAACGAAGAATTTATTAACATTTAGGTCTTTATCGTATGTATAATTATCGCGAGGCGAATAGTTTATTTGTATGTATTGCGTAAAAAATTACTCCTCACGCGCTATTTTAAATTTATGTGTCAAATTTCATGTCATAAGTACGATTTTAGACCTTATTTTAAAGGTTGACATGATTGAAAATGGCACGAGAGAAGTTATTTTGTACGGATTATACATAATGTTTATTCTATGTATAATTATTATCGTATGTATAATTATTTATACGAATAAATAAATAGTTAAAAGCGAATAGTTTATTTGTATACATAATGTTTATTGTAAAAATGTACATATTATCGTGTAAATATTTCACACTATTGTCATAATGTCAGAGTTGTAATTAAAATCGAATTCGTGACAAGTGTTGGCTATTATTTGAATCCTACTTTGAATCCTTACTTTGAAGCGGAGCTAAACGTTTAGGATCACATGAATCGTAAATAATTAAGAGGAGTTTATTCGTAGCGCGCTACACACAAGCGTAGTTCGGCTGTCGTTTGAATACTTATCCATCAATAAATATACATGTATGACAAACCGGCTTTACTCACGAATTTAGTCGACGTCCGAATAAGTGCGAACCCGTCCTTTTTCACAGGGACTCAATACGTGAATAAATCCGGCTTGTCGTACATGTATAATGGAAATCACTCAAACGCTGAAACTTACCAGCCAAATTCAATGAAATTTTATAGTTACGTCATAGGAGCTAAAATCTAAGCATCGATGTAATCTAAGTATATCTGTAGTTTTCCAGACTTCCGTTAAAATATTTCGTTTCGAAGTTGTACGGGCTCAAGAATTTTTAAACTTATTTTTGAAAATAGTTATTTTTTATGGAAATATATCAAACCACAGTAACATTGAGTTTGATTGGGTAATATTAAAATGAGAGTCAAATTACGTTTGTGTGAAGTGCGCGCTAAGGTGACTTCTCTTAAACGAACTAGCGAAAGAATATGGCGATGAAACGCATCCCACTGGTGGGCAGCGAGTATTGCAGTTACCCACATGAGTGAGCGAGACAGAGTAAGTATATTTCGGTATCAGGTGCACCATGATAGCTACTTCACGGCTTTTATGTTTGGTCTTTTTTCTGTACCGGCCAAGTGCGAGTCAGGCTCGCGCAACGAGGGTTCCGTCATACAGTCGTATTTTTTCAACACTTTTCACGATAATTCAAAAACTATGACGCATAAAAATAAATAAAAATCTGTTTTAGAATGCACAGGTGAAGACCTTTCCCATGATACCCCACTTGATATAGTTATCTTACTTCAATAATTGAAAATACTTACTAATTATTAGTTCATGACCACAATTTAATTTTTTTTGTGTGATGTAACCACAAATTCACGGTTTTCAGATTATTTCCCGAATGTCTACTATAAGACCTACCTACCTGCCTTTCATGATTCTAGGTCAACGGGAAGTATCCTGTAGGTTTCTTGACAGACCGACAGACAGACAACAAAGTAATCCTATAAGGGTTCCGTTTTTTGTTTTGAGGTACGGAACCCTAAAAATAGTTGAAAGTGACTGAAACACTGAAAATGTATTTAAAGATATGCAAGATTCGTTACTTACTAATCTTACTATGTTTTCATGCATGTACACATAGTATGATTAGTATTGGTGCTCAGTGCCGTGCACGGTAGTGAGCCGTCAGCCGGCACACTGAGCACGGGTCTCCTCTCAGACTGACAAGGGTTTGGTCATCGCTACGCTGGCCAAGTGTGGATTGGCAGACTTCACACACCTTTGGGTACATTATGTAGATGTATTCAGAGCCTCGATAGCTCAACGGTTAAAAGAGCGGACTGAAAACCGAAAGGTCGCTGGTTCAAACCCCGCCCGTTGCACTATTATCGTACCTACTCCTAGCACAAGGTTTACGCTTAATTGGAGGGGAAAGGGGAATATTAGTCAGCATGATAAACTTGGCTAATATTGTTGTAATCATGCCAGTTTCCTCACGATGTTTCCCTTTGCCGTTCAAGCAAATGTTATTAACACACACAATTTCGGAAAGGTTAACCTCCCGAATAACCACTAGGTTATCGCTGAAATCAGTGCCTGTCTGAAATTTGAAGCGGCATCCTTAGACATCTACGTATAACATCTATGCGGCGCTGTCCCATCACGGCCCTTAAGTATTATTAGTGGACACTGACTTGTGGAATTTTTTGCAAAATATTGGCTTTGAAAGAGCAGCGCAGTAGGATCAATCACGGAGTGACATGGAGTGGACGGCGAGGGTCGAGGGGGTGGGAGGGAGGGGGGGGTGACTTGGACGAATAGGCAAATATATTGACGCAGGCCGAGGGCTGGGCGGGCAAATAGCCGCTAAGCTAGCGATTCAATCCCATCAGGATATTGCGTCCTTTTATTAAAATTTTCCCATACCTAATAGGTAGGTTCATCGTACCGATTTACTGTATATGATACTAGCTGCCCCGGCGAACTTCGTACCGCCTAACAGTCGATTCTAATATAGTCCATAAGAACCATCTCCGTACTTCAAGGAATATTATAAAAAAAGAATTAGCAAAATCGGTTCAGTTGTTCTCGAGATTTGCGATCAGCAACACATTTAGCGATTCATTTTTGTACATACATAATATATATAGAGATTACGCTTAAATAACATATTTTTCTGAGAAGAAAAATATGTTATTTAAGCGGTGATAGCCTAGTGGTTAAGACGTTGGCCACCTAGTCGGGGGTCGGCGGTTGTGGGTTCGATCCCGGGCACGCGACTCTTACTTTTCGAAGCTAGGTGCATTTTAAGCAATTACTTATTAATATAAGTATCACTTATTGCTTTTACGGTGAAAGAAAACATCGTGATGTAACCTGCATGCCCGAAAGTTCTCCAAAATGCTCTCAAAAGTGTGTGAAGTCAGCCAATCCGCACTTTTGACGACCTCCCTGGCGCAGTGGTGAGCGCTGTGGTCTTATTAGAGGGAGGTCCCGGGTTCGATTCCTGGCAGGGGTTTGGAATTTTATAATTTCTAAATTTCTGGTCTGGTCTGGTGGGAGGCTTCGGCCGTGGCTAGATACCACCTTTCCGGCAAAGCCGTGCCGCCAAGCGATTTAACGTTCCGGTACGATGCCGTGTAGAAACCAAAGGGGTATGGGTTTAATAAAAACTGCCATACCCCTTCCAGGTTAGCCCGCTATCATCTTAGACTGCATCATCACTTACCATCAGGTGAGATTGCAGTCAAGGGCTAACTTGTATCTGAATAAAAAAAAAAAAACGTGACAGACTATGGCCATTCTGAGAGGAGACCCCGTTCTCAGTAGTGAGCCAGCGATGGGTTGTTGATGATGATGACTCTTACAATATTAATGTTTGACAGATCACATCCCGGTTATGGTATTGTGCCATTCTGCGAAAATCTTCCTACAATGTAGTAGATAGATATTACTTAAAAGGTTATGGCTTAAACAAAAATAGATACATATAAAATACTTACTTCATATTAATTCAGGCTCGTTTGAAACGTAGTCGGTCTGTCCGTAATGATTCTGTTTATACTAACTGAGCAATATTGTCCTCATAACGGTTCCATGGACAATATCACTAGTACATCTACAACATGTAGGATTGCAGTCTGCATACTAATATACTCGTCACACAATACCGTCTCCATAACCGGACCCAATTTTGCTTTGTATGAATAAGCATTGTCTTCATTTTATTAAAAATGGCCCAGACAAAAGCCATATCTCTAAACAACGAATTATAGCATATTTAAGTTAAGTATATGAGAAAAATTACTTCACCAAATTAATAGAATACGAATGGAATAGGATTTTGGCCCATTATCTTACGAAGTACTTTTTATTTATTTATTTCAGTTTAAATAATATACACTGATATTCGACTATGGTAAAGCTAAGAGGAAGGGTTATTCAAATTCAAATTATTTATTCAGAAAAGGTAACATGTTACGCTTACTGAATGATGGTCAAAATTGTTAACTTGTAAGATGAACTTAAAACTAAAGCTACAAGGGTTCCAAACGCGTCCAAGTCTGAGAAGAGCCCACAACAAACTCAGCCGGGTATTCTTTTTATCACCACTTTACAAAATCACTTAAACCTATTAGAACAATCACAAAGTCGTTAAGCAACTCATTCCCTGCAATAGGATTATGATTTTAGCAATCTATGTAATGTATGTATGTTTGTTTGTATAAGTACGTTCCACCGTAGCGTTTTAGCTACTGAGTCGATTTGGATGAATGAGGTGTCAATCTATTCGTTATTATGGTCCGGGTGACATAGGTTACATTTTATGTTAACAATTTTTTTTGTTGTGGGACAAAATAGTGGAAATGAATTGCATTGAATTTTTTTTCATATCGTGTGGATGTCAAATAAAATAGGAAAATAAAATATTAAAATAAACAATTTTACTATATATGCTTACGCTCGCGACTTCGTCCGCGTGGACAAATTTCAAACTCCTATTTCATCCCCTTTGGGGTTGAATTTTCAAAAATCCTTACTTAGCGGATGCCTACGTCATAATAGCTATCTGCATGCCAAATTTCAGCTCGATCCGTCCAGTAGTTTCAGCTGTGCGTTGATAGATCAGTCAGTCACCTTTCCTTTTATATATTTAGATTTCAGAGAAGTTATCAATCGGGTTTTGGTTTTATCTTGTTTGGCAATTAGGCACCTAATAGCCACAAAGTAAGAAATATTGACGCTATAATTTGGTGTCCCGTCACCAAATTATAGCGTCAATATTTCTTACTTACTTAGTTTTCTTACTTATAGCACAGAATATATAATAGTACAGTTTCTGTAACATTACCAGAAATAATATAAGCAATTTCATAGCCGCTTACAAGCCCTATTGTAGCTTACGCAATTTCGTCCTCGTGAATTTATGTTTTCTAAAAATCCCGTGGGAACTTTTTGTTTTTCCGGAATGAAAAATATTCTGTGTCAGGTCTCCAGGTCTTAAATAACGATCCATACGAAAAATCATATGGATCTGTTGATCTGGCGTGATTGATGGCCAGGCGTGAAAAATGACATGCTGTGACGTTGTAAATCTTGAACTACTAATTAGCGTTTCGCTTTTAATTAAAATCTATTTTGTTCAAAGTATGTTGGTGCCACCTAGCATCAAGGTGCAGAACTACGCGTGGGTCGATGTTCAGAGTTCATTCGAGCCACAATAGATGGCGTTTGCTTCGTTGTCAATTGTCGTAAAAATAAAACAAAATAATTAAATAAAACCATAATATCATTTGTTTATTGTTAAGTCATTAACAAAACGGTTCTTATAATATATCCTTAGGTTCCGCAAATATTCAAAAATGAATTGGCTTCATGATCAAACTAAATGAGAGCGGCCACACTCGGGTTGCGTCTGGCAACACCGATAGGTGAGATTTAGAATTTTCCTGGAGTCAACATGTGAAGACGAATTTTTTTCGTTCCAGGAAAATCTCACTTCTTTTCGCCCATGGCTTCGCCTGGGAAAATACAATAGTTATAAATTTTAGTCATCCTAACGTATTTCGATGTTTCATCAGTTATGGTGAGTGAAAAATCAAGTAATGTGGATTCGACAAAATGGCGGTTTGGTTAGAGAAAATCCTAATTTTATGATTTCTTTCAGTTCCAGTTATTTTAACTTCCCAAATAAATGAGGATAATGGGTTGGGTGGACTCCTGCAAACCATTGGTGGCCAGGAGTTCAATAGGTGAGTTGTGTTTGATCGGGAAAATTCCACGTGTCGAAATTTTCACACAGCACAAATTATAATCTTGTTTTTTCTTTGTTACAGGGTTTACGTTTACGTTTTACGTTTAGCTTCAGTTTTCCGTTTTAGTTTTCCGTTTGCGTTTTCGGTTTTCGTATTTATTTCTTTTGCACATTCACGTTGACAACTTAATTGCTATGGATAAGACTTGGTGAAAATCTTTGTAATGAAACATTTCGGTTGTGAAGAATCAAATAAATTGAGTTTTGGATCTTGGCCGATGCCGTCCAGCTACCTTGCAGTCTTCGGACCTACAAGTAAGCAAATGTTTGTATCCTGCAACAGTTTAGTGAACCTTCTTAGTGTATGTGTACAGTAAGAACCCTGTCTTTACTACTGAGCTTTTATTTTGAAACAATTTTATGAATTTTACTGTGTCATTGTCTATTCCACGCCAATGGCATCTTAAATTTAAAACATAGATTTTATGTACTATCTACCTAAGGCATTCTAAATGTATCTAAATTAAGTCTTGGCATTAAGCTAGAATAACTAAGCATTATTAGCCATCACTATGTATTAAGCGACCCCGGTAAAAGTTACATTAAAAACAATTTTGCCTAACATCTAGCAAATTTCATTTATAACACCTCATATGCATTACAAGGGAGTCGACGGCTAGCTTCTATTCTTTACTAGGTAGATAGATCAAGTAAGTAAATTATTTTTTTTTCCTCTAATCTTTGTAAGGTGGTAGATTATTCCGTATCCGGGTATATTTCTATTCCGTCCAATTTATCACCCTTACAAATGGCGCCCGAACGTTTTTTTATATAGTTATTTCTGTATATTTTGAGAAATTTTGTGAATTTTATGAAATGTACTCCGCTGATTGTACAATTTTCTAAGTAGTGACACATTGCAAAGAGCACTAAGCTGTTTTTATGGTTAACTAACTAAATAATAACTAATAGTTAGAAATTTTGTTTGATAGTTTAAGTAATTTTCTGAGTATAGTCCAACATTGGTTTTTTTTTCTTATTTAATTAACACATTATAAATGGTGTTTATGCCGTTCAATTATGTTATTTGACTTACCTTGGAGGTGTATAAGTGAATGTTTGCCTTCAGCTTAGTAATAAACATTGCTTAACTGAGTTGTTGTTGGGTATTGCTTTCAATAGTAAGTACATCTTATGTTTGAAAATTCCGGTAACTTAGTATAATTAAAGTTTTGAAACGCTATGTCCTGTTAACTAGTTACACACATACATTTATAAATACTAAGAGTTACAACTTGTGAAACTAAATATATAAACTATATTCAGAGATTACATTAAGTTCAAGTATGAAGTTATGAACAATTTTTTTTCAGTGACTTGATACTTCATTATTTTGTTGAAATTTTGTTTAGAGCTGTGTTAAGGTTATGATAAAAGCTACTTCACACACAAAACATGTTAAGTTTAATTGAATGCTGGTAGTTTAAAGTGACATTTAGAAACAGATTTTGTTGTATTTTAGGTTATGTGTTAAAAGTGTAAAGTAACAGTCATCAAACCATTGCACAATCTCTTTGTTTTTTTTTGAAAGATAATATGCTAGTGAGAGTTCATTGCAACTTTGTTGCCTGTTTACTTTTGTAATTGTAAAGGTTGTAACACACTGTGTACTCATAAAGGTGATACTGCACCTTACAATCATTTATTCAATTTTGGGAAGTTTTATTTTGTTATATTTTGTTTACTATAGTAATAATATGTGCTTGTATTATTAACAATATTTTGGAATAGGAACATAATTGATAAAATAGGTTAGGATAGACTTAAGAATATTGTTTTTGTTGTGTATTTTGCTTGTGTATATTTAATAGTTTAAATAACTTCTTTTGTGTTTGTGTTTAACCAATTTGTATAAGGCTAAACATAGACAGTTACACAAGCTCGATATTTTGTTAAATGTGTTTTGACTTAACACAATGGAACAGACTTTTGCCCAGTTTCATTCACTTTTGAAGGACGAATTGTGTTATGAGGTATCCATTCGTTCCGAAACTCCAGCACCTACAGTGCTAGGTTTAAAGAAACAGTTAAAACAATTAATTCAGGAAATTCCTTCTGAATCAATTTTAGAGACGGATTTCTCTTCTGAAAGTGAGTTAGGGGTTATTACTAAAAAACTTCAAGACTTAGAAGATTTATTAAAAAAGTGTTCTGACACTAAAGATAGACATGCCCTCTGTAGGTCTAAAGCTTTAGCTTCACATTTGTACTTTAGAATTTTGAGAATACAGTGTTCCGAACTCAGCTTAATAAGTAGGAAGAGTGAATTACATACAAAGTTGCAGAGTTTGATTTCCAGATTAGATGCTGACAATGAGTCGTCTCACGACGAATCACTGGATTCCGAGAGTACCGCCGTTGACTGCACTGGTGATAAAAATGTTGCCAAGTGGAAGTTACATTTCAACGGACAGGGTGATCCGCGCAGTTTCATCGAACGCGTTGAGGAATATAAAAGATCTTATGGCGTTTCAGATGGAAAATTATTTGTTTCTGCATTTCATCTTTTTACAGGCCGAGCATTGTTATGGTACAGAGGCAACAAATGTCAAGTTTCGTCTTGGTCAGAATTGAGAACTTTATTTTTAGAGGAATTTGATGCAGTAGATTATGACTACAGGTTGCTAGGTGAAATTCGAGCAAGAACACAAGGCTCTGAAGAACCTGTGTCTATCTATTTCGCTGTAATGTTTGGCATGTTTTCAAGGTTGTCAACACCACTTTCCGAAGAACAAAAGTTACAAATTTTATTACATAATATTCGCCCTTTTTACTCAGAACAATTAGCTCTTGTTGACATTAAGTCTGTCGCAATGTTGAAGGAAAAGTGTCGCAAACTAGAGGCTGCGAGGCAGCGTTCCGCCTTATTTTCTGAGCCTACTAACAGTAAGGCAACTTTAAGTTCAGAGTTTGCTTACAAACAAGTGACAAAACAGATAAACACACTTTCAGTCACACCTGCACCTAAGGTTGATACAAGTAAAGGCACTGATTTTACGAAAACAAATAAACAACTATGTTACAAGTGCGGCAAGGGTAACCATTCCTTTAAATTTTGCAGGACAGTTCCGAAATTTATTAGATGTTTTTCGTGTGGACGTCAGAACTTTACAGTAAAGACATGTCCAAGTTGTAGTAAAAAGGCGATTAGTAAACCCGCTCCGGACAAAAATTCAAAAAACTAATTAGTAAGAACTGTGCAGAGACACAAGTAAAGAACTTGTTCATTAACAACAAAACATCCCTTTTACCTGACACAGTTCTGTATTCAGTGGATAAACGAGACTTTAGGCCACATTTAAAGGTTTTTGTTGACGGTTTTGAGATTACAGGTTTACTAGATTCCGGTGCTTGCGCGTCAATTTTGGGTAACCAGGCGCACAAGGTGTTTTTGAGATTCGGTTATAAATTGCATAGCAGTATTGATACCACATTTTCAGTGGCAAATGGAGACAAACTTGATTGCATGGGTTATATGTTTATTCCGATTACTTATAATTCCGTAACTCACATAATAAAATTTTTTGTAGTACCCTCTATAATAGCGGATGTTATTTTTGGCTGTGACTTTTGGAAAACATTTCAGTTAGCCCCTGGCATTTTTGATAATTTAGAATTAATTAAGGCACCTTCTCAATTTTACAATATTTGTGCGATTGATAATGAACAAATTCATACCATCACTTCTTTTGAAAACTTATCATCTCAACAGAAAGAATTAGCCCAGTCTGTAGTAAATAAATTTTTAGATATTTCTTCAGAGAAAATTGGATTGGGTAGAACAAAATTAATTGAACATGTTATTGACACCGGTGATGCCTTGCCAATAAAATAAAACAATATCCACTTTCTCCCGAAAAGAAGGAAGCTTTAAGTAAAGAGTTAGATAGGATGCTGGAAATGGACGTAGTTACTCCGAGTGAAAGCCCTTGGAATAACCCAGCAATTTTAGTGAAAAAGGCAAATGGAGACTGGAGATTTTGCCTAGATTGCAGGAAATTAAATTCAGTGACAAAGGGGGATTCATACTCAATACCGTACATTCCACAAATTCTAGATAGCTTGAAAGAGGCAAGGTTTTTATCATCGATTGATTTAAGTTCAAGTTTCTGGCAAATTCCGTTAGCTGACGACTCTCAGGAAAAAACCAGTTTTACAGTTCCTGGTAGAGGGTTATTCAAATTTAAAGTCATGCCGTTTGGCCTATGCGGTGCACCAGCACGACAGCAGAGGTTAATGGACCAGTTATTTAATCAAAATTTTTGTAGTGATATTGAAAATGGAATAGTATTTTGTTATATAGATGATATTGTTATTTGTTCTGCTGATTTTGAAACCCATTTAATTTTATTAAACAGAGTTCTGGATAAACTAAAAATGGCTCAACTATCCATAAATTTTGATAAATGTAATTTTTTTCGAAACTCTTTGAAATATTTAGGGTATATAGTGGATGAATTTGGTTTACGCACAGATCCTGGAAAAGTTGCCGCAGTTTTGAACTTTCCGACCCCAAAAACTGCACAGGAGGTAAAGATTTTCCTAGGCACTTGTTCTTGGTACAGGCGCTTTATTAGGAATTTTTCAACCATCGCTGCACCACTCAATAGACTAACGAGTAAAGGAAAGAACGCACCTAAATTTGAGTGGAGCGAACAGGCAGAGGTAGCATTTAATACATTGAAGAATGCGTTGGTAACCGCACCTGTTCTTGCGGTACCGAATTTTGAAAAACCATTCAAAATACATTGTGATGCTTCTGCATATGGTGTTGGCGGTATGCTAACGCAAGAAACCGATGGTTGCGATCATCCCATTGCGTATGTCAGTAGGAGCCTAAATAAAAACGAAAGGAATTACAGCGCGACGGAACGCGAGGCTCTAGCTGTGATTTTTGCAGTGGAGAAATTTCAGGCTTATTTTGGTTCCAAGCCAGTCACAATTATCACAGACCATGCATCCCTAAAGTGGTTCTTAAATTTAGAAAATCCCTCAGGACGACTCGCCAGATGGGGTTGTAGATTATCACAGTATAATTTTGTTATCGAACATAGGAAGGGTTGTGATAATGTAGTTCCGGATACCTTGTCGAGACTCATACACGTAGATGTAGTTGGTGATCGTAATGATAACTCTAGTCAACAAGTTTTGGTAGATGACTGGTATGACAAAACATTTAATGGCTGTAAAATCAATCCAGCAAATTTTCCGAATTTTAGTATTTTGAACGATAAACTATATCGTTACAGTAAATGTAAATACCAGCTTCTCAGTGAGTTCGACTGGAAAGAGGTAGTCCACAAGAACGACATCCTTAGAATTATGCAACAAAACCATGCAGACGCAACTGCAGGTCATTTCGGTGTGTTCAAAACTCATCGCAGATTATCCCTCAGATATTTTTGGCGTGGTATGTATAAGGACGTGGTTGAGTACGTTAAGAATTGTGATACTTGCTCTGCGTATAAACACACGACATCAGCCACTCCAGGTCTGCTAGGGAAGCCTAAAGTCTGCGAGAGACCTTTTCAGGTCATTTCGGCTGATTTAGTCGGACCTTTGCCTAGGTCTAAATCAGGATTTACATTTCTTTTTGTGGTGACGTGTTGTTTTTCGAAATATACAATGTTGTTTCCGTTACGGCGTGCCACAGGTGCCGCTGTTGTTAAAGCGCTAGAGAATTTTGTATTTTTGAACCATAGTGTTCCAGAGACTGTGATTGTGGACAATGGGTCCCAATTTACAGGATCTGAATTCCGTAATCTCATTAAGCGTTATAATATTCCGAAATTACACTACACACCACTGTACACTCCGCAAGTTAACCTTGTTGAGAGGTACAATAAGGTTGTTATGACTGCTGTAGCCGCTTTTGTGAAAGATAACCACAGGTCCTGGGACGAAAACCTGTACAAGGTCCAGTTCGCCATAAACAGTGCGGTTAATGAATCCACTGGATTCTCCCCGTTCTTCCTTGTCCACGCTAGAGAACCGGTTTTAAATGGTTCCTTCTATAAGGACACGGATAAGGAGTACGAGGCCGGAATTCCAAGGGAGGAATACGCAGGAAAGTTTGGAACTTTGGAGGACATATTTGGTCAGGTTAGGAGAAATTTGTTTCAGGCTCATGCAGAGTATGCAACGCATTACAACTTAAGGCGTAGGTCTGCAAGCTATTCTGTTGGGGATATAGTGTGGAAAAAGACCTATCCACAAAGCGACGCTACAAATTTTTTCGCAGCTAAGCTGGCACCTAAGTATGAAAAGTGCAGGGTTGTCAAGGTTTTGTCACCTTTGGTTTACGAACTAGTTAGAGTAGCTGACAACCACCCAATAGGCACTTGGCATATTAAGGATATTAAGAAGTAGATATTTGCCATTACTTAGTTTGGTCTAAACTGTTTGAATATTTAAGTTATCAATATTCAATTAGGAATTTGTATGAGTGTAGTGATGTTCTGAATTAACAGTTACATTACCATGGTTCAGTTGAGGATGAATGTAGTGGATGTATGTAGGGATGAATATGTGATGATTGGAATGCTTGTGGTAGACCAACCGGTAGAGAAAGTAAAAATGCAAATATCGTACTTTGGGGATAACGAAAAGGGGGGGTTTTGTGTTTTGTTTTCGTTTTCCTTCTAGATAATGGATCATTTCTGTTATTTTTCCGATTCTGTTCCGAGATCTATTTTCTAGGAGAGTTATTTCGTTTTTTTTTTCTCATATTCCGATTTTGATTCGGTTTTATTTTTCCGAATGGGATAGAGAACGGTTGCCATATCAGATGGACCCGTTCACAACCAGTTTTCCGTATTTGTTGAGTAACAAATATTAAGATGGTAGTTTAAAAGAGTGAACCACCGTAGGCCTAGACGCATTCTATCAGTCAGCTGAAGAATGATGCCAAGATGTTTCCACTCAAGTGTCTTAGACACCATGAAGTTTTTTTGTATATATTCTTTTTAGAAGTTAGGGTTGTGTAGTTAAGTATAATGTATAAAACCTTACACTGTTTTCAGTATATTTATTTTGTTAGACAATTTTCCTTGTTAGTAGTAGATGTGCGTTCACGCGTAACTTCTGTGTTTTTTTTTTTGTTTGTTTGTTTCAGGCAAATTGTTAGTAGTTGTTGGATGACGCTGAGGGCAGCGTGGTTCAACCTGTTGAACCTTTTCGTAGGAGGGGAAGTATTGTGACGTTGTAAATCTTGAACTACTAATTAGCGTTTCGCTTTTAATTAAAATCTATTTTGTTCAAAGTATGTTGGTGCCACCTAGCATCAAGGTGCAGAACTACGCGTGGGTCGATGTTCAGAGTTCATTCGAGCCACAATAGATGGCGTTTGCTTCGTTGTCAATTGTCGTAAAAATAAAACAAAATAATTAAATAAAACCATAATATCATTTGTTTATTGTTAAGTCATTAACAAAACGGTTCTTATAATATATCCTTAGGTTCCGCAAATATTCAAAAATGAATTGGCTTCATGATCAAACTAAATGAGAGCGGCCACACTCGGGTTGCGTCTGGCAACACCGATAGGTGAGATTTAGAATTTTCCTGGAGTCAACATGTGAAGACGAATTTTTTTCGTTCCAGGAAAATCTCACTTCTTTTCGCCCATGGCTTCGCCTGGGAAAATACAATAGTTATAAATTTTAGTCATCCTAACGTATTTCCATGTTTCATCAGTTATGGTGAGTGAAAAATCAAGTAATGTGGATTCGACAAAATGGCGGTTTGGTTAGAGAAAATCCTAATTTTATGATTTCTTTCAGTTCCAGTTATTTTAACTTCCCAAATAAATGAGGATAATGGGTTGGGTGGACTCCTGCAAACCATTGGTGGCCAGGAGTTCAATAGGTGAGTTGTGTTTGATCGGGAAAATTCCACGTGTCGAAATTTTCACACAGCACAAATTATAATCTTGTTTTTTCTTTGTTACAGGGTTTACGTTTACGTTTTACGTTTAGCTTCAGTTTTCCGTTTTAGTTTTCCGTTTGCGTTTTCGGTTTTCGTATTTATTTCTTTTGCACATTCACGTTGACAACTTAATTGCTATGGATAAGACTTGGTGAAAATCTTTGTAATGAAACATTTCGGTTGTGAAGAATCAAATAAATTGAGTTTTGGATCTTGGCCGATGCCGTCCAGCTACCTTGCAGTCTTCGGACCTACAAGTAAGCAAATGTTTGTATCCTGCAACAGTTTAGTGAACCTTCTTAGTGTATGTGTACAGTAAGAACCCTGTCTTTACTACTGAGCTTTTATTTTGAAACAATTTTATGAATTTTACTGTGTCATTGTCTATTCCACGCCAATGGCATCTTAAATTTAAAACATAGATTTTATGTACTATCTACCTAAGGCATTCTAAATGTATCTAAATTAAGTCTTGGCATTAAGCTAGAATAACTAAGCATTATTAGCCATCACTATGTATTAAGCGACCCCGGTAAAAGTTACATTAAAAACAATTTTGCCTAACATCTAGCAAATTTCATTTATAACACCTCATATGCATTACAAGGGAGTCGACGGCTAGCTTCTATTCTTTACTAGGTAGATAGATCAAGTAAGTAAATTATTTTTTTTTCCTCTAATCTTTGTAAGGTGGTAGATTATTCCGTATCCGGGTATATTTCTATTCCGTCCAATTTACCACCCTTACAATGCCATCCCGCAGGGAGCATTCGTTTTTCCGGGATAAAATGTAGCCTATGTCACTATCCCGGTATTTACCTAATCCATGCAAAAAATCACACTCAAACTCATTTTTTTCTTTTAAAAAATGTTAGCCATGCTAATCATGACTAATATTCCCGTTTCCCCTCCAACTAAGCGTAAAGCTTGTGCTAGGAGTAGGTACGACAATAGTGGACAGGGTGGGGTTTGAACCGAACTTTCGGAATTCAGTCCGCTCCGCAACCGTAGTAGAGTACCTATATTTATCAAAACTTCACCTTTTCAAAGCTAAGATTTTAGTAATCGAAATCTATTGCAGATTTGACGGAGTAATAGAGTAACATTTCCAAAAAAAATTGCGTTGAATAGAAAATTGATATAGCTAGACCCATTCATAGAACTTTAAAGACCTTCTCAAAAATATCGAATAGTAAGTAAATACGATTAAGTACCTATTTAAATGAACATTCGAAGAGCACTTTACCTAGGTCATAGTAGGCATATAGGTTAGTGTGATTCACTAAAATATATCTTAACGGCCGTCTTCATATGTATGAGATTGGTAAGATTTACATAATAATACAAATGTGGGTCGAATAGGTATTTTGTACAGAATTCAGAAATTGTATAGAAGTGGTTAATGAGCGCGAACGTCGCCGCCCTGGTGTGTAGAGAAACATCAGCAAGCACCATTGTAAGCCAGACGTATTTTCATAGCATCATCCGTTTGCCAGCTCCCTAATGAACAAGGGTCTCCTCTCAGAATAAAAAGGATTTAACCATAGTCCACCTCGCTGGCCAAATATGGATTGGCAGACTTCATAAACCTTTGAGATCATTATGGAGAACTCTTAGGCATGCAGGTTTCCACAAAATGTTTTCAGCATTAAAGTAAGTGATACCAATTTAGTTGCTTGAAATTCCGAAAAGTTAGAGGTCCCTGCCCGATATCTCCGGATCCCCCGAACAGGGCGGAAGTCTTTATTCTTTCACCAGAAACTTACCTGGCTGAAATGCCTACCCTAGCTTAAAACCCTAGGCTATGCTTATCACTGGCAACGACGTGTCCTGGAAAGGAGATCGCGTACCAGCAAGCGCAGCATGCGTCGACCTCCAGCCAGCTGGACTGAACTGAAGGTGCCGAGAAGTTGGATGTGGAAGTTGGAGGACCGTAATGTGCTGGCGCGCTGTCGGGAAGGCAGCCCCACGGTCCAGCAGACAGCATTAACAGGCTCATTACTTAAGTAGCTAAAACAGCATATACCTTCGTCATTATCATCATTACATCGCCGGTTCTCTACTGTGCACGGGTATCTTATCAGAATGAGAAGGATTTGGCCATGCCATAGTCCACCACGCTGGCCAAGAACGGATTGACACTCCTTCGAGAACATTATGGAGAATTCACACGACGTTTTTCTTGACCGTTAAAGCAAGTATTATTTATACACATAGCTCCAAAAAGTTAGCGGTGCGTGTCCGGGATCGAAACCCTGACCTCCCAAATAGAAGGCGGGTGTCTTAACCACTAGGATATCACGGCTTTTTGATACAAAAACAGCAATTTTTATGTTATTTACAATTCTGTGGTATGACGAGTCGACCCCCTTCTGTCGCGCGTCGTAAATTACTCGTAAACAGTTTATCTGTTCGTGTTGTCGGTAGGTACTCGTTAATCGCTAATTTGTTTGTTTGGCACCGCGGTTAATGGTGGGATTGAACTCCACTCTATAAACTGTAGTTAAGTATTAATTACTGGCTGATGCCCGCGACTTCGTACGCGTGGAATTAAGTTTTTTTTAAATCCCGTGGGAACTCTTTGATTTTCCGTGATAAAAAGTAGCCTGTCACTCACCAGGTCTTTATATCCATGCAAAATATCACGTCAATCCGTATACCAAGTAGGGTATCATATGAAAGGGTTTTACCTTTAGGTAGGTACATGCTAAAACAGAGTTTTATTTATTTTCATACATGATACTTTTTGATTAAACCATTTATTAACATCTCTAGTCTATAAAACATACAGAAAAACTTATCACTAAAAAATTTATATTTACAAAAAATATACGCCGTCCAAATGGTCATTTATGGGCATTGTGCCCAAAACACTGGCGCTATTACCTCGCTGAACGGCAAGGCTCAACCGTTGAGCGAAATAAGCACCAGCTCTTGATTTATCGTGCAAAATGTCGAAAAAATACGACTGTAGTACCTACGGAACCGTCGGTGCGCGAGTCCGACTCACACTTGGCCGGTTTTTTTCCCGAAGTCTACAATATATCTACAATTTAACAACGTAAACGACGGATCGGATGGAAAGATTAAATCTAGTTTGATGAACGTTTGAGTGCAGGGTATCGCCGATCGCCATGTTGGCTTTGGTCCAAATCTAAAGTCGCTGCAAAGTTTTAATTGGTTATATTCGTTCGTTTCCTATAAACGTGACTATCACAGCTTTGTTAATGCTTAGCACGATTTAGATTTCGTTTTTTTTTAGGGATAATTGTCATACAGGGTGTAACCAGAACGCCGGCAAAAACGAAGACAAGTGATATTGCTACTGATGATTACTGATATGATAACACCAAAAAAAAACTTGAAATAATCCTATATTTTGTAAAAGTACATGATATATTGCAAATAAAACATCTGACTCACGCTAGAGGTCAACGAACGTTGTGGAAGTAGGCCACTCGGAGACAATGCCACGTCGAAGGCGGGGCATTGACCCGAGCTTTGCATGCTATGAATACATTGCGGGGTTGAAAAATACTAAATCACTAAAACTACAAAATGAGGCAAGTGGTTGTTGGTATTGGATTGTGTTTAGGTAGTATAACAATAACTCTAAGTTTTTGCTAGCGTTTCACAAAATATAGGTTTTTTTTTATTTTTCGCGGTTTTTTTTAATGTTATCATATCACCTGTCTTCGTTTTTCCTAGTGTTCTGGTTACACCCTGAAGATACGCAATCTCTGCCACAACAGGGGTAGTGCGGCCACGTGCGGCCACGTGCGGCCACGTGCGGCCACGTGTGGCCACGTGCGGCATTGCTACAACTCGCTTTACATACCCCCTGTATATTCAACGTTCTATCTATTCATGCCAGAGTTTCCCGTTCACTTCGCATTATTAAACTGCATGAATCTGTTTACTTCAAAGCATCCTGAATAAATACGCTCCGGGCGCGCTCTTTATATTCTTATCGTGTTCACTTATTTACATACCTACCTACCTACTTCATAATTTACTATGCGTTTTTGCATAATATAGTGGTGTAAATTCCTATTAAGTTTAAGTAACGCGCTAAAAGTTAATAAAGACCAGAACTCTATCAAAAAAAGACAAATGATTATTACTGATAATATACCACAACTAAAAACATGATTTTTATTTTTAAAAATCCTGGCTTTTTAAAAGTTCAGAATATATTGCAAATGAAACATCTGACTGACGCTAGAAGTCAACGAACGTTCCATAAATAAGCCATTCGGAGTCAATGCCGCGTCGTAGGTGGGTTATTGACCCGAGTTTTGTACGCTATACATTGCGGGTTTAAAAAATCCTAAATCACTAAAACTACAAAATAAGGCAAATGGTTAATTGCATTGGATTGTGTTTAGGTAGTATAACAATAACTCTAAGATTTTGCTAGCGTTCTGGTTACACCCTGTATTTATGGTGACCCTGTATACATGATGTAGTAGCAAACACAAGACAGGTGATAGTTACCATAAAAAAAACGTGAAAAATTCTCTTTTTATTAAAGTTCGCAATGTATTGTATTCAATGTTTGACTGACGCTAAAGGTCAATGAACGTTGCGTACGTAGGTGCCACGGGGTCATTGCCGCGTCGAAGACGGGACATAGTGGGGGTGTGCCTCATACCCCATTGCCATCTCAACCTGTCGCGTACTATAGTGTGTATTAGAATATCATAGAAGCCGTTCTTTGCATTAAACAGGGATTTTTAATCCATAAATGCAAAAGTGTGTCTGTTTGTCTGTCTGTCTACTAGCTTTTCACGGTTCAACCGTTCAACCGATCTTGACGAAATTTGGTACAAATATAGCTTGCATCCCGGGGAAGTACATAGGCTACTTTTTATCCCGGAAAAATGAAGAGTTCCCACAGGTTTTTTTAAAAACCTAAATCCACGCGGACGAAGTCGCGGGCATCATCTAGTTAATCATAACAATTTATTTTTCACTTTTGTCAGATGACCTACTTTCTAAACCTAGATCGAATAGGTCACTGAGAAGTACCCTATAGGGTTTGATGATCAGTCAGCAAGTGCCACTGCCACTTTTATTAGTATGCAAATACGCTTTGAAGGGTTGACCATTTGTCGCCTTAAACTAGAAACCTATTTTTAGGTATAGTTAATAGTATTCTCCCGAGTTTAGGTCACAACAGCCGATATATAATGTACTAGCTGATCCCCGCGGCTTCGCCCGCGTAGATTTAGGTTTTTAAAGATCCCGTATAGCCTATGTCACTCAGGAATAATGTAGCTTTCTACTGGTGAAAGAATTTTTAAAATCGGTTCAGTAGTTCTAAAGATTACCCCCTACAAACAAACTTAACGACATTACCTCTTTATATAATACAACGGGCCGTGCAGCAGAAATCGTAATATTTTAATTTCGCCATAACTTCAAAACCAAACGTCCAATTTTAATCATTCAAAGACCAAATATTATCTCCATAAACTGTTCTTAGTGATGAAATCATTTATTTTGATAAGGCTTAATAGCATGAGTAAAATAAACGCGTTTAAATGTAGCCAAAAAAAAATTCAAGATTTTTAAATAAAAAAATGATTGCTGTGCCTCACTCGACATAGATGGGTATAGTGTGTCGCGGACTTTTTTGTAGATATTTATAAGATCTACAATTAATTAGAACATTTTATGGTTCTATCTTTTATAGTTTAGGCAGCGTACGCAAAATAAGTAACTTTTCTGGTTGATTTTTTACACCTTGTGTCCGAAAAACCCAAATATCTTACGGAACCCTATTTTTTTCCAAAATAAAATATAGCCTATGTTACTCGTGGATAATGTAGCTTTCGAATGGTGAAAGAATTTTTAAAATCGGTCCAGTAGTTTTTGAGCCTATTCAGTACAAACAAACAAACAAACAAACAAAGTTTTCCTCTTTATAATATTAGTGTAGACAAGCACAAACCCTTTCTATTCCCCCACTCTCATAGTTCGGAAAGTCACTCCCCAGGTCTTTACCTATACCCATGCGAAAAATCAGGTCGATCCGTGGCTCCGTTGTGACGTGATTAAAGGATAAGCCAACAAACCAACAAACAAACACACTTTCGCATTTATAATATATAGTGTAGTGTAGTGGGTAATGATTTGCCCTTTCGTAAGGACCTCTTGACCGAGGACGTCTGTTAAAACAAGAACTTCAAGTCTGGGAAAAGCACTCACAAATACTTACTTAGGCCTTTCTTAGAGGTTCAGAGGTCTAAAAAGTCATGACTTAAGAGTTTTACTCAGACTTTTTTCGGTGAATCCGTCGAAAATGACTGCCTAACTGAAAAGTGCTTTTCAGGCTGCTATTTTTTATCTAGGTAGGTATTCTAAAGTACCAAGTAGGTACCGCGTACTGTACGCGACAGGTCGAGATGGCAATCCGGGTGGGACGCCCACACAGCCCCCGCACTAACGCGGTGCGAGATAGCGCGGGTGACGTGCGGGTGTGCGGGGCGTCCCCCCGCCTCATACCCCGATTGCCATGTCCACCTGTCGCGAACGATAGGTTCTAATTTTTACTAATTTATTGACTTTTTAGACTTGCCCTATTTTTATAACAATAACTAGCTTATATGCGCGTGGACTACACAAATTTTAAACTCCTATAAGGGGGTGATCCTTAGGGGAAGATTTTCAGAAATCCTTTCTTCTTAGCGGATGTCTACGTCATAATGGCTATCTGCATGCCAAACAGCATGACCCATCCAGTAGTTTGGACTGTGCGTTGATAGATCAGTCAGTCAGTCACCTTTTCCTTTTATATATTTAGATAATTTATCTATTTTTCAGAATATTGTACTTCCAAAATGTATATTTGCATTAAACGAAAAATGAAATTTTCAATTTTCAATTTACCCCAAGCACCGAGTTTTCAGCAAGTAGGTACTCGACTCCTGCCTATCTCGCTAAACCACCGCTTTTTATCATCTTTCAATTTTCTCACAACAATATAAAGTATGGGGGAAAAAGCGAAACGTAAGCACAGTATAAACAGACATACAGTAGTCCGCGGCCTTCGATGAATGACGACCACGACGATCCTGCAACATAGGCAAAGTGAACTAGAGTGAGAGAACTGCAGGTGGTTAGATCCTGAATCGACGATCCTATATTATAAAAGGAAAATCTGACTAACTGACTGATCTATCAACGCACAGCTCAAACTACTGGACGGATCGGGCTAAAATTTGGCATGCCGATAGCTATTATGATGTAGACATCCGTTAAGAAAGGATTTTTTGAAAATTCAACCCCTAAGAGGGTGAAATAGGGGTTTGAAATTTTTGTAGTCCACGCGGACGAAGTCGCGAGCATAAGCTAGTGTACAATATAATGCTATGGGTGACGTAAAATCAAATGTAGGTAACAGTTGTCTCCTACCAGTGACGTCGAGGCCTCAATCTTTTGTTACACGTTCTCTAAGGGTGAGATCTATAGAGCGCACTCTGACTTTGCTCAGACTTAAGACACGGTTAAAACGAGACAGCGTTATATAGGTGGCATAAATCTGCCTCGTTTTAACAGTGACTTAAGCCTAAGCAAAGTCAAAGCTCGCTCTATAGATTTCAGCCTGTCTGTGAACTGTTACATTGGGCTCTAACTACGTAGACCAGTTCGGGTCGCTCCGGGGTTTGTCCTTTGTCCTTTGTCCCGCACTTACTGCACGATGGCTCTGTCCGCACAGCTTCGTTGAACCTCTGTATTATATCCTTACTCTGTGACGTAAGTGTTCGCGTGAAAATACAAAACATTTTCAATACTTATTAGTTACCTAGAAGTTAATAAAGATGAAAAGGTAACGCAATTTTCTTTTTAACGAAATTCGGTATAGCTACAACTTCGTCACCGAGAATATCAAATAACATTTTTATTATTAATTCCCCAAATCCTCATTTTTTATGGCACGTGGATTATGACTAAGATTTAATATCTTACATAATTGTAGGAATTAATTGATATTCCCCCAACATCAACGCAATGGTTAGCGAGAGCCGTGTAAAGTTGTCATTGTAAAATCTGGCACTCCCTTTCTTATAATATTATTAGCTTGTGCCCGTGACTTCGTCCGCGTGGACTACAAACGCCAATTTCACCCCCTTCAGGGTTGAATATTTAAAAATCCTTTGTTAGCGGATGCCTACGTCATAATAGCTATCTGCATGCCTTTCAGCCCGATCCGTCCAGTAGTTTAAGCTGTGCGTTGATATATCAGTCAGCCAGTCACCTTTTCGTATATTTAGATTAAAGTTGCATGGAATCAATCGGCTCAGCTTTCAGTTGCCCACAAGTGTTATTCTACTTTTTAGGGTTCCGTACCTCTAAAGGAAAAAAGGGACCCTTATAGGATCACTTCGTTGTCACTGAAGGATGCCTCTGAGGTGTGATGTCACAGCATGTAGTGCGCCGAAGGGGCCCTGGCGCTGCGGCATTCGATGCAGTGGGAAGTCATGGGGCCCGGGTGGGCGCCCCTGTAGCCTGGCCCAAGCGTAGGAAAAAAGTTTAATTAAAAACATGTCCCAAATAACTACTCTAAAGAAGAATCTCTTTCATTTGATCTCAATATGATGTTATAACGCCACTCTAATTAGAGTTAGGAGTGCCAAAGAGAATATTCGTATACAGAGAATATTCGTATTAGGCAGAATATTCGCCACAAATGTATAGCTTGCTCTGGTAGCTAGGCTACGGATGGCAGACGGAAATAATGAATTTCAGCAACATATTGCAAAATAGTGGATGAGGTTTTCGGGGTGGTGTAATATGAGGCACAAATTAAATCTGTATATTGTTACCATGAAGGAAAATATCGCGAGGAAACCTGCATGCCTGAGAGTTCTCCATGTTCTCAAATGTCTGCCGATCTGAGGCTGGCCGGAAGTGGTTGGATGAGGAAGGCTAAGGACCAGCTGCGGTAGAAAGGCATATATCCAACAGTGGATGTCCAATTGTGGATGATAATGATGATGATGATAATGATGACTGTCTACGAATCGACTGGGGCCTGAAGCCGAGACATTATTACACTTAGCGCATAGCTATGCCGTAGAGTTTTTTTTTAAATTCATTATAGGCAAACGCTTGACTACAATCACACCTGACGGAAAGTGATGATGTGGCCTAAGATGGGACGCGTTTACCTAGAAGATGCTTATTGACTCTTGTTTTAAGATACCCGGGTTGTAATTGGTAGGAAACACAGATCGTGGAAGAGTATTCCAAACCTAAGCCATGCGTATACGTAGCGATAGTCAGAATCATGTATTTATTTTCCGGTTGTTCGTACAAGTGCAGTGCATAATTTTTTTATTCAACATTCGTTTTTTCGGTTCACCAGCCGCTGCGTTGACTGACAGCACACAAATCAAGACTTGTTTTATTTCCACTGAAAAAATTGCACCCATAAACTAGCCGAGTCTGCATAATATTGAAACTGCATGAAAAATACTGTTATTTCGACTGACACATGGTTATTTTGTTTAGCTCTGACTGGTAATGTATTTCTGATAGCTAAACCAAAATATTTTCCAGCTGATGATTGATGGTTGCCAAGCAAACATTACCGGCGGCCTCTCCGTCACTTGGTCCATACATACGTAGTTCGGTTCTCATTTGAATATTAACCAATCACATGTAGCCACATTCTAGAAATAGTTCTAGTTTTATGATTTGCCAGATTTTCGTAAAAAGTTTGAAGATTTGTATGTTAATTCTTGAGACATCAGAAATTAGATATTTAACGGAAAACTGGAAGACCACAGACACCGATACTATAGTTTCTAGAAGGTACTTACCCATCTACAAAATTTAATTTAGTTGTTTAGTACCTTAATCAAATCAAATCAAATGTAGTTCAAATAGCGCCAAACTACAGTTTGGCGCTATTACGCGATGTTATGTATGTATGTGTGTTTGTAGAGGTTTGTGAATATCAAAAAAACTATGCTAGTTATAGCATTGGTTTTATTTTTCCTGTAAAATAGACAAACTTCTATTGAACATAATTATTTCAGATTTTTTTGACATTTTGCACGATAAATCAAAAACTATTTAGTGTAAAAATAAATAAAAATCTGAATTTTGGAATGTGCACGTAAAGTCCTTTCATATTATGATGCCCCATTCATTCGATAACGTTCTTTTACTTTGAAATTTCAAACCCCCAATTTTCTCCCATATTTTAATTGAGCTAAATGTAATTTTCAATTTTTATGGTTCCAATGATGTTGGGCTACTATTATATACAACTGTTCCAAATTTCATATCGATAGCTTTAATAGTTACTGAAATAATTGACTGTAACAGACGGCCGGAGAAAGTCGCACCATATAAGCGTTCCATTTATACCATTTGGGTACGGAACCCTAAAACATAATTAGCCGCCCCTCGCTACCAACACTCCATCATCGGTATGCTTTGCGCCTTGTAGTAAGTTAATCATAGTGAACAGAAATACTACGCGGCCGAAAGTGATGAACATCGATTTTTAGAAGGAGATAGCAGATTTGTACAGCACTGTCTCTGTCTCATATGGGTATGAGTGACAGAGACAACGCTCTACAAACCTGAAATGTAATTCTAAAGCTTTATAAGCCTCAATAGCTCAACGGGTAGAGGAGTGGACTGAAAACCGAAAGGTCCGACGGTTCAAACCCCGCCCGTTGCACTATTGTCGTACCTACTCCTACCACAAGCTTGACGCTTAGTTGGAGAGGAAAGGGGAATATTAGTCATTTAACATGGCTAATATTCTTTAAAAAAAAAAGGCCGATGTTCATCACTTTTGGCTGCGTAGTATTTCTGTAGTTAGTCACGTCCACGAGCTACGTGCCTTATCTCGGTGCCAGCGGCCTGGAATCAGGCCGCTCGCGCTGGCACGCGTTGATATTAGCACAATAGTCAAAGTTTACACACCGACTCGCTATTTGCCAGACCCGTGGATGTAGGAAGTAATAATTCGTACTTACTTCCTCATTCCATGACCACCTAAATAGCAATATTGGCTATCGGCAGAGTGAAAATATATAGGTACGAGGGCGCGTGTCCTAGGAATTATATTAGTAAAAAATTGGTTCCCGAATCCCATACTAATTTGCATAGATACCTACCTATCTGTATATGCCTATAATTGATGGTTGTAGTAGTACTGGAATTGTTTGTGATTGTGTATGTTGTTACAATTATTTACCGTTGGCATATCTAATAAAATAAAATAGATTAATTATTATTGGTCTCGCTACGCTCTACCTAATTTGTATGGAGAATTTATTATGCGGAAAATTTAGAACGTTTGAATATTTTTCATTAAATAAAGGACACAAGTCTATAATAAAATAATATACACAGGCTACCACGTTCATTCGTTTATCTACTTAAAAAAGGTTTTTTTTTCGTATTTATTTCAATAGTAAATAGGTCGGGATCTTTCAAAAAATTCTTAAAATTTTCCAAAACCGCTTCTTACTTTTTGCTTTATAGAGAGAATCTTGATGCAAAAACACATTTAACTCTAGAAAGTTAGAGGTGTGTGCCCGGGATGTAACCCCGGACCCTCCCGAATAGGAGACACAAGTCTTTACTACAAAACTATCATCGCTTAGAAACCTAGTGGATTTCAAATGTTGTATAGAAGCAGGCGTTACTTTGCGGAAGTCTATGATATATACAATGAACCAAAAGCTTAATTTGCTGTAATCCGCTGAAACAGGTCGAATCTGTATGGTGCAACATGCAGCATGCGAAATGCACCGCCCGCCCTCCCACTGCTAAACATGCAGGAAGAAGCAGCCACCAGGCAAGCAATACGCAATCCCAAACACAATCGACGCACGTTTCGCCCCGACACCGGAGCATCCTCAGGAGATGTACACCTTACAATGCACAATTGCAAAGTCAATTAATTGTGTTTGGGTTTATGTTTAGCATTGGGAGGGCGGGCGGTGCATTTCGCATGCTGCATGTTGCACCATACAGATTCGAACTGTTTCAGCGGATTACAGCAAATTAAGCTCTTGGTTCATTGTATGTCTAGTGGATTTCATCATCATCATCTTCATTTCAGCTTACAAAAGTCAACTGCGGAGTCCTAGTAGATTTAAAAGAACTGAATTATTCTTCGGACCACCGCTGAGCTAGAAAAGCCAAGCTAGAAGAACCCAATAACATAAAACAGCCATCCATATCTCACAAGACATCCGCCATTATCACCCGCTGACAGGATTATCGAGGAATGAAATATCAAAATGGCTTTGAGCTGCAATCAATTTCGTTTCAAGCACTTATTTCTTTTAGCGTGCAATAAATATGTTCGATTTTATAACATTTTACTGCACATTTTACATTGACTTTCAATTTATATAATCGTCTAGTAGGGTTTCTCCTAATTTAATTTTTTATCACTTAAAATCAGGTGACTTTCTGAAAAATTTCATCATTCCGTCCCGCCAATTGCTAATGCGCGTGGCCGTCATTTTAGTGACATCAGCTCTAGACTGAAGTTTCGAGCTGATGCACAGCTGATGGTATATTTTTATTTCGGCTGACGTCAAAATGACGTCATTTCGATGTTAATGAGACATGGTTCCAGCGCTATAGCAATTTGCGGGACTTATAACAAACATTATTATTACATCACAGTTTTGAGATGTAACACTTCCCAAGCTCTAAGGTTCCCCAGGGCCCTGCAGGCTGCAGCACAAGATGCATGACGTTATATAACACACGTAGTATTATTCCTTGCATTTATATAACACATTTTCCTTGAACTGCATGCCGAATGAGATGCAGGAAGAGAGTCAGTGAGTAATGCCCGTAATCAAGATCTACGGAGCAGTGGAAGCGATCTCGAGCGTCAAACGTTTTTAGGGTTCCGTAGTAAACAAGGAACCCTCATAGTTTCGCCATGTCCGTCCGTCCGTCCTCGGTTAATCTCAGAGACTATTAGTGCTAGAAATCTGTATATTTTTTTAATAGATATAGCGAGCAAACGAGCAGGTGGGTTACCTGATGTTAAGTGATTACCGCCGCCCATGAACATTTGCAGCACCAGAGGAGGAAGAGAGAAATTTGGCATGGATATAAATATTAATCACGCCGATTTTTAGGGTAGCTCCCCTACATGTAAGTGGGGATGATTTTTTTTGTCGTCTACCCCATAGTGTGGGGTATCGTTGAATAGGTCTTTTAAAACTGATGTGGGTGTGGGAACATCATTTTTAGATTTTAGATCCGTTTGTAAAATATGATGTTTTAAAGTGCTATTTTTTTTATTAGAGTCGAGTGTCCCCCACCTTTATCAGCCAAATGGTGGTTACGAACGTGAAAAAATTCACAGCAGTAGTATAATCAAGTTGTGACTACGGAACCCGACACTGCGCGTGGCCCGCCACGCACTTGGCCGGTTTTTGGTTTTTATATTTTGTAGTCGAGATGTAATAAATGATTCTCGTTCGCTCGTTTATTTACACCAACGACTTCTATAGAGTGGTAATGGACCCGCGCCGTAGGTACGGGGAGGGGACGCCCCGCACACCCGCACAGCCCCCGCGCTAACCCAGTGCGGGCCTGCCTGCGTGCCTTATACATAGTGGCGTGCAGGTCATAGAGGCATAAATGCACTGCTTACCCCAGTTGTAATAGCTTAATGCAAATTTTACATTATGATATGCCAGTAAACAGGTTCCTACCTAACTAATGCCTACCCTGGCTTCAAACCCTGTGCACGCCATTGCTCATACACCAATTGCCATCTCGACGTGTCGCGTACTTATGGCCTGTGTCCTGCAAATTACTCGTAAGTGCTTGTGAAGAACTAGGACACTGAGTGATTAAGGCTAATAAGTTTCATTAGCTACAAGCGACCTCCCGCGGCTTCGTTCGGCGGAAATATACCCACATCCCGTTTACGTATTCCGCACAGGAATTCCTAAAATCTATTCCTTCAAGAATATCCTTCCTTCCGAACCAGTGGTAAAGTCACAGCATAAGAGACATTAGCTGTGGTTTTTGTGAAATAAAAAAACCGAAGGTTCCGCACTACAGTCGTATTTTTTCCACATTTAGCACGATAAATCAAAAACTATTATGCATAAAAATAAATAAGTTAGGTTTTTACTTGTGCTATTATAAGACCTAACTGCCTGCCAAACATGATTTTAGGTCAACGGGAAGTACCCTATAGGTTTTCGTGACAGATATGACAAACAGACGGACAGACGTACAGACAGACAGACAACGAAGTGATCCTATAAGTAAACTGTCACTCTCCTCTCGCAGCTTTTAAACACTTTGTCGTCATGTCATCTATAAAAGGCCTCCGATCATCATGTTAGAGGACAAAAAAGCGGACACACAAAAAAAACACATTGTTAATGAAAAAGGCGTGGGAAAACCTTGTCACACTGATCATGCTTGGGCTGCTGGAGTGAAATATAAAAGTTATCTGTCACAAACTTACCGTTCGGAATGAAGTTTCTCCAAAGTAATTACAAAGTCCATGAATCTTCTCATGAAACTTTAGAATTAAGTTTGCAAGAAAAATACGAATTTGCGACACAAATCATGTTATTTTCGGTACATTTGAATTTACCGATCCATTGGACTGCGTCTTCTGGTACGAGGTCGCCATTCTAGCACCTTGGGACCCCAACGTCTATCGGTTGTACGAACTATATGAACCGGAAGACGCAGTGTTGGAAGACCCCCCACTAGGTGAACAGGACATCAGACGAGTCGCAAGGAGCCGCTGGATTAAGGCGGCGCAAGACCGTGGCGTGTGGAAGTCCTATGTCCAGCAGTGGACGTCTATCAGTTGATGATGATGATGATGACCCATTGGACGGAAGTCGAAGTTGTGAATTGCCTCTAGGCATGGAATGCATAAAGAATGCCTTTACCACTACTGATACCCCCGACTTCGTTCGCGTGTATATAGATTTTTTTAAATCCCGTGGGAACTCTTTGCTTTTCTGGGATAAAAAGTTGCCTATATCAATTTCCGGGACACAAGCTATCTCTCTACCAAATTTCATATGAATCTGTTGAACGACAGACAGACACACAGACCGACCACAAAGTGATCCTATAAGGATTTCGTTTTCCTTTTCAGGCACGGAACCCTAAAAATACAAATGTTGTTCCGTATCTATAAGCTCTACTATCAAATAAAAGAAAATTCCATATTCCTTCTCTCGGTCGTAGTTCCTATATCTATAAATAGAGAGAGTGTGCAGGAATTTGCAAAAGTTATTTTCATTTTGCTGCGTGGGAGAAATACTTAAATAGAAATGAATACAAAAATATCTAGGCTTTAGGAAAACTCGCATGTTTTGTATTATATAATAGAGCAATAAATAAGAAATTATAAATGTAATCAGCTGCACGATTGCGGGAGAATGACAGCTACAATGTCACGATCGCAATCACCTCTGATTGGTTGACGCTCGCTCACTATTGGCTACAATGCATTGTTGCATCAAGAATCGCACAAATTCAGCCAATCAGAACAATTGAGATTGTAATAATGATTGATGCAGGTTTTAGACAATCGCCCTACTTAACGCTGGCAAAACTGAAGACAGGTGATAGTAGGTATCTACTGATGATTACTGATATGATACCACAAAAAAACGCGAAAAAAATATATAAAAAAAACCTTGTAATTTTGTAAAAGTAGGCCACTCGGAGTCAATGCCGCGTCGTAGGCGGGGGCATTGACCCGATTGTTGCAGAAAACCGAATAGAGAAACTTTCAAACAAGATTAATTGAATACACCACTAAATACAAACTATCACAAATTAAGTCCTCCCATAAGTACTGGCACATAAGTTTCATAATAAGTAAATAACTTCACCGAAAACGGGAAAACGGAACGCAACCGTCAAGCTGTCATGTTGCAAAATCAGCTGTTCCTTAAATTTAAATTGAAATATATTAAAATTAACTAGAAATAAGTGAAAAAACAGTGTGAAATTATTATTATGCGGTTGTAAATACTGTAAATAACTGTGACATGCGGCTATACATAAGCGACATAACCAGAAGAAGGATTTAAACGGAGGGTGGCTGCCGAGTGTTTGAAAATAAACGGCTTAAACTTGGGGAGTATTGCTTCTATTACCTAACTTATTCTTATATTTTATGTATTTCAATGTTATTTTACATAATTAGGTTAGGTACTATACTCACTACTCTTTCTTTTCTCGAGAACATCGAGACACGTCCCTCCTCACACTAGGCAAAAACCTTTTTCCACTTACTTGACAAATAGTGGAAGTATAGTTGGAGAATAACGAATATTGCCTCAGACAATACTAACATTACACAATACATAATAAATACTAAGTCTAATGCAAAACAATAACTTTATAAATTTGTAATAAGTGATGAACTTTGCATTTCATATTGACACCTAATTTTTTACAAATTAAGTACATTATTGTGTTGTAATATTTTGGTCCAGTTAGTGTAGGTGTAGATATACCAAATAACTATAAGTATCTCACTAAGTCTTTAATCTTTAGTTCTTTCTTTTCTGTTTTCAAAGATCATTCCATCTTCATATCTGTAATACCTACTTTAAACTTTATTTTATTTAATTTTATTTTCCTTCACCCACATATATTATTTGGTGTGTTTCAGAGTAGTACACATACACAATGGCACCAACAACCAGGAGGGCAGTAGCTATGGAGGAGCAAGTGAAACTAAAAAATGCCCTCCGGGAACTAAAATCACTGAAACAGCTAAATGAGCAGTTGTTGAAGGAACAAGACGACAGTGAAGCTGAGTTAAGAGCCATTATTACAAAGAACACTCAATTGAAGGCTGAACTGGCTGACCTAAGCAATGTTCATACTATAGTACTGGAAGAACGGGACCAACTTCAGGAGGCGGTCGGCTCATTCAATCAGTGCATCCAAACATATGATGAGGCTCTTAGCAGGATTTCTATGTTGGAGAATGAATTGAGTAGAGCTCAGAAAACAATTGACGACCTTCAGTCTCAATTGCAAAGCCATGAAACAAAGGCAATAAATAATTTGTACGACGAGCTGCTCACTTCATCCCCAGACGCGCCAGGAGTGATCATAGATCTGACTTGTGACAGTCCGTGTGCTAGTAATACCAAGTCATTGCCGGAACATAACTTGGTATATTTGAATAGCCACAACAAAATAAAAAAATATATAAAACTTAGTAAAGTAATTAGAAAAACCAAAAGTTTGATAAAATCTCAAAAAACTCATACAAAAAATATTGCATTACGAAAGGAACGTTCTCAATTATTAAATAAGCTCGATGCTTATTGCTTATCTATTACAGAACTCCGGGATAAGTATGATTTGGATGTTCAAACCTTAAATGATGAAATTTCCAAATTGACTTATTCGCTACATAATGTCACAAACCAATACGAGCTGTCACAAAAACAGATTGATGAGCAAATACTGGCAGCAGATGAATTGTTAGCATTAAGTAACTATAACATGGCTCGCTTTGAGTCATTAACCAATAAGCATGAATGTTCTCCAAATGTACCTATTGTTCACCAAGATAGTCCTGCACCGCTCCCTGTGAAAACAGATACTTGTCCAGAGCAGTGTAGTATTGATGTTACAGAGGTTCCGTGTAGTATTGATGTTACAGAGGTTCCTTCATCTGTCAATATTAATCCCTCAGCTAAGCCAATAAAACAAACTATAATTATTTCTGACAGCTTAGGTAGAGGTCTGGGCTCCATAATGAGCTGTTGTTTAAAGCATTCAGTGATTAATCGATGTTCTCCTGGAGCTAGTTTTAACTATTTAATTAATAACTTAAATGAAAAATCATTGGATAGTAATACAAATGTTATATTATTGTTTGGGGACAGTTTACAAGTCAAAAAACAACAGATTGTAAAATGCATTCAAAAATTATTGCTCCTACATGAGAAAACAAAATGTAAATTTGTTTTGTGTGCTTTTCCTTATTCTGGTACATTAAACAAACAACAAAATGATAAAATACATACTTTAAATTTGAAAATGTATAATCTCACTAAACATTATAGTGAAGCTATTTTTTATTTTGACATTAATAGTATTAAATTGACTAATAAGTTTAAATTGACCGGAGACAGTATGTATCTGCCGAAGAGATGTAAGATGCATATTGCCTCACTATTAGCACATAATTTAAATGATTCAGTTACAAGTGTTGTAACAAACTCTTTTGACTCTTATACAAACTGTACTTCTAGTACAAATATTTATAATATTGACTCAAGTACTTCTAGTACAAATATTTATAATATTGACTCGAGTACTTCTAGTACTAATTTTTCTATTATTGACTCGAGCAATAGTGTAAGTACTATTAGGAACCCTATTGCTTGTTTAAACTAGACAGTAAGACAACGGAGGAGCCCTGTCACATGAAAAATGTACATCAAAGTATACAGAGCTTCACCGGCAAAGAATTAGAAATTGCAAGTTGTTGCAAAAAATCTAATGTTATCAATCTGGTGCACCAAAACATTCAATGTATCAGAGGGAAAGATCTGGAAATAGAACTTTTTTTGAATAATTTCAATATTGATATTTTATGTATAACTGAGCATTGGTTAAAAAATCATGAGTATACATTCAATTTTGGTAATCACCAGGTTGGTAGTTCGTTCACCAGAACCAATGCGATTCATGGCGGCTCGTTAATTTTGCTTAGCAAACAATTAAAATTCAAGAATCGAAATGACATAGAGAGCCTGTCTGTTGAGCGAACAATAGAACTATCCTCAGTTGAACTTGAGCAATTCATTGTTGTGTCTGTATATAGACCACCCTTGTCTAACTTTGATCTTTTTGAAAAGGTAATGGATGAAGTCTTATTCAAAATCTCAAAATCAAATAAAAAGCTGATTGTGTGCGGAGACTTTAATGTAAATATTTTGGAAAGTAGCCCTTTAAATGGCAAATTATTAAATCTTTTCAAATCCTACAACCTATCCAACATGTTTATGGAGCCTACAAGAATAACTGTAACTAGCGCCACATGTATAGACAATATTTTTACAAATATAAATCCAATTACTAAAACCATAATTAGCAAATTGGATTCGGATCATTGTGGACAGTTGATCCAGTTTGAAAATTTGAAGAAAAAAAATTCTAAACGTAGAATAACCTTTGTACCAGTAACGTCTGACCGAATTGAGAATATGAGACTAAGCCTTATAAAACACCTTCCATTTTTGTCAAATGGGTTTAGTCCTGATGAAATGTATAATACATTTTTTAATATATTCAATACTATATTTAACTCAATATTCACCAGTAAATCGGTCTTGACTACTAATGCAAAAGTTTTTAGTGAATGGGCAACAGTAGAACTACATAAAAGTAGACAAAAACTATATGAATTGTATGCGGAGCGACAATATGATACTGGTGACGAATTCAAGCAGTACGTTCAACTGTTTTCCAAAAAGTTTAAGAGAGATTGCATTGCAGCCAAGTCAAAATATATCCAGGCAAAAATTAAAAACAGCTCCAATGTAGTAAAAACTACCTGGAAAATAGTTAACGAAGAAACAGGAAGAGTGACACATAAAACTTGTAATTTTGAACTAAAATATCATGACAAGTTGATTACGTCAGACCCCGAGGTTGCAACCGTTTTCGAGACCTTCTTTACAGATATTCCTGTTTCTACTACAAAATCATTGAACTCTTCAGCAGCCGCCGCTCTCTCACTATTGGAGGATAACGTGCCTGAATGTAATAAAATGTTTGAATTCAGTCACGTTAGTTGCTCTGACGTTATCAAAGCTTTTAAATTAATTAATAATAAGAAAACAAATGATCTGTGGGGCATTTCCGTTAACGTTGTGAAATCATTAATTGATATTGTTGCACCCGAGTTAGCATTAATATTCAATAATTGTGTTGACTGTGGTGAGTTTCCAGACTTAATGAAACATAGTAAAATAATTCCATTATTTAAATCAGGTAGTACTAGTGACCCCACTAACTTCAGACCGATATCTGTACTACCCACTTTTAGTAAAATCTTTGAAAAAATAATTTTAACTCAACTGCTTAATTTTTTCAACATTAATGATTTATTTCACACCAAACAGTTTGGTTTTACACGGGGTCGCTCAACAACCGATGCTGGTGTTGAGTTAATACTAAATATATTTGAAGCCTGGGAGGAATCACGTGATGCGCTTGGCGTTTTATGTGATTTATCCAAGGCTTTCGACTGCGTTGATCATGAAACATTGGTCGCGAAATTGCACCATTATGGAATTAGGGGTGCAGCATTGGAATTGATGAGTTCTTACCTAAATGATAGAATACAAAGGGTAGACGTGAATGGAAAGCGATCTCCCGGATCCGTTGTAAAAATGGGGGTGCCACAAGGTTCCATCTTAGGACCTTTTCTGTTCCTTATTTACATCAATGACCTTCCTTACCTCGCTAAGGACAATTACGGGATAGTCTTGTTTGCTGATGATACATCACTTTTATTTAAAATCAATCGATACTTAACAACTTTTGATGAAGTAAACAATTCTCTCACCAAGTTAGTACAGTGGTTCGAAGCTAATAACCTGCTTCTCAACGGGAAAAAGACAAAGTGTATTAAATTCACTTTACCAAATGTTAAGCAGGTGAAAACCACTGTGCAACTTAATAATGAGGAATTAGATTTAGTGGATACCGCTATTTTTCTTGGAATAACGTTAGATGCAAAACTTCAATGGGGCTCTCATATAAATAACTTATCGAACAGACTTAGTTCTGCCGCATATGCGGTAAAAAAGATTCGCCAGTTGACAGACATAGAAACTGCGAGACTAGTATATTTTAGTTACTTTCACAGCATTATGTCATATGGTATATTATTATGGGGTAATGCTGCTGATATTAATTCTATTTTTGTGCTGCAGAAAAGGGCTGTTCGAGCCATATACAGTATGGGGCCACGAGAGTCGCTGAGAACTAAATTTAGGGAAGTTAAAATTATGACAGTGCATAATCAATATATTTTTGAAAATTTACTGTACGTACATAAAAACATAAATAAATTTAAAAAAAAAAGTGACTGTCATAATATAAATACTAGAAATAAAAATAAACTTGTAATTCCCGCCTCTAGGCTCAGTAAAGTTAGCAATTCATTTGCTCGTAATTCCATACGTTTCTATAATAAGCTTCCAGAAGACATATTGGAGATGTCTCTCAACAAGTTCAAAGTTTTCATAAAACGTAAACTAATTGAAAAATCCTATTACAATGTAAAGGATTATTTAAATGATAAGCAAGCTTGGGAATGAGTTGCTTAACGACTTTGTGATAGTTCTAATAAGTTTCAATAAATTTGTAAAGTGGTGATAATAAAAAGAATACCCGGCTGAGTTTGTTGTGGGCTCTTCTCAGACCTGGGCGCGTTTGGAACCCTCGTAGCTTTAGTTTTAAGTTTGCGTTATAATTATCACCACTATATTATCTTACAAATCTAACACTATACCAGACAATCAATAAGAGTAATTTATTACCTATTTTGAATAAATCATTTGACTTTGACTTTGACTTTGACCTATCTCAGTACTTACGGAACTAATATGTTACTTATATGTAACACAAGAGCTTTCAGCAACTTGGTTCGGAACTCTCAAAGTTTAAGATATGACTCAGTAAGCTCGATAGTTTTCGCCGGTTTCGCATTTCCCGTTCTATAACTAGCAACCGCCTGCGGCTTCACTCATACCTTGTCAATAGTCGAATTTTTAATTAAACAACACGTTTTGAAATTAAATTTTAAATCTAAATATATAAAAGGAAAAGGTGACTGACTGACTGACTGACTGATCTATCAGCGCACAGCTCAAACTACTGGACGGATCGAACTGAAATTTGACATGCAGATAGTGACGTAGGCATCCGCTAAGAAAGGATTTTTAGAAATTCAACTCCCAAGGGGGTGAAATAGGGGTTTGAAATTTGTGTAGACGAAGTCGCGAGCATAAGCTAGTTTATTTTATCAAATTAAACATTACGTTACTGGGGCCGGTGGTATTTTTTCTCAAAGTTCCGTTAAGCTTTGTTTGTCCGGCGGCAGCGGGGGGCTGGGGGGCTGGGGGGCTGGGGGGGGGGTCCCCGCGGGGAAATTAATGAGCTAAGTAGTACACGCGACTCGTAAATATGGACACGGAAAATGAGCCAACAAAATAACACGAGAGGGGAAATTCTGACCACAACTTTGTGTTTAGCAGTTGTTTCTCAGGATGTAAATAACAGTAATAAAAGAGCTGTACAAATGCTATGATATAAAAAAAAAAGATATCCTTTTATTTACTAGTTCCTTTTGACTTAAATTAAATAAATTAACTATTGACACGGGCATACTGTATAGCTGTGCAAGCCTAGTGGTTAGGACGTCCGCCTCCTAACCGGAGGTCAGGGGGTTCGATCCCGGGCACGCACCTCTAACTTTTCGGATATATTAGCGTTTTAAGTAATTAAACATCACTTGCTTTAACGGTGAAGGAAAACATCGTGAGGAAACCTGCATGACTCTCCTTTCCACTCAGGGGTCTCACCATGAGAGTTCTCCATAATGTTCTCAAAGGTGTGTGAAGTCTACCAATCCGCACATGGCCAGCGTGGTAGACTATGGCCAAAACCCTTCTCACTCTGAGAGGAGACCCGTGCTCTGTAGTGAGCCGGCTATGGGTTGATCATGATGATGATGATGGGCATACTAGGTTTTACTTCTTGGTATAAACTTGTATTGAAATTGTAAGTACTTATTATAGTCCTTCTAAGGTCTGCGACAGGTTGAGATGACAATCGGGGTATGAGGCGGGGGGACGCCATGTAAACCCGCGATATCCAGCGATTTCATTTGATTTCGATTTTTGGTTCAAAAAATATGATAACTATGTTTCTGTGATGAAGATTTTTTTTTTAAATTCATAGGCAAACGCTTGACCACAATCATGCGATGATGATGCGGCTTAAGATGGGACGGTTTACCTCGAAGATGCCTATTCACTAATTGGTAGGAAAAAGATAATAAATAGTACCTAAATTATAATCTATTTGTAATTCTATAATAAGTATATATAGCACCAAGTAAAGGTCATTCGGAAATTACTTTACAGGAGTTTGAAGACGGCAAAACTGATAAAATTCATACACTGAAAAAACAACGAAGTTTCACTTCAGTTTTCTTTACCTCCCACGGTTTCAGGAACCTTGAGCATTTTGAAGTTACATTAAACTTTTAACTTGTATCCTACTTGCACTTATTTCCGACTATTTTAACGTTTGAACCACCCTGATTGATATTTTATATCTAACTAGGTTATGCTCGCGACTTCGTCCGCGTGGACTAAACAAATTTCAAACTCCTATTTCACCCCCTTAGGGGTTGAATTTTCAAAAATCCTTTCTTAGCCTTTATCCTTTCTAGTCATAATAGCTATCTGCATGCCAAATTTCAGCCCGATCGGTCCAGTAGTTTGAGCTGTGCGTTGATAGATCAGTCAGTCAGTCAGTCACCTTTTCCATTTATATATTTAGATGATTCCCGACTTTTCGCTTCTGGTCACCTCAATTTTCAGGGAATGAGTGAGTAGGCGTTTTCCCATCATTTCAATAAAATTGTGAATCCCACGCGAGACGACTGCAAAGTGGATAGTAGGAGTATAACGTATTAAACCTGCAAAAAGAAAAAGGATTTTTCAAAAGGAAATTGCCCACACAATACTGTACCTAACGAGAAAACGTAGTCAAAGAGCCTCAATAGCTCAGTCAAGGAGTGGACTGAAAACCGAAAGGTCGACGGTTCAAACCCCGCCCGTTGCACTATAATTGTCGTACCTACTCCTAGCACAAGCCTGACGCTTAGTTGGAGAGGAAAGGGGAATATTAGTCACTAGCTTATGCTCGCGACTTCGTCCGCGTGGACTACACGAATTTCAAACCCCTATTTCACCCCCTTAGGGGATGAATTGTCAAAAATCCTTTCTTAGCAGATGCCTACGTCATAATAGCTATCTGCATGCCAAATTTCAGCCCGATCCGTCCAGTAGTTTGAGCTGTGCGTTGATAGATCAGTCAGTCAGTCAGTCAGTCAGTCAGTCAGTCAGTCAGTCACCTTCTCATTTTATATATTTAAAGATTTAAGATGGCTAATATTCTTTTTAAAAAAAACGTAGGTAATTGCTATAAAAATGACCCTGTTTTAGTAACATCAATCCTTTATTTTTAGGGTTCCGTACCTCAAAAAGAAAAAAGGGAACCCTTATAGGATCACTTTGTTGTCTGTCTGTCCGTCTGTCCGTCGTGTCTGTCAAGAAAACTAGGGTATATAGGGTACTTCCCATTGATCTAGAAGCATGAAATTGGATAAGTAGAATAGAATAGAATAAATCTTTGGAGCTTGTAATAATGATTGCTGCCGGTTTTGCGAAATCGACCTACCGGTCCTATAGCTGGGTAGCCGGGCCGACTATGCGAACAGCAATCCCATAGCTTTCCGCACTCACAGCTGAGCCAACTCTTAGACCAGACGAGTTACTGACAAGTATTAACGCACTTTGATCTCCCAACTCCTTCGCACAAAGCTTTCATCGATAACTTGTCTCTGCCTAATGGATTCTATTCGCTGATGACAACTGACGACCTGTCTGCGATGATCAAATGTTTATACTATTGAAATGATAGATGACTTTGATCGATCATTGAACTAAATTAGTACTTACTTACATGATTATTAGTAGATACCTATAGAAAGGAAATTCCAAACCAAAACCGGGTTCGATAAAGCTGTCAAAATTATAGATACACTAGCTTACGCTCGCGACTTCGTCCGCGTGGACTACACAAATTTCAAGCCCCTATTTCATCCCTTTAGGGGTTGAATTTTCAAAAATCCTTTCTTAGCGGATGCCTACGTCATCAAAGGTATCGGCCAAATTTCAGCCCGATCCGTCCAGTAGTTTGAGCTGTACGTTGATAGATCAGTCAGTCAGTCAGTCACCTTTTCCTTTTATATATTTAGATTGGACATCAAGTTATAATAGATTAGGCAGTGTTTCCCAAACATTGTTCTGCCAGGGCCCGGTAATTTTTACATTGCCTCTTCGTGACCCACTTAACACTTTTAGACCCCAGCAGCCCCACGATTGTGTAAGAAAAACGTGTAAAAAAAATTCATCGTTGTCGTAATCGTCAAAAAATTCTGCCCTTTGATTGGTTGATTCGCTATTTACATTTTTTCACAGCCAATCAAAGGGCAGAATTTGTTGACGATGACGATAACAATGAATACGTTTTTCTTACACAATTGGGGGGCTGTACCCGTAGTACAAGATTTTACGTCTCACCAAACCAAACCAAATTCGAGAGTCGAAATACTTCCGCGTTACAGTAAACTGGATCTTAAATGCCTTGTTTTAAAGCTCAAGTTTGTCTACACTTCTACAGCCAGCGCTCCAAGCGGAAACATTGCGAAATTAAAATCAGTGGCATTGAATATTTGACTTCAATTCAAGGCTGTTTAGGTCCATTTTACTGTAACGCGGAAGTATTTCGACTCTCGAATTTGGTTTGGTTTGGTGAGACGTAAAATCTTGTACTACGGGTACTGGTTCCTTCCATAGGGTAAAATAATACACATTTATTGATAGTAATATTATCGATAGTTGGTAATATTTTTAAAACAGTGCGGGAATGTTGTGACCCGGGATTTTATTTTGATGGTCCGGTACCAGGTCGCGACCCGGTAAATGGGAAACACTGGATCAGGGGGTCACAGCGGTAACCATCACCGATATGGATTTTGTTGGGTTCAGAGGATAGAGGGCAACTCTCTGAAGACAAATATGCCACTCTGCCGGCCCTGAGTGGTTGACATAAGTATTTATGGCGCCTGAAAGAAGAGTTATCGTTACCAAAAATTACGTGATATGGATATGACTGGTGATGGTATAGAAAGTAGGCAGTGGCGTGCACAGGAGTTCAAGCCAGGGTATGCATTTAGGTATGAACTTATTTTACGGCAGGTTATAATGAAAAATAAGCAGTGATTTATTACAATGAGGGTAAGCAGTGCGTTTATGCTTCTATGAGCTGCACGCCACTGAACGTAGGTAAGTACTAGTTGTGCTCATGCAAACCTATAAGGACTGATCACGATTCGGTTGCGTTTTCGAGCTATGCCCTTCCATAAGCAAAAACGAGTTACAGATCGCAAAAATAATGTTTGGAATGACCCGTCTAAGTGCATAGTCTAGGTATATGTATATACTGACTGACTGACTGATCTATCAACGTACAGCTCAAACTACTGGATGGATCGGGCCGAAAGGCATGCAGATAGCTATTATTACGTAAGCATCCGCTAAGAAAGGATTTTTGTAAAATTCAATCCCTATGGGGGTGAAATAGGGGTTTGAAATTTGTGTAGTCCACGCGGACGAAGTCGCGAGCATAAGCTAGTTATAATTAAACTGCCATACCCCTTCTAAATTATAGGAAAACATCGTGAGGAAACCTTTATACCAGAGAGTTCACCATAATATTCCCAAAAGTGTGTGAAGTCTGCCAATCCGCGCGTCGTGGCCAGCGTGGTGGATTATAGCTACACTTTTCTCACTCTGAGAGGAGAATCGTACTCAGTAGTTGACCGGCAATGATGCAGCATAGTTCATTAACTGAGTGAGGAAGTATAAGGAAAGTTTAAGTCTACGGAAACACAGTTAGCTAAACCATGTAAAGCCTCAATAGCTCAACGGGTAAAGGAGTGGACTGAAAACCGAAAGGTCGACGGTTCAAACCCCGCCCGTTGCACTATTGTCGTACCTACTCCTAGCACAAGCTTGACGCTTAGTTGGAGAGGAAAGGGGAATATTAGTCATTTAACATGGATAATATTCTTTAAAAAAAAAAAAAAAAAAAAAGTTAGGAAAGGAAGTGGTTCAATAATGCTTCAACAAAGTAATGAGATACTTATACCTACTTACTTACGTCGTATACCCAGTGGAGTGAACTAGGTCACCCCATATCATCAACTATGATAACGTAATATTAAAGGAAACAGCAACTTGCTTGCTGGAGTATTAGTTTAGGTCCTTCATTGTCCTTTATATTGCTATCACTACACTACTATACAAATCCATCCATACTATCTATTCTTACTAATAAATAAAATTGAAGTGTATGTCTGTAATTTCAAAAAAACTACCTCATATTAAGTTCGAATCCACTATCTCCTTCTACTTCTATGTACATTAATTTCTGCCACGTACTGTACGTTTGATTGGTTATTGGTTGGTATTCAAATGAAAGCCAAACTAGGTACATGTGGAGCGCGCTACGAACGAACTCCTCTTAACATAAAATGTCTAGGGTATATGTTAGGTTTACTATCTGCATACACAATCATGAAAATGACATGTTTGCGACTTCTGACGCTGAGTTGTGTGACCCTGACACGTGCCCGATCTAACTTGAGATAGTTTTTAGGGTTCCGTACCCGAAGGTTACCAACGAAACCCTATTACTAAGCTTCTGCTGTCCGTCCATCCGTCCGCGGGTCCATCTGTCAAGTAGCTGTATCTCGTGAACCGTAATAGGTAGAGAGTAGAAATTTTTGCAGAATATGTATTTCTATTGCTGCTAATAATAAAGTTTCAAAATGGCTGTGTTATTTTTGTACGATGGTACGGAACCCTTCGCATGCGAGTCCATGAATACTTGACCGATTTTTTCCAACATCAACAGTGCTTTAACAACGTGAAAACAATATCGTAAAACTAATAACTCGATCTCAAACAGAATATTAAGCTATATAGAGAGAGATCCAGCGCGTGCCAGACCTTCGTTATTTTATAAAAGCTGAAAGTTTCTCTGCGTATTGCCCCCAACACGGAGGAACGATCAGCGACTATGAAGTTTGGATCATGGTGGCTTTGGGAGATAACAGGTAACAAAGGTGTAATAAAATCTTACGTCAAAGTATAAAGTCTAACTTCTTTCTAATTTCTTCGGAATAGTAGTTTAGAAGGGTACCTATCACGTCATGCATTGCCAGACACTTAGTGGTCTGGCAACTCCCTGCCAGACACCTAAACTTTAAGGGCCTCTGGCAAGTGGACACTGTGTCTGGAAATGCATGACGTGATTTCTAAAAAAATTGAGTGATTTGAAAAAAAAAAAAATCCTGTGGGAACTCTTTGATTTTCCGGATAAAAAGTAGCCTATGTCACTCTCCAGGTCTTTAACTATACCCATGCAAATCAAATCACGTCAATCAGTTACTCCGTTGCGACATGATTGAAGGACAAACCAACAAACCAGCAAACACACACTTTCGCATTTATAATATGAGTACTGATTAAACTTTATACTTGACGTTTTGTTACCTGTTATCTCCCATAGCCACCATGATCCAAACAAACGTTCCTCCCAGTGTTGGAGACAACACGCAGAGAAACTTTCAGCTTTTATAAAATAACGAAGGTCTGGCACGCGCTGGCACTTAGACCAATACAGTTTTGCGTGGAGAGGTAAAATATTTGCGGAGATAAAAGATGCCATAAAGTTTATTGCGATACTGAGATTGCGAGGGAGATTCCTATTGCTACGTGCGTCCAATGCAAGTGTTTACTAAATAACGTCGTGAAACACGCTTATCTTCTTCTTCCTTACCTTATCCCACGCTACGTGGGGTCGGCACAACATGTCTTCTTCTTCCACTCATTCCTGTCATTCGTCAACGTATTATCCACTTCTTTTTCACGCATATCCTCTTTCACGCAATCCATCCACCTTTTCTTTGGTCGTCCTCTCCTCTTTTTTCCTTCCACATGCATACTTAACATTCTTCTAGTGACATGGCTTTCTTCCCTCCGCATTATATGCCCATACCATGCCAGCCTATTACCCCTCATCTTTTCTACCACTGGCGCTACTTTCAAACTACCCCTTATATATTCATTTCTTATCTTATCCATCCTTGTCACACCACACATCCATCTCAACATTCGCATTTCAGTCGCATGTACTCGCCTTTCATCCGTCCCTTTTACCGCCCAACATTCTGAACCATACAATGTGACAGGTCTAACGACTGTTTTATAGATTTTCCCCTTAAGTTTAAGGGGCATTTGCGGGTCGCATGTTATCGTGAAACCCGCTTATGTGATACATAAATATATGATACATATTTATATGATACAACATACATACTATACTTATACCTTTTTTTTATTCAGATACAAGTTAGCCCTGGACTGCAATTTTACCTGGTGGTAAGTGATGATGCAAATGATAGAAACGGGCTAAGGCTTAACTGGAAGGGGTATGGCAGTTATTATTAAACCCATGCGCCCTTTGGATTGTACACGGCATCGCACCGGAACACTCAATCGCTTGGCGGCACGGGTTAGGGGGGTAACTACTAACTAGTCACGGTTGAAGACTCCTACCAGACCAGAAATTTAGAAATTACAAAATTCCAAACCCCAGGAATCGACCCCGGGACCGTGAAAATCACAGAGTTTATCACTGCGCCAGAGAGGTCGTCAAAACCTACTTATAGTAGAACGAATCATATAAACTACCCAGTTAAAATAGATGTGATAGCCTATAGAAGTTAGAACATCCGCCTCCTAATCGGAGATCTCGCGGCGGTTTTATCCCGGGTACGCACCTCTAACTTTTCGGAATTATGTGCGTTTTAAGTAATTAAATATCCCTTGCTTTAACGGTGAAGGAAAACATCGTGGAGTAATCTGTATTTCCTCTCGATGTTTTCCTTCACCGTTAAAGCAAGTGATATTAAACTGTTTAAAACACAAAACATCTTAATAGTTTAAGAAGCATGTCCGAGATTGATACCCCGACCTGCCGAAAAGGGCAGGGTCGTCTTAACCACTAGGCTATCACAGCTTATGAAGACTGTTAGGCTCGTGCACGTCACTCTTATTGGTCCTGGCAGAATACCAGCGCTCAGGTTTTATTTTAAAACCTGCAGCATTAATGCTGAGCTGGGAGCCATTTCATCTTGTGCCAAGTGGGTGCAAGAACTCATTTTAGATTTAATTAATTATTAAGTACTTCTTATTATCTACGAACTATTAATTTTAAGTTTGTTTGTACCTTAGGCATAAGATGAATAAACCAGTTTTCTTTCTTTCTTTCTTTCTTTCTTTCTTCTTATTCGCCGCAGTGGGTTAAAAAAGTTGTATGGTAAAAAACTCTGTTTCACTTATTTCGTAAGCTCGAATATACAAACTAAACGTGTATTTGTTTCAGCAATGACTGCATTAAGTGTTTATTCGCTGCGCTGCGGGGCAGAGGCAGTTGGCAGTTGGCTGCAGTGCGTCGCTCAGGCCCCGTATGTCACGATCCAGCTGGGCGGCTATTGCTGAACCGGTGCCAGCTCACGACGAATACATTCACGGTTATTTAACAGACAAAAATCTTATTTTTTCATTGTTTTTACCGTTGGCACAGAATAATATTTTTTTCTACGCGACATTCACATTTTACATCACACAGCACAGATTTTCCATAGCCTACAACCACGGACTAGAGGAACGCTGGCCAAGCGTGGATTAGCAGACAGTGCTGGTTTCTACCAATAAATACGTAGAGCGGAGCGAGACCAATAATTAATCTATGATAAATACAGATTAATATAAGTACCTACCTATAGGATCGGACCTAAAACTTGCGCGATGGATGATTTATCGATGCATTTGATGGTATGGATACTTGCGCGATGGATGATTTATCGATGTATGTGATGGTATGGATACTTGCGCGATGGATGATTTATCGATGTATTTGATGGTATGGATACATGCGCGATGGATGATTTATCGATGTATTTGATGGTATGGATAGTTGCGCGATGGATGATTTATCGATGTATTTGATGGTATGGATACTTGCGCGATGGATGATTTATCGATGTATTTGATGGTATGGATACTTGCGCGATGGGTGATTTATCGATGTATGTGATGGTATGGATACTTGCGCGATGGATGATTTATCGATGTATGTGATGGTATGGATTCTTGCGCGATGGATGATTTATCGATGTATGTGATGGTATGGATACTTGCGCGATGGATGATTTATCGATGTATTTGATGGTATGGATACTTGCGCGATGGATGATTTATCGATGTATTTGATGGTATGGATACTTGCGCGATGGATGATTTATCGATGTATTTGATGGTATGGATACTTGCGCGATGGGTGATTTATCGATGTATGTGATGGTATGGATACTTGCGCGATGGATGATTTATCGATGTATGTGATGGTATGGATACTTGCGCGATGGATGATTTATCGATGTATGTGATGGTATGGATACTTGCGCGATGGGTGATTTATCGATGTATGTGATGGTATGGATACTTGCGCGATGGATGATTTATCGATGTATGTGATGGTATGGATACTTGCGCGATGGATGATTTATCGATGTATGTGATGGTATGGATACTTGCGCGATGGGTGATTTATCGATGTATGTGATGGTATGGATACTTGCGCGATGGGTGATTTATCGATGTATGTGATGGTATGGATACTTGCGCGATGGATGATTTATCGATGTATGTGATGGTATGGATACTTGCGCGATGGGTGATTTATCGATGTATGTGATGGTATGGATACTTGCGCGATGGGTGATTTATCGATGTATGTGATGGTATGGATACTTGCGCGATGGATGATTTATCGATGTATGTGATGGTATGGATACTTGCGCGATGGATGATTTATCGATGTATGTGATGGTATGGATACTTGCGCGATGGATGATTTATCGATGTATGTGATGGTATGGATACTTGCGCGATGGATGATTTATCGATGTATGTGATGGTATGGATACTTGCGCGATGGATGATTTATCGATGTATGTGATGGTATGGATACTTTTAGCAGCGTAAGTACCATGCATTATTATTAATTGATCATCAGTACCCTTATTATAAACTAGCTGATGCCCGCAACTTCGTAAGCGGAGTCAGGTGCACATATTTTACCACATTCCACAGAATTCCACAGATTTGTCTCTAGCCTTAATCTTTCCATGGGAAGTCGAAAGGTTAGTATCTGTATTCTGTACATCTGAAACTTTTAACCCGAATAAACACGCAAAGTTGTTTTATTTTAATTACACTGTTTCCCAAATTGACCCTCACTACCAAGAAGTTTAGAGTTTGAACTTGAACTAATTTGTTTAGGAAATTATTTTATCTAAATTGGAAATATAGCGCGTTTGGAACCCTCGGTGATTTATTTTCGAAGTTTTCTTTTTTAATATTTAATTTAGTGAAAACGTTACAATATAACTTAAAGGCAAAAGCTAGTCTTATCTCGTTTCTGTACAAATCATACGGCATGGAACAGTGCCAAAAAGAACATTTTGCCAGCAGATGAGGCAATAAACCACGATGAAAGGTCTCATAAGATTTTTTCATACTTACTAAGAGTAGGAATAAATCAAATCAAATCAAATGGTTTATTCAAAATAGGTAGTAAACCACACCTTTTAATAGTCGGTTGTTACATTTATAAGATGATAATATTACAGTGGTGATATTTTTTACGCAAACTTAAAAACTAAAGCTAGGAGGGTTCCAAACGCGCCCAGGTCTGAGAAGAGCCCACAACAAACTCAGTCATATATTTAGTCATGTGCTAAGCCCGCACTGCGGTGTCCTCTCAAAGAGAAGAAATTAGGTTTAATAAGGGGTGTTTGGTTTTCGACATCAATGCGTGAATACCATAGTCCATGCGTGGATTGGGCAGATTTCACACACCTTTGAGAACATTATGGAGAACTTTTAGGCACTGCCGGTTTCTTTACGGTGTTAAGTGTTTCACCTTTAAAGGAAGTCACACATAACTCCGATAAGTCAGAGGTACGTGCCCGGGATCGAACCCCAAGGCGTCGTCTGTCGTCTGCTGTCGTTTTAACCACTAGGCTATCACAGCTTCCAAACGAAGCTCTTATAATAATTTAATATTCTACAATTCCTCTTATTAAACTTTTTTACAGTTTTTACCCCTTTTTTAGGGTTCCGTACCTCAAAAGGAAAAAAGGAGCCTTTATTACAGGATCACTTCGTTGTCTGTCTATCTGTCGGTCGTGTCTGTCAAGAAACCCGTATTTCCTGCTGACCTAGAATCATGAAATTTGGCAGGTAGGTATGTCTTATAGCAGACATAAGGGGGAAAAATCTAAAAACCATGAATTTGTGGTTAAGTGCATCACTGTAGTAAACTGATACTTTACCAAGAGGGGTATCAAATGAAATGGCATTACCTGCATATTCTAAAACAGATAATTATTTATTTTTATGTAGGTATAACAAATAAATAAATAAATAAATCATTTATTGTTCCAAAGCGTTGGTACAAGTATAAAAGTATTTTTCCGACATATTATCACGACAAAAGACTTTCTTAAGTAATAAGTATATGATATTTAAATTTTAAATACGTATCTAGAATTTATTTCTTAGTAGGTCAGTAGGTAGGGGAATTTTTAACAGTTTATACTAGGTATTTAAACTTTAAATAGTACAAAATCATTATCATAATAACTAACTAATTAGGTTAACCCGTGTCATGGGGGTCAGTCTCTTCCCAGATATGCAATGACAAAGATTATTATTCTTACTTTAGAGTGTGTCTGAGCGCGCGCGTGTTTCGGTGTATGGGTTTGTGTATGTGTGTGTGTTTGTGTGTGTATGTATGTGTGAGTGTGAATGAGTGTGTATATTCCTATTATATGTATGTATTAACGAACAGTTTTTGATTTATCGTGCAAAATGTCGAAAAAATACGACTGTAGTATCTACGGATTGCGCTCGACTCGCAACACCTTTGCGACCAAGTTCACTCCTCTTTTAACTCTTTCACTTCGCTTTGCTCACTCTTTTGCAGTGGAAGCACTTGTATGAAATTTACTAACGCGAGCTCAACGGAGTCCGTACGGAGTCCGCTCCGCTCGCAGTGGAAGGCGGCTATTAACCTCGGTGCGCGAGTCTGACTCGCACTTGGCCGGTTTTTGAATCCGTTTTTACGAAGCGTCATAAAACTTACGATCATAATTAATATTCGGTGCGAAATGATATCGAAAGTTTTCCATTGCTCTAATAAGACCGTCTCAAGTCTAAAGATAATTTCACTTATATTGGCGTCGGTCCCAATGTCTCACAATGTCATTTAGAAATCTTATAACTTTAATTTATACCTATTAAAGAGATCTCAAAGAAAATATAAAAGCATTTCTCATTATGAAAAAACGTCTGTAAGTCCTAAATTTTCCATAAAAACCATATTTTATCTTAAGCGTACCTTTAAAGATTATGTATTCTTCTATACAGTGTGAAGCCAGAACGCTAGCAAAAACTTAGCGCTATTTTTTTACTACCTAAACACAATCCGATACTAATAACAATTTATCTCATTTTGTAGTTTTAGTATTTTTCAAACCCGCAATGTATAGCGTGCAAAACTCGGGTCAATGCCCCGCCTACGACGCAGCATTGACTCCGAGTGACCTACTTACGTAACATTCATTGCCCTCTGGCATCAGTCAGATGTTTTATTTGCAATATATCATAAACTTTTACAAAATTATAGGATTTTTTACTGTTTTATTCGCGTTATTTTGTGGCATCATATCAGTAATCATCACATCAGTTCTGTTACACCCTGTATTTATATTTAGAATTGTTCTCATGTAAGTGAACTTATCTTCTTTTTGAGAAAATAAACCTAAGCCCTACAAAGGATTGTTTTTATTTATTTTTTACAAAAATATTTCTTCTAAAATGTTATTTTCTTTTACACAATGACTAGCTTATGGCTGCAACTTCGTCCGCGTTTAGTGGACTAAACGAATTTCAAACCCTTATTTTATCACCTTAAGAGTTGGATTTTCAAAAATCCTTTTTTTAGCGGAATTCTACGTCATAGCTATCTGCATGCCTAACAGCCCTATCCGTCCGGTAGTTTGAGCTGTGCGTTGATAGATCGGTCAGACTGTCAGTCAGTCAGCAAGTCTAAATCAACCTGAACAGTCAACAGCATCGTTTAAAGAGCTTTTATGGCAGTTCAATAACACGTTCCTTGCAGTTGTGATATTGTACGCGACTGCAACGTCTGGATAGTTTCCGACGGGAGTTTAATGGAGGATCATGACTTGGAGTTGTGCCGTTTATACGACGTGGGGTCACGGGGCGGTTCAAGGCGACTGCGGTTACTACTATACCTACTAGAAACTAAGGTGCAACGCACACCTGTAGAGTAGAGTGGAGCCGAGCTGCTATAATAAAAAATAATATAATAAAATTGTTTGCGAGTGAATTGACGAGGTATATACAATACAGAAGTTGTATGCTTGAGTTGTAACTTTGAACTGAATAATCCCACATAAACTTAGAACTAAATATGGCGAAATTAAGTTATCGTCTCCGTTTTTTCGACTTTTTCTTCATAGTCTTCTTGTTGCTAGCCAATTTGGCGATTTTACGTTTGTGTAACCACACTGGGTATTGCCCATTTTGATCTTTTGATCTGGGTATTGATCATTTCGATCAATGTTTTTGGGGTGTGAACTCGAAGGGTGCCATCTAAGGCTTCGTCTTTCTGGCAACGGGTGGCAACGCAACGTCCACTGCTGGACATAGGTCTTTTGTAGAGACTTCCACACGTCACGGTCTTGCGCCGCCTGAATCCAGCGGCTCCCTGCGACTCGTCTGATGTCGTCCGTCCACCTAGTGGGGGGGTCTTCCAACACTGCGTCCAACCGGTGCGAGGTCGCCATTCCAGCACCTTGAGACGCAAATTGGGACTCCAATGTCTATCGGTTGTAAGAACTATGTGCCCTGCCCATTGCCACTTCAGCTTCGCAACCCGTTAAGCTAGGTCGGTTACTCTAGTTCTCCTACGGATTATCACGTAGAGAAACTCCAAGCATGGCTCTCTCCATCGCCCGTTGAGTGACTTTGAGCTTCCGCACCTTTGGGTAGAGTCACTGGCAATGGTATGAACATAACATACCTGTATAGTTTTGCGTGTATGAACATATTTGCATCGTATATCAATTCCGAAGTCGAGTGAAATTTTTCCAGATTATTTGGACCGAACTTCACTACAGGTCTAGAGGTAAGTTCCTTTGATTATAAAATAAATGTCTAAAACGAGTCAAGAACGAGTCAAGATGCGATATGGATGTTATTGGCAGAGACGACGGGGAGTCAATAAGCCAGTCAATTCACGTTGTAATAACAACTTCTGTTTCCGTTTTCAAGTTAAGTATTAAGTTCGCTAAAGGTGGGTGTTTTGTACGAGCTATCAGTACCCATCTTTGTCTAGTAAAATGCAAAAGTGTACTTGTTTGTTTGTTGGTTTTTTTGGGTTGTTTTTTGATCACGTCGCAACGAAGCAATGGATCGACGGTATTTTATTTTTCATCAATTGTGACGGAATGTCATACAAATACTAAAAAGCTTTTGAAAAGATCAATCTCATGTGAAATGTGTCCTCGAAATCTCGAAAAATCCCGGAATTCGACAGCAATGCAATATTGAAATATAAGGGACATTTCTATGCGGACGAAATGCCGAAGAGAAAAGCTGCGCGATTTTTTTATACATTTATACGTAGATATATCCCAACATAGCCCAACATAGCCCAACATAGCCCAACATAGCCCAACATCTATAGTTACTTGTAATAAAATTGTAACTGGACGATTTGTTACATCCATATCCGTAGTAATATTATAAATGCGAAAGTGTGTCTGTCTGTCCGTCTGCTAGCATTTCACGGCCCAACAGTCTAAGCGATTTCGATGAAATTTGGTACAGAATTACCTTACATTCCGGGGAAGGGCATAGGCTACTTGTATCCCGGAAAATTAAAGAGTTCCTACGGGAACCTAAATCCACGCGGACGAAGTCACGAGCATCATCTAGTTAAACATATTTTCAAAATTTTCATCTGAGAAAGTATTATCTTCTTCTAAATTCTTCTAAATATATAAAAGGAAAGGGTGACTGACTGACTGACTGACTGACTGACTGACTGATCTATCAACGCACAGCTCAAACTACTGAACGGATCGGGCTGAAATTTGGCATGCAGATAGCTATTATGACGTAGGCATCCGCTAAGAAAGGATTTTTGAAAATTCAACCCCTAAGGGGGTGAAATTAGGGTTTGAAATTTGTGTGGTCCACGCGGACGAAGTCGCGAGCATAAGCTAGTTATCCATATGGAACAAAACATTATTTGTTAAATTTTTATTTGTCTCCATTTTTGTCTGTGTTTATCTGTCTGGCTGCCCGTTCACGCTTCGCGCTGGAACTACTGAAAGGATTTAAATGCAACTTAGTATATTTATAGCTAGTAGATACCCTGGGGCATTATATATGGTGTCATCAGGACGCTGGCAAAAACGAAGACAGGTAGTTATACTACTGATGATTACTGATATGATACAATAAAAAACGCGAAAAAAAAACATAAAAAAACCTACAATTTTGTAAAAGAACGATAATTAAAACATCTGACTGACGCTAGAGGTCGACGTACATTGCATAAATCGGCCACTCGGAGTCAATGCCGCGTCGTAGGCGGAACATTGGGAATGGTGGTATTGGATTATGTTTAGGTAATATAACGCTAAGTTTTTGCTAACGTTCTGGTTACACCCTGTATAGGATAGTTTTATCTTGAAAGTAATAGGGATGGTTGGGGATAGGGAATGATAGTTTCACTTTACTTTGTACTTTGAAAAGCCTTTAACATAATAATTTTGACATCCTCTTCATGAAGATTGCTATTTACCTATACGTCGTTCCAGGCTTGATCAAAGCATCAAACGATATTAGAACCGCTACACAGCTTATATCAATTGATCAAAGAGCTGCATAAGTTCTCTATCTCACTCGGACGCCATTGGTGACGCAACCAAGTCACGCTAATAACAAAATATATACAGCTCTATGGAAAGAGGAAAGGTGGGCACTGACAGTTGGCCTCGTCCACAAATCAAATCGAAATTCGCAGAAGAACAAAAACGAGCATCACATTTTTGTTAACCTACATTTAAGCAATTAAAAGATTGATTGATTGAACGAGCGATATAGCTCAAAGGATTAGCAAGCTGAAGTATCTGCCGTAGAACCGATGGCTGATGGGGCAGACGTGTTCTGGAGTGGAGACACTCATACCGGTAAGCGCATCCAGCCCGCAGGACCGATGGCCTGAAGAAGGTGGTGGAGAACGGGTGTACAAGTTTTTAATTTGTTCTATACCTATATTGGGCCTCATAAGAAAGCTCAGAGTCACTCAGCGGATGATGTAGAGAGCTATGTGCGGAGTTTCTCTACGTGATCACATCAGAAATGAGGAGATCCGTAGGAGAACTAGAGTAACCGACATAGCTCAACGGGTTGCGAAGCTGAATTGGCAATGACAGGGCACATAGTTCGTAAAACCGATAGACGTTGGGGTCTCAAGGTGCTGGAATGGCGACCTCGCACCGGAAAACCCCGCTACTAGGTGGATGGATGACATCAGACGAGTCGCAGGGAGCCGCTGGATTCAGGCGGCGCAAGACCGTGGGGTGTGGAAGTCCCTACAAGAGGCCTATGTCCAGCTGTGGACGTCTATCGGTTGATGATGATGATGATATCTATATTATTATAATTTTCTGTGTTCTTATACCTATTTATGTCTGTAACTTAAAGGCAATAAAGTTTATAAATTGATTTGATGTCTCGTTCGGTAGCCCCAGACACCACGGTGGCGCGACCGGTGACGCCGCCACGGTGTCCTAGTGAGATATTGGCCTAACGGTTATAGTTACGCAACAGGTTGGCGGCAAAGCTCTCAGAGAGATTAATGTCGGATGCGAGCTCTCGGAAGCTGTATAAACGATGTGACAATATCCACTAGAGCTAGACGCCCAGGTGTAATAGATTAGTCTGATAACCATGACTCGCTTAGATACTAACAGCCGCACTCAGAGTCGTTAATCTTTACTTAAGATTGAATTAAAACGAGACGGATTTATGTGAGAGATATAGCTTAGTATCGTTTTAACTAAACTTAAGTAACGATTAAGCGACTCTGAGTGCGGCTGTAAGTGCAATATCCACTGTAAAAGAAGCTACTTAACACAACACAAAATATTACAAAACTTTTGCCTTTATAATAGGTATTAATGTGATTGAATACTTGAAAAGAGCAACCGCTGAGTTTCTTGCCGTTTCTTCTTGGTAGGGACGGCATTCCGAATCAGTGGTAAATTATTTGACGATTCAAAAGCACTTGTAAAAGTTTACTTGAATAAAAATATATTCTATTCTAAATGAAATGAAATTGAATTGAATTGAATTGAATTAAATTGAATTGAATAAAATAAAATTGAAAGCGTACTTTCAAAGTAACGCCCTGCCGTGCAAAACCTTCGCGCTTTGAGGTTTAAATATGTTTTTTACCTTCCAACTTTGTACAAGCATACAAGAACTTTATAAAAGTCGATTCTATTTATAAGTTTATAGAGCATCTAAAGTAAGCACTGTACGATTTTTATTTTATTGTCATAAATTTTACGGTGCCCATAAAAAGGGTTCAGGAATATTGGAAAAGTATTCAGTTTTCATCATGGCATACTTTATTGCCTCTTTACATAGAATAATAGCTGCCATCTTTATGGGTTCCTTCTCAGAGTGTTTTAGGGTTCGGTATCTAAATAAATTCCTCAGTACTTAAAGACCAAAGTCTTCGAACAGTGCGTGTTGCTAGTGATGACATATGGATCCGAGACATGGGTCGCTAACTATGGGCCTCACGAGAAAGCTCAGAGTTACTCAGCGGGCGATGGAGAGATCTATGCTTGGAGTTTCTCTACGTGATCAAATCAGAAATGAGGAGATCCGTAGGAGAAAAAGTAACGGACATAGCTCAACGGGTTGCGATGCTGAAGTGGCAATGGGCAGGGCACATAGTTCGTGCAACCGATAGACATTGGAGTCCCAAGGTGCTGGAATGGCGACCTCGCACCGGAAGATGCAGCGTTGGAAGACCCCCCCACTAGGTTGACGGACGACATCAGACGAGTCACAGGGAGCCGTTGGATTCAGGACCGTGGCGTGTGGTCCCTACAAGACCTTTGTCCAGCAGTGGACGTCTATCGGTTGATGATGATGATAATGTATCCAAATATCGTCTTTTTAGATAGAGTCGATTCATATTGGCAGCAAATAGAAGCGTGATAATATGACATGCATATCTGGAGATAAATTGGTGTAACCGCAAAAGTGGCGATATCCTAGTGGTTCGGACGTCTGCCTCTTATTCGGGAGATCGACGGTTCGATTCCAGACACTTTTCGGACTTTTACTGTGTTTTAATTTTAAGCAATTAAATATCGCTTGCCTAAACGGCGAAGGAAAACATCGTAAGGAATCCTGCATGCCTGAGAGTTCTCCATAAGTGCTCAAAAGTGTGTGAAGTCTGCCAGGCCTACGCCAGACTATGGCCTAAATTCTTCTCATTCTGAGAGGCGACCCGTGCTCGGTAGTGGGCCGGCGATGGGTTGATCATGATGATGATGAACCACAAACACAATTTCACTAGGCCAACTTGGAGGATTGTTCGAGGTCTATAGAATCTGCAGTAACACCTCCTTCAATCTAAATGCTCATTAACGAAGGTTCACTCAATGTTGTTGTGAATTATTCGCTTTTTTTTTTGTCTAAATAAAAATATAAAAAAAAAAAAAAAAATAAAAAAAAAAAAATGTAGTCCATCCATCACGCCGACACTCGCGAGTCTATAGCAGACGTATGGAGTAATTCATCAATCAACCCCTAAATGATGAGATTGCCCTCCCCCTTCCCCTTCCCCTAACTATTACTCCCTAGGTGTAAAACTAACATTATCCTTATCTTAAATAAATAAAATAAATAATCTCCCTCGGGTAGAATTTTGGCAAAATCGTTTAGTGTGGGTCTACATTTTAGAGAAAACGAAAAGCCTAGATGCAAAATCTCAAGTTTCTAGCCCCATTTGTAGTTCAGTCAGAAAGTTCATACTTTTCTCGTAAAAAAGCTATATTATTAACTACCTTATGCTCGCGACTTCGTCCGCTGGGACTATATAATTTCAAACCACTTTTCACCCCCTTAGGCGCTGAATTTCCAAAAATCCTTTTTTAGCGGATGCCTACGTCATAGTAGCTATCTGCATGCCAAATTTCAGCCCGATGCGTCCAGTAGTTTGAGCTGTGCGTTGATCGATCAGTCAGTCAGTCAGTCAGTCACCTTTTCCTTTTATATCTTCAGACTAAATGTTGCTCATTTCAGAATATTTTTGTAACTAGGTACAATATAAATTCTGATGAAATGAAATAAAATACCTGCGCTTATACTCATTGGATTGTTCGGCTCTTAATAGAAACGACTCATAAATTGGTCATTCCATAGGCTTTATTGGCAATTACGATTTAGCTTATATTTATACCAATATAATAAGTATCCAATTAAGAATAATGATTACTTGGAATTTGGTTTAAATCCTAGTTGTCTATCAGTAGGTACCCTTATTAAATGTCAAAGTGTGTTTGTTTGTTGGTTTTTTGGTTTGTCCTTCAATCACGTCGCAACGGTGCAACATATTGACATGATATTTTGCATGGGTATAGACACAGAAGATATAATAGTACTATAGATAAAGACCTGGAGAGTGACATAGGCTACTTTTATCCCTGAAAATCAAAGAGTTCCCACGGGATTTTTAAGAAACCTAATTCCACCCGGACGAAGTCGCGGGCATCAGCTAGTAATATATAAAAGGAAAAGCTGACTGACTGACTGAGTCACTGATCTATCAACGCACAGCTCAAACTATTGGACGGATCGGGCTGAAATTTCGCATGCAGATAGCTATTTTGACGTAGACTCCGCTAAGAAAGGATTTTTGAAAATACAACCCCTAAGTGGGTAAAACAGGGGTTTGTGCGTAGTCCACGCGGACAACGACAAGGTAAAGTCATCATAATCACCCATCGCTGGCTCACTACTGAGCACAGTTCTCCTCTCAGAAAGAGAAAGGTTTGGCCATAGTCGACCACGCTGGCCAAATGCGAATTGACAGACTTCATACACTTCTGAGAACTCCCAGGTGTGCAGGTTTTCTCACGACATTTTCCTTCACCGTTAAAGGCAGTAATACCTATTTTAATTGGTATTTTTTTAAAGAAAATATTACAATTAGCTAGCCTTCACTAATTACTATACAAATCATGCCCGCGTGGAATGGTGCCAAGATTAGTGGCTGCATTTCCTCGCTGGACAGTCAGGCTGATCCGTTGCGCAAAAAATAACCCAGCCCTTCTGTCACCAGATGAGGCTATTAATCGCGGTGAAATGTCTCGTAAACTTCATGGCCCCAGGGCATAAGAGAGGCATACTTGCGCCGCTTGCCGTTTTCAGCTGTTTCTGCTGCGGCTCCCGGCCTTGATGCTGTCGCCCTGATATGACACGGGGCAAATGTGTCAACGCAAGTTGCTCTTTTTAACTTTGAAAAGTTAGAGATGTGTGCATCTCCAGATGGTCGAATCTCCAAGCATAGGTCTCTCTATCGCCCGCTGAGTGACACATCTTTCTAGTGATGAGTGATGCCCATAGTTCTTTAATTTAATTTATTTACATAGGACCTTTTATTTACTGAGCCGGAAACTTGGCCAAGGGAAAACAAGTTTATCCTGAAATTCCTGTCCCGTAACATTTACATTACAATTATTCATGACGAGCATCATAAAGAAGTCATGTTTGGAAAAAATATTTTTGTAACCAGCCAACCTGTTGGCTAAAGAATATATTACATTTCTTAAAGGGGGGAATGTATTTTAATGGAAATTTAAGGTAAGATATTTAACTTCAAATAACAATTATTATTACAACTCTAACATTATAATTAATGGGCTGGAGACAAAGAATACCTTTTAAATTCTTGTACTCAAGCATAACGTTAATGGTTGCGTTAGCCCCGCGCCTCTCAAATCTAACGGCTCTTTTTAATAAGTTTCTTTCATTCTAAATGTCTGATAATTTGGGAGATTGCGGTAGATCTCATCTGCAGATCTGTTGAATTAAATCCCTCAAAGATGCTGTAAAATTAACGGGCATTATCTAAACGTTCTTTACGGTCTAGATGGAAATTCGTCTTGAAATCGTCTCAAGTCAGTAAAATTTATAAATTATGGAATTTAATTCGTTTTAACCGACTTCAAAAAGGAGGTATGTATGTATGTAAGATTATCGCCTGTTGCCAGCGTACTGATGACTACTGATATGATACCACAAAAAAAACGTAAAATTTTACGATATGTTTTTATTTTATTTTTATTTTATTTTTATTTATTCGGATCAACAAACAGTAGCACGCAGTGCTTGGATAAAAAACAGTAATAATATAACATAGTATTAATATACGTGCTACCCACTACGTCAACCACATAGTTATTATTATTAATTAATATACTTACATGTATAAAAATATATAAATGTAGGATAAAATATAAAGTTACATGTATAAAATATAAATAAAGAACATATTAGTACCATACCATTTATCTAAATTCTAATTATCCTACAGGCTTAGTGTAATATAGCAATATTATTCCTAAGATAATTCATGACCAGCTTCTTGAAAGAGCCCACTCGAGAGGAAAAAATGTCAATATTTCCGAAGCATGCATTGTATGACTGTGTCATTCTGTATAGTGGTGATCTCTCACCAGAATTTGTACGGCATTTTGAAGTAGCAAAAAGTTTGTGTGTTAGAGTGCTGCGTACATGACTTCTGGCAGGAATTCTATAACAAAGTTTACGAGTCAAAGGAATACAATCGTATTTATTATGACACAGATCATACAATAGCATAGCTTGAAGTTGTTTGCGCCTCGACTGCAAGTCAAGTATATTGTATTTTTCAAGAAGCTGGTCATAAGGAAGGTAGCTTCTCGTACATTTATAATGCATCCTCCGTAGAAATTTTTTCTGTACATTTTCTAATCTCTTAACATATTTATTATAATAGGGATTCCAGATACAAACAGCATATTCAAGTTGTGTTTTTAGTAAAAGTAATATGCTTACATTTATTTAGGCTAAGATTAAGTTTATTTTCTAGTATATGTTGCAAATAAAACATCTGACTCACGCTAGAGGTCAACGAACGCTGCGTAAGTAGGCCACTCTGAGTCAATGCCACGTCGTAGGTTGGGCATTGGCCCGAGGCAAATGGTATTGGATTGCGTTTAGGTAGTATAACAATAACGCTAAGTTTTTGCTAGCGTTATGGTTAAACCCTGTAGTGCGTCTCTTACGAATTTCAGCGAGAAGCTACAGTTCTTGCAATTCGCGAAGTGTGCGTGCGCCGTGCATGTCGGGCCAACCAGTCGCGAGCAAGCGCTCGCAAACGCACACATTTACTGTACTTATGCCGATACGACTTAAACACAAGCATGAGCCACTCGCCTTCGTGAAATGCAAGAACTATACTTGTTTACCTTTTCTTCAAGATAAGGAAAAACGGACTGAAGTTATATTACTAATGGCACTGTGGCGATTTAACTTGAGCAATAAATTATCTGGCCCTGTTTCCGGGTCATTGAACTCCGGTCACATAATGTTCTTTACATAGTTGATACAATATTAGGGATAAAGTGCAGGGCTCCCGAAACAAGCGTTTACTTAACCTTTACCTATCGTTCTACCTTTATTTTACGACACAATTTATTGAATAAATATAAGATTTGGAAGGATAATGACATATATGAAAAAGCTGTGATAGCCTAGTGGTTAGGACGTCCGCCTTCTAATCGGAGGTCGGGGGTTCGATCCCCGGCACGCACCTCTAACTTTTCGGAGGTATGTGCGTTTTAAGTAATTAAATATTACTTGCTTATTGCATAACCGTTTGGGATGGATCTCCTAAAACGCTTATGCTAAGGGCTGAAAGAGCCCAAAGGGCAGTTCGAAAAGTAATGCTCAAAAAACCTATTTTGTTCCCTACTGTTGAATTGTACTCGAGCTGTCAGTTGCTCACAGTCCGCCAATTATTTATATTACAAACAATTCTACACAAACACTCTGAACTTTCTTACAACCCTATTGTGGGTAACTTACAACGGAGATCTTACAAGGTGTGCACTTATAGACCTCGTCAAACCGCTATTGCGAGTCGCCATTAGTATCACTTTAGTAATTGTTCATTGTATAACCATATCAATAAAATCCTACACATATATCCCCTAATTGCGGCGAGAGTTAAAAAGGTATGTACTAAATGGCTTTTAACTCTTTCTTACGATCAATCTGAACAACTTATAAAGTCTTGGCATTGTAATTAAATTTAATTCACATAATATAACATTTACACACACACACACACACACACACACACACACACACACACACACACACACACACACACAAACGCGTCATATTGTATGAGGAGGGCTATATGATCACTGCAACACAGTGTAAACTTCTGCAGGATCATCGTTCCCAGCTGTTATTGTTTGTGAAATTATTGTGTGAAAAATAAAGATTATTTATTATTTATTTATTTAACGGTGAAGGAAACCATCGTGAGGAAACCTGCATGCCTGAGAGTTCTCCATAATGTTCTCAAAGGCGTGTGAAGTCTACCAATCCGCACATGGCCAGCGTGGTAGACTATGGCCAAACCCTTCTCACTCTGAGAGGAGACCCGTGCTCTGTAGCGAGCCGGCGATGGGTTGATCATGATGAATGACATATTTATTTCATTTATTTCATCATCATCATCATCATAATCAACCCATCGCCGGCTAGTTAACCATTATATTCCTCCTACGCTACGGCTCGATTTAGCATCTTAAAAAACTTTTGAGTCGACTTAGATACGGGTTTTTGTATCACATAGATCCAACTTTAGAGCAGTTTCTTACAATATTATACAAAATTGTTTACTGTTACGACCACAAGTGTGAAGTGAGTGATACCTATTTTAATCGTATTTTTGATTTTTCGATTTAAAAAACTTAGCATTTATAATTAGATAACTTTTTAAAAAGAATTTAAGTGTTTAAATTCTTAGATATTCTACACAGAAGGTATAGGTATTTTAAAGGTCGTCCCGCGTTATCAAAGATTCGAATTTCAAATCACACGAAGCTTTTTCAGAAATTACATTAGATTAGAGTCTTGCCGTTTGATGCTATCAAATAATACGCTCGTTAGACAGATTTTAATTTGCTAGGTATCTATAGCACGCGACAGGTCGACGTGGCAATCGGGAGGGAACGCCCTACCTGCTGGTATTTACAGTACAAATTTCAGCACGATCCGTGTAGTAGTTTAAGCTGTGGGTAGATAGATCAGTCCGTCAGTCAGTCACCTTTTCCTTTTCTATATTTAAATATGCCCTTTGAAAGCCCTTCCAAGTGATAAGTGACTTATCTGAGAACTACTAAATTACGTCTTATACTGAGATCTAAAGAGCCCTACCTTGATTTTACTCAGACTTTACTTAGTGTTAATAAAAGTATATAATACAATAAAATATATAATAAAATACAAATGTAGGTACACTACGCTGCAGAAAGTAATGTACATCGACCTTTAGGAGGAGATAGCTGATTTTGAGAGCATTGTCTCTGTCGTTGAGACCGACAAAACGTCAAAATATATAACAGAGACAACGCTCTAGAAAGCCGAAATGATTAATAAATGAAATAAAATGAAATGTAATTGTAAAGGCCGATGTACATTACTTTCTGCCGCGTATTGTAAACCCCTCACATAAATTCTTGCATGCAAGTTCACCATCATCATCATCATCAACCGATAGACGTCCACAGCTGGACATAGGTCTCTTGTAGGGACTTCCACACACGCCACGGTCTTGCGCCGCCTAAATCCAGCGGCTCTATTTTACCCCTTTAGGGGTTGAATTTTCCTTCTTTCTTAACGGACGTCTACGTCATATTAGCTATCTGCATGCCAAATTCAAGCACGATCCGTCCAGTAGTTCAAGCTGTGGGTTGATAGATCAGTCAGTCACCTTTTCCTTTTATATTTTTGGATTAATTAATCATAATCTGACGAATGTTTTGAACCATTAAGTCCAAATTTTCCCCACAAATCAATGAAAGCACCATTGACCCTAGCTCGGAGATTTGTTGACTTGAGCGTATTTCATTAGGCTTTTATTTTATAAGGGCCTTTCTTTGCGGTTATTAGCTTTCTTTCATCTCTCGCTCAAGTGCGTAGGGGACCAGCCATACACAGCATTTTCCCAATTAGGATTTTTTAAACGAGTATCGAATTTCATGAACACATCCAATTACTGACGAGCCGTAATAGCCTAGGTGTTAAGACGTCCGCTACCTATTCAGAAGGTCGGGGGTTCGATACTGAACACGCACCTCTAATTTTTCAAGGTTATGTGTGTTTTAAACAATATCATTTTTGACGTTTTTAACCTCCCTGACGCAGTGGTAAGCGCTGTGATCTTATTAGTGGGAGGTCCCGATTCGATTGCTGGCGCAGGGATTTGGAATTTTATAGTTTCTACATGTCTGGTCTGGGTGGGAGTCTTCGGCCGTGGCCAGTTACCACCCTAGTGGCAAAGCCATGCCGCCTAGCGATGTAGCGTTCCGGTACGATGCCGTGTAGAAACCATAGGGGCATGGGTTTAATAAAAACTGCCATACCCCTTCCAGGTTAGCCCGCTTCAATCTTAGACATCATCATCACTTACCACCAGGTGAAATTGCAGTCAATAGATAACTTGTATCTGAATAAAAAATATTAAAAAAACCCGACTCACACAAGACCGGTTTTATACAAATCCCTTTTGTATAAAACGCTTTTCTTCAAGGGTTGTTCCGTATTCATCCTATGACGTCTCATCCCAAATATTGTGTTTTCTTAACTCAACCGATTTGTATTCCTTACTCATCCGACATTTGTTATTAATTGTTCCACGACTAGGTATTCCTCAGTCCGATGTTTATAATTTTGAAATAAGCCTGGGTTTTTATGTACGGTCTGACAAAAAAATTGTTATTATTTTCGTGTAGGTCGTATCGTGATATAATATTCACTAATTCTGGTATTGAATAAAACAACAATGAATTGAACTAAAGCATAGGTATCTATGAATGCCCCTACCATGTCATAAAAGCGTTCATTTTACTTTTATCTACCTTCATACAGACATCCACTCGCTATGCCTGACTCCCGACCGGTGGCCGTATGGCCGGTGCCAAATGGTACGGCTTACTGCACACATTGTTTAAAATTTTAATGCTATTTATCGCCGTATCAGCGCTTGTGACCTTAATTAATAATACTCTTTTATCTGAGCTTCTACCGAAAAAGTTTCGTGTATTATACTGGCCCAATTTTTGTTGTACGCGGATTTATTATACAAACTGACTGACTGAGATTGCATGTTCGTTACTAAATTGCATTTTCAGCACCGAAAGTTTAAAATCTTATGCTAAGCACACAGTATTACGAAGTTACAGACAAAGCTTATTATTTAAAGCTGTAAGGTGATAATTTCTTTGCCTTTTAGCTAATCCTATTCTAAGCGTAACGTTTCTTTACGCGCTGGATTCCTTTCAGAAGTTATTTCATTAAGAAGGTTGTTATCCGGTAGGAACCATTAATCCTGTGTTACGATTTTATTAATAACCAAGTGATTTATGATACTTTTAATTTAAATGGCGACTGTTTTTTGTAGCACCGAGGGAGTTTAATAAAGATTTATGAATACAGAATTACCTAAGCATGGAACAAAAAAACCGGCCAAGTGCGAGTCAGGCTCGCGCAACGAAGGTTCCGTACTACCGTCGTATTTTTTCGACATATTGCACGATAATTCAAAAACTATGAAACATAAAAATAAATAAAAATCTGTTTTAGAATGCACAGGTGAAGACCTTTCATATGATACCCCACTTGATATTAGTTATCTTACTTCGAAAAATGAAAATACTAATATAATCATATTAGTTTATGACTACAAATTATTATTTTTTGTGTGATGTAACCACAAACTCACCCTGTAGGTTTCTTGACAGACAGACAGACAACAAACTGATCCTATCAGGGTTCCGTTTTTCCTTTAGAGGTACGGAACCCAAAAAAGGACTCAGGAACTCTACAACCTCATTCCTCCTTCACTATTCTACCACAGAACAGAAACCATCATCACAGTAAAAAATCTGTCAAAGTCGGTAGATGTGGTAAAGTACAGGACAAAAAGTTTTGCCACAAAAAGTTGCTTCAATAAGCTTACTTTAAGAAAAGTAACTCAACTTACGTGAGCCTATTTCGTGCTGCCATTTGGACTCGTTCCAGTGCTAAGTCTCTGAGAACTGCCGTAGTAGGGGTTAATACGAGATTTGCCATAAGTTGTGTATCGAAGCGCGGCCCAATGCAGCGAGAGAATGGTTCCGTTGGGGAAATTGTTCAATAAAGTTTCTGTTTATGTTTACTTTTGAGAAATGGTGTGTACGCTTATAATTCTTAGTTAGGTATAACATTTTAAGAAATAAACGTTTTTCTTTCTTTCTTCTTTCTTTTCTCTCTCTCAATCGTATACTTCATCGCTAAAGGTTTGGACCTCCTAATCAGAAATAAAACTTTAAGGGAAACTCAAGGAAGAGTAAAATAATTTTAGATATGTATGAGAAAATGACCCCCTACAGAGGACGGATCTCCTCTCAGAATGAGAAGGGCTTAGGCTCATAGTCTGCCACTCTGGTCCAGTGCGTATTGGCAGATTTCTCACACCTTTAAGACCATTAGGTATAGAGAACTCGCAAGCATGCAGGTTTCCTTATGATGTTTTCCTTCTCCGTTAAAGCAAGTGATATTTAATGCTTAAAACGCACATAACTCCGAAAAGCGTTAGCGATGCGTGCCCGAATCCACGACCTCCCGAATAGAAGGCCGACATCTTAACTACTAGGCTATCATCGCTATAAAAATGGTCCAATCCAATCCATCAGCCTGTTTGCGTCCACTGCTGGACATAGGCCTTCCCAAGAGCGCGCCACCAAACACGGTCCTCCGCCTTCCTCATCCATCCGCTCCCCACCACCTTCTTCAGGTCATCGGTCCAGCGGGCTGGGGGTCGTCCCACACTGCGCTTACCGGTACGCGATCTCCACTCCAGAACACGTCTGCCCCATCGGCCGTCGGTTCTGCGACAGACATGACCTGCCCATTGCCACTTCAGCGCGCTAACCCTTTGAGCTATGTCAGTCGATTTTGTTCTTCTGCGAATTTCCTCGTTCCGGATTTTATCCCTGAGAGTGACACCCAACATAGCTCGCTCCATAGCGCGCTAAGCGACTTTTAGTTTGTGGACGAGGCCAACTGTCAGTGTCCACGTTTCCGCTCCATACGTCATCACAGGAGGGACACACTCGTTTGCCCCAGTAACAGCAAAATCATTTAATAAAATAATGCCCCAGTAACAGCAAAATCATTTAATAAAATAATGCCCCAGTAACAGCAAAGGTGACGCTGGATGCACGTCCGAACTGCTCGGCCCACGTGGGTAACCTGTATGCTATTTCACCTAACATTGTGATAGAAAGAAATAGACTCAGTGATGAGCAGTGTAGCGAGTGCATGCGCTCACACTAGCGTCCGGATATATTGATGATGGCACACAGAGAGTTGGACAGATGTCACCGATGAATTTTTGTAAATATATGATTTATGAAGGAACTACTTATTTCAATTATTATTGTATAAGATTTTATGGAAGAGCGGGGTCGCCTGCCACGAGTACTCGTAGCAATACTAAAACAGTTACTGGGATGGTCCCAATTACTACGCACTATGTGAAATTGTTTTACCTACTGAAATAAATATTTTTTAATTTTTTTTTGAATGATAATGATTACCTACTTATCTTTTGATGAATACTATAAAATCTCACTTACATACATACCTATTAGGTAACTACTGCCTCAGCGTGTATAAACAACTCGTATATATTATAGAAATCCATACTTCTATGAAGTGTCTGTCTGTAATTTCGAAATAACTACCGCAAGCTCATAATATTGTTATTTGAACTGTACCATAACAGCTGAATCAAACGTTTTTAAAAACTGTCTGTCTGTCTGTCTGTTTGAACGGGCTAATCTTCGGAACGGCAGAACCTATTTTGACGGGACTTTTACAGACAAGTAGAGGATTAACAAAGGATACTTTTTTAACCGACTTTTAAAAAAGGAGTTGTGTTTTTCTACCTATGTACACAGAAATCTCCGAGATTTCTGAACCGATTTGCGTATTTTTTTTAATTGATAAAGAAACTTTGCAACATTGTCCTATATAAAATGTCATTTTATATAGGACACAAAGGATTTCAACTCCTCAATCCTGATGCTGCAGGGGACATGACCACCAAAACTTATGGGATTTTGAAACTGTCGGTTATAAATTGATATTGGAGGTAGGTACCTATATCTACCAAGTAAAGACTTTATCATTGAACTCGAAGACCCACTTCTCGACCCTGATGCTGTACCTAAGGAATTGCATTGCTAAATCGTGGTGATCCCACGGAATTTTAAATGAATCATCGCCCACGCCCGTTCGGTACCCTCATTCCGCACATTGTTTTTATTAGTCAGTCCACCAATCACAACAAAGCATTCTCCCCTGTCCCCCGCCAAAATTTTACGATTTTGTTTTCATGTAAATCCTTGTATATGCGTACTCTAGGAGTTGAATTCTCTGTGCTGGCGGATTACCTATTAGGAACACATGATTACACATTCATTTGTCTGTGAAAATAAATTTTGTTGCCTAGACTTATCTATTAGTAGCGACTAAAAACTATATATACCATCTACTTGTGTATAAAAAAGTCTAAATAAATTCCACTTTGATCTCAAAAATGAAAATTTTATTTTTATAAGTAGGAAGTAGGTACAATTCAATTTCCCTCTAAAAGCCCACTACACACATAAACACAATATGTATCATTTTCTGTTTCAACAGTCACATTAGATGTATCATTCGACGCAGAACTATTGAAGCTCTCCATTTCATTTCTGGAATTAATAAACATACAATCAACATAAATATATTGTGAGTATTATCTATATAGAATGTATGCAAAAAACATAGCATAACAACTTACAAGTATGGTATGGGTAGACCTTTCAATATTTAGTACGGAATTGAATGTTGTAGCATCATGTTGGATTTCAGTGGTACGTATATTGGGCACATTCATTTTATTTTTCTTGTTTTCTTCTAAAAGGAATGTCTTGAGTCACTAAAATACAACATAATTCAGCATTGACAAATCTGACAACAAATAGTAAATCTCTATATTATATAAAAATGAATCGCTGAATGTGTTGCTGATCGCAAATCTCGAGAACAGCTGCACCGATTTCGCTAATTCTTTTTGATAATATTCCTTGAAGTACGGGGATGGTTCTTATGGAGAGAAAAATTTAAAAAAAGTCCTGAAAAAGAATCGACTGTAGGCGGTGCGAAGTTCGTCGGGGCAGCTAGTAACATAATAATTATATTATCCTAATCCTAATTCCTAATTTAAATATAAAAGGTGACTGACTGACTGACTGACTGACTGACTGACTGACTGACTGACAGACTGACTGACTGACTGACTGATCTATCAACGCACAGCTCAAACTACTGGACGGATCGTGCTGAAATTTGGCATGCAGATAGCTATTATGACGCAGGCATCCACTAAGAAGGGATTTTTGAAAATTCAACTCTGGAGGGGGTGAAATAGGGGTTCGAAATTTTGTGTAGCCCACGCGGACGAAGTCGCGGGCATTAGGTAGTATCTAAATAATATCAATTTACAAACACAGTGTCAAACTTTCAGAAGCTGGCTCTAAATGGTACGGTGTGATAGCATCATAATCTAATTCAATTCGATTTTTTGCTTTGTCGTTTCCTTGCCAAAGAAAATCCCGTGATCCACTAAAATAGAAGTATAATATATAAGTATTTATTAAAAATAAATAAATATCATCATCAAATTCACCATCCTGGAGAACCTTGAAAACGACACTCGCGTCTATTTTTTATAAAAAGTGCTGGCCCGCCATCTTAGATTAAAAAATTAATGTCATTATCAAAACCAGCATCCTGGAAACCCTGAAAACGACACCCATTTCTATTTTTTGTGAAAAGTGCATGTCTGCTATTTTGGATTTGAAAATAAATGTCATTATCAAATTCAGCATCCCGGAAAAGTACATATTCAGTCAAATAAAATTCCCGTCGAGTCACATTGTTACTCACGTCGGGTGTGACGCACGGGAATAACCCCGAAAAAGTAATGGCATTATCATCACAAGATAATATTATGGTTTGGAAGGATTCTGATGAATTTTAATAGATCTCCTCTTTGCAAGGGATTTGCTTTTGCGAGAAGCTTTTGCGAGTCTAAACCGTTTCTTTTTCCTCTTCCGCCAATCCATTTTTGTTTCTGTTACACGAAAACTCAAGTATATAATTAAATTGTCTAAGCACACAATATGACCTACATACTTATATTTGTAACTAGATGATACACGCGACTTCGTCCGCGAGGATATAGTGGTTTTTTAATCCCGCGAGAACTCTTTCAAAAGCGATCACTATTTCAAATTTCAGCCAAATCCGTCTTGTACTTTTTGCGTGAAAGGGTAACAAACCTATACACACACACACGCAGATACAAAATTTCGCCTTTATAATGTAAGTGTGATTTGACAACCCTGACTTTCGGAATTCGGATAAGTCCAAATTATATTTTATTACTAGTTGATGCCCGCAACTTCGTCCGCGTGGAATTAGGTTTTTAAAAATCCCGTGGGATCTCTTTGATTTTCCGGGATAAAAAGTAGCCTATGTGTTAATTTAGGGTATACCCTAAATTAACACTTTTATCTATCTCCATTCCAAATTTCATCCAAAACTGTTCAGCCGTTTTTGTGTGATTGAGTAACAAACATCCAAACATCCACACACACACATCACTACACCTATTATAAATGTGAAAGTGTGTTTGTTTGTTGGTTCGTTGGTTTGTCCTTCAATCACGTCGCAACGGATCGACGTGATTTTTTGCATGGGTATGGTTGACCTGGAGAGTGACATAGGCCACTTTTATCCCGGAAAATCAAAGAGTTCCCACAGGATTTTTAAAAATCTAAATCCACGCGTACGAAGTCGCGGGCATCACCTCATCATCATCATGATCAACCCATCGCCGGCTCACTACAGAGCAGGGGTCTCCTCTCAGAGTGAGAAGGGTTTTGGCCATAGTCTACCACGCTGGCCATGTGCGGATTGGTAGAATTCACACACCTTTGAGAACATTATGGAAAACTCGGCATGCAGGTTTCCTCACGATGTTTTCCTTTACCGTTAAAGCAAGTGATATTTAATTAATTAAAACGCGTATAACTCCGAAAAGTTAGAGGTGCGTGCCCGGGATCGAACCCCCCGACCTCCGTTTAGAAGGCGGACGTCCTAACCACTAGGCTATCATAGCTTCACCTAGTTTATAATATTAGTAGGATATATGTAAACTACTACCACCAGCTGTCGATACGATGCATTCTAAAATAAATCGACCGACCGACCGACAGACCGACCGGCCAAGTACGAGTCAGACTCGCGCCCCGAGGTTTCCGTACTACAATAGTAAAATGTTTATCTCTAAATCTCCGTTTAGAGATAAGCATTTACAATGTAACTTAATTTATTACTACTATGTAACTAGAATTTCGGTACATATAAAAATGAATCGCTAAATGTGTTGCTGATCGCAAATCTCGAGAACAGCTGAACCGATTTCGCGAATTCTTTTTTTATAATATTCCTTGAAGTACGAATATGGTTCTTACGGAGAGAAAATTTTTAAAAATTTCCTGAAAAAGAATCGACTGTTAGGCGGTACGAAGTTCGCCGGGGCAGCTAGTGAAAAATAAAAATAAATAAATAGGTAAATAGTATTTTTTGACATTTTGCATGATAAATCAAAAACTATTTATTATGCACTAGATGATGCCCGCAACTTCGTCCGCGTGGATTCAGGTTTTTTAAAAATCCCGTGGGAACTTTGATTTTCCGGGATCAAAAGTCAAAGTCAAATGATTTGTTCAAAATAGGTAATAAATTACTCTTTTCGATTGTCAGTTGTTGGATTTGTAAAATATAGTGGTGATAATTATTTCGCAAACGCTACGAGGGTTCCAAACGTGCCCAAGACTGAGAAGAGCCCACAGCTAACTCAGCCGGGTATTCTTTTTATTATCACCACTTTACAAAATCATAAATTAAACTTATTAGAACTATCACAAAGCCGAGCAACTCATTCCCAAGCTTGCTTATCATTTAAATAATCCTTTACAATGTAATAGGATTTTTTAATTAGTTTACGTTTTATGAAAACTTTGAACTTGTTGAGAGACATCTCCAATATGTTTTCTGGAAGTTTATTATAAAAACGTATAGAATTACAATAGCAAATGAATTGAACTTTACTTAGCCTAGAGGCGGGCATTAGGTACAAGTTTATTTTTATTTCTAGTATTTACATTATGACAGTCACTTTTTTTTGAATTTATTTATGTTTTTATGTACGTACAATAAATTTTCAAAAATATATTGACTATGCACTGTCATAATTTTAACTTCTCTAAATTTAGTTCTCAGTGACTCTCGTGGTCCCATACTATATTATGGCTCGAACAGCCCTTTTCTGCAGCACAAAAATAGAATTTATATCAGCAGCATTAATTACCCCATAATAATTCCGTGGTGCCACCCGAATCAGGGTTCCTACTGAAAACCAGCGCTATATGTTTTTGTACTTGTGCAAGACAATATGCATTTATGATGAGTAGGGACCTTTTTTTTTGGGTTGTGCCACACATGACATACTTTATTCCGGCGCTTCTTCTACTTGAGGTTTAACCAAATTTCATCAAAATTGGTTAAATGGATGAGCTGTGAAAAGCTAGCAGACAGACAGACGGACTGATAGACAGATACACTTTCGCATTTATAATATTAGTATGGATAAAAATAAATAAAATCTGTTTTTGATGTACAAATAAGGTCCTTTCATATGATACCCCACTTGGTTTACTAATCTTACTTGAAAGTTGAAAATACTAACTATTTGTTAATGAACACATTTATATTTATTTTTTGTGATGTAACCACAAATTCATTGTTTTCAGATTTTTCCCCTTACGTGTGTTATAAGATCTACCTACATGCCAAATTTTATCATTCTAGGTCAATGGGAAGTACCCTACAGGTTTCTTGACAGACACACTGACAGACTGGCAGATAGACAGACAGACAGACAACAAACTGATCCTATAAGGGTTCCTTTTTCCTTTTGAGGTACGGAATCCTAATGATCTCTCTTTTTGCACTGCATTTAATCTGAATCCAAGAATTCCCGATCCGAAATAGCCGTAAGCAAGACTGTATCGTCACTTACCACCAGGTGAGATTGCAGTCAAGGGCTAACTTGTAGCTGAATAAATAAATAAAAAAATACTATTTGTACTAAGCGTTGCGTACTTTATTTGTAAGATGGACAGACAGACAGCCAACAAACTGATCCTATAAGGGTTCCTTTTTCCTTTTGAGGTACGGAATCCTAATGATCTCTCTTTTTGCACTGCATTTAATCTGAATCCAAGAATTTCCGATCCGAAATAGCCGTAATCAAGACTGTATCGTCACTTACCACCAGGTGAGATTGCAGTCAAGGGCTAACTTGTAGCTGAATAAATAAATAAAAAAGTACTATTTGTACTAAGCGTTGCGTACTTTATTTGTAAGACGGACAGACAGACAGACAACAAACTGATCCTATAAGGGTTCCTTTTTCCTTTTGAGGTACGGAATCCTAATGATTTCTCTTTTTGCACTGCATTTAATCTGAATCCAAGAATTTCCGATCCGAAATAGCCGTAAGCAAGACTGTATCGTCACTTACCACCAGGTGAGATTGCAGTCAAGGGCTAACTTGTAGCTGAATAAATAAATAAAAGTACTATTTGTACGAAGCGTTGCGTACTTTATTTGTAAGATGGACAGGCAGACAGACAGACAGATAGACGGACAGACAGACAGACGGACAGACGGACGGGCAGACGGACCGACGAACGGACCGACTGACGCACGGACGGACGGACGGACAGACGGACGGACGGACGGACGGACAGACGGTCGGACGGACGGACGGACAGACGGACGGACGGACAGACGGACCGACAGACGCACCGAGGGACGGACGGATGGAAGGACAGACAGACATAGGGTTCCATTTTTTCCTTCTGAGGTACGGAACCCTAAAAGTACAAAGAAATACCACCAGGTAGGTACCTACCTACCTACCGACAGACAGACAGACGGACAGATGGACAGATGGACAGACGGACAGACGAACAGACGGACAGACGTACCGACAGACGGACCGACGGATGGACAGACTGACGGACGGACGGACAGACGGACGGACAGACAGACAGACAGAGGATTCCGTTTTTTCCTTCTGAGGTACGGAACCCTAAAAATACAAAGAAATACCACCAGGTAGGTACCTACCTACCTATATTATTATACATATACAGGTACCTTTTTAGGGTTCCGTACTTTATAAGGAAAAAAGGGACCCTTAGGATCACTTCGTTGTCTGTCTGTCTGTCCGTCTCTCCGTCTGTGTCGTATCTGTCACACAAACCTATAGGATACTTCCCGTTGACCCAGAATCATGAAATTTAGTAGGTACGTAGGTCTTAGAGCACAAGTAAAGGAATAAATCCGAAAACCATAGATTTGTGATTACAACTTACAAAAAAAAATTAAAGTGTGTTAATGAAAAAATAATTAGTATTTTCAATTTTCAATGTATAATAAGTATACCAAGTGGGGTATTATATGAAAGGGCTTTACTGTATTGTGTGTATTCTAAAACACATTTTTATTTATTTTTATGCATAATAGTTTTTGATTTATGGAGCAAAATGTCAAAAAAATACCTGAGTACGGAACCCTTGGTGCGCGAGCAACTCGCACTTGGCCGGTTTTTTAAAATTAGATAAAATAAATAACTAAACAAAGTTACTTACCTATTGTACTAGGACCACACGAGTAGATATCCCTACTAGGACCTCAACAACAAAGTCAGGTCAATAAACCAATGAATAAAATTGGTGTCCAAATTTCAAATTCCAGAGGTCAATGTACAAAATGCAATAAGTATTTGAAGGACTTATTGACTCTGCTCTGCTCAATCTTCTACACATTTGCATAGCCACTGAATTATAAGAAGCTAATTAACTTATTAATAAATAATCAAGTACTTTTATGAAATAATTACGACTTTTATTTTTGAAAACAACACTCGTCGTCATAGAAACCACAATATTACACGCGCAGCCGCGCGCCGCTGGGCTGGCCCTTCCCTCCGCCACCCGCATGGTGTCTAATGTTTTGGGGTGAGAGGCATGATTATTTTAGCCGAAATCTAGCGCTTGAAAAGGGTTGAACAGTAGTTTGGGAAAAGTATTTTTGAGAAAAAACTACTGAATTTATGTTTGCAAAGTAAAGTTATTTCAACTAATGAATAAATAAACTACGTGTAATGATAAATTGTTTTAGAATTTTCATATCCCTAATCTTATTTATTTACGCCCAAAGTTGACATAAATTTAGTGTTAAAATAGGAATCTTTTGAGGCTCGTAACTTTTAAATCAATATTTTTTTCAATGTTTTAGATATCATTGAACCTAGATAATGACGAGATAAATCGATATAATTCTTAGTTTTGTGCGTTCAATATCGAATATTGTTGTATTTTCCCTCCTTCGTTTGTATGAAGAAAGCACCGAACTGAGCTGCCTTAATAAAAGAAATCCAAGAAGGAAAGTAGGAAAATATTTATTTGCTTGAAGATATTATATTTCCTTGATCCGAGAAAATGATATTATGAGTTGTACAAAGAGGCAATTGAGTTGTACCAAAATAGATTTGTAAATCAATCGCAGGGAGCCTGGGCTTGAAGCCGGCTAGAGCATCTGCGTGATGAATGAACAGTTTGCAAATAGATAATCTTATTTACTGTATATTACATAAAAGACGAATATGACTGACTACATTTCAAACCACTGAGCTTAGAGATTTTTAGCCTATAGGGTACTTTTTAACCGACTTCAAAAAAAGGAGGAGGTTCTCAATTCGTCGGAATCTTTTTTTTTTTTTTTTTTTTTTTTTTTTTATGTATGTTCCCCGATTACTCAAAAACGCCTGGACCGATTTTGAAAATTCTTTTTTTGTTTGAAAGGGTATACTTCAAAGTTGGTCCCATTTCAATTTGGTGAAGATCTGATGAACATCTTCGAAGATAGATACTGGAACTCCTCAACGGATAAGAGTAAATTGCTCGCGATCAGTGTAATAGCTTAGTAAACAGTAGATTTTTAACCAGGCATAGCATAATTCCATGGGGCCACTAAAAATTGTGAAATAAAAAATTTTTACAAAAAAAATAAAAACCGACTTCGTTACATAAACACTAAAAATTGAAAAATAATTTAATTTATTACCGAATATATTATGTATACAAGAGTTAATATAGTTCCATAATAATATTTTTTGGGGTCGGTGCCAATGAGGTGCCATTGTGGAGTCCCATAAAAATATGAAGTCTAGACGATTCGCGCAGCTAAAGCTAATTGGCACCGGCACCAAAAAGTATTATTATGGAACTATATTAACTCTTGTATACATAATATATTCGGTAATAAATTAAATTATTTTTCAATTTTTAGTGTTTATGTAACGAAGTCGGTTTTTATTTTTTTTGTAAAAATTTTTTTCGTTGACCTAGAGTCATGAAATTTGGTAGGTAGGTAGACAGTGGCGTGCACAGAGTTTGAAGCCAGGGTAGGCATTAGTTCAGTAGGAGCCTGTTCACTGGCAGGTCATAATGAAAAATATGCATTAAGCTATTACAACTGGGGTAAGCAGTGCATTTATGCCTCTATGAACTGCACGCCACTGTAGGTAGATCTTATAGCACAAGTAAAGGAATATATCCGAAGACTGTGAATGTGTGGTTACATTACAAATAAACCGGCCAAGTGCGAGTCAGACTCGCGCACCGATGGTTCCGTATTACAGTCGTATTTGGCACGATAAATCAAAAACTATTATGCACAAAAAGAAATAAATTCTGTTTAAGAATATACAGATAAATCCCTATCATCTAAATTCCAAACCCCTACCAGGAATCGAAACCGGGACCTCCCACTAATAAGACCACAGCGCTTACCACTGTGCCAGGGAGGTAGTCAAGTACTTTTCACACGAAAACAAATAGAAAAAAGTTTATAGTTATTAAGGATTCTATGTTTATTCCTTTTAATAATAACTAGTTTATGCTCGCGACTTCGTCCGCGTGGACTACATAAATTTCAAACACCTATTTCACCCCCTTAGGGGTTGGATTTTCAAAAATCCTTTCTTAGCGGATGCCTACGTCGTAATAGCTATATGCATGCCAAATTTCAGCCCGATCCGTCCAGTAGTTTGAGCTGTGCGTTAATAGATCAGTCAGTCACTCAGTCAGTCAGTCACCTTTTCCATTATTAAGATATTATCTTAAACAGATAACATACGCTGTACGAAATAATTTCTAAGTCACATATAATACAGACTACAATAGATTTCCGGAGGAAAACTACAGATAAATCAATGATAGCTATATATATCTCTACAAGATAAGGTAACTTGATATTGTTATAGATGTTAGCAGGATACTCATCTAAATGTATCTTATTAAAATTAATGTCCATCCTATGAGTATAATAATATCGTGTATCTAACGTTACTAATTTTATTAAAGACTTCTCCTATAATATTTAAACGTTTTTATCAAGTAACGCGTTTCATCATCATCATCATCAACAACGGCACTAAAGAACTTTTCATTTCAATAGCTTCATTTTTGAAATCCGAATCAGTTCGTGATTGAGTTTCGCGGAAAAACAGTCAAATATTTTGTCCATTCGCGCCAATCAGCAGAATATATGGCCTTTGTATCGGAATAATTCCCTTGTTGTATATCTGGTTAACTGTTTAATCGGTATACTGCAATCAATGGCACGTCGCGGATTGTCAATTCCCTGGCTCCATCGATCTAAATGACAAGATATGCCCAAGCGAACAAAAATTTTCACATAAAATCAGCGCCACCTCTTAGATACTAACTAGCATACGCTCGCAACTTCGTCCGCGTGGACTACACAAATTTCAAGCCCCTATTTCATCCCTTTAGGGGTTGAATTTTCAAAAATCCTTTCTTAGCGGATGCCTACGTCATCAAAGGTATCTGCATGCCAAATTTCAGCCCGATCCGTCCAGTAGTTTGAGCTGTACGTTGATAGATCAGTCAGTCAGTCAGTCTTTTCTTATATATTTAGTTTTCACGTAAAATCAGCGCCACCTCTTAGATACTAACTAGCTTACGCTCGCGACTTCGTCCGCGTGGACTACACAAATTTCAAGCCCCTATTTCATCCCTTTAGGTTTGAATTTTCAAAAATCCTTTCTTAGCGGATGCCTACGTCATCAAAGGTATCTGCATGCCAAATTTCAGCCCGATCCGTCCAGTAGTTTGAGCTGTACGTTGATAGATCAGTCAGTCAGTCAGTCACCTTTTCCTTTTATATATTTAGATGAACGACCCGTTTCAAATCCAGACGTCACTGAGGTTGCATTGGTGCTAAATAAACATTTTAGGACCAATGAGTCGGTGCCATTTTGCTTGTTCAATGGCCCTGTCCTTACGAAGTAACATATAAGTCTATGCTGGATATGCATATCTGGTTAACAGTTTAATCGGTATACTGCAATCAATGGGACGTCGCGGATTGTCAATTCCCTGGCTCCCATTTTACAGTTTCGTTCCGTAGCGTACTTACCTACCTCGAATTTTATCTTTTCGTATGTCTGTGTTGTGATCAAATAAGTTTTCAGGAAAAAAAATCAAAACTAAGAGCTGATTTGAAGCGTTTAAAAGTAAATAACTAATTTAATAATTATTATCTTTGTTTTTAAAATAATAAAAATAAAATAATTATAATGTAATCTATGCATGGAAATTTTCTTTGTTTCTTTGTAATAATTGATAAACTCTGAAACTACTAAATCGATTTTAATAATTCTTTCACAGTTGAAAAGCTACTTAGTTTAAAAGTAAAATAGGGGTTTGAGATTTGTGTAGTCCATGCAGACGAATTCACGGGCATAAGCTAGTTTGACATAATGCCATTTTGGATCATTTCATCGAGTATATATTATTACTTTTTGATGCCAAAATGTAAAAGCGTGAGGTCTAAGTTAAATTGTCAGTCCTAAAATACGTTTCGGCGGATTTCAGCTTAATATAACTCTTAAACGACAGCGAACCTTTCCTTGTTCCCATCAAACCAACCCCCGCCGTGCCTTCAAACAGCTTGCATGTTCCATCAATTCGCAATGCGTTCATTATACGAGCACGAGTAGGTAAGTCTACATGAGTCCTATAGTACACGACAGGACGACATGGCAATCGGGGTATGAGGCGGGGGGACGCACCGCACACCCACAGATCACCCGCGCTATCCCACGCCGGGTTAGCGCGGGGGCTGCGCGGGTGTACGGGGCGTCCCCACCCCGATTGCCTTCTCGACTATAGTTTCCGGGGGAAATCTCCGGGATTGTATGACTAAGGCTGAGATCTATAGAGCGCACTTTGATTTTGCTCAGACTTAATATAGAGTTAAAACGAGACAGATTTATGTAAGAGATATAGCTCTGTCTCGTTTTAACTGTCTTAAGTCTAAGATAAGTCAGAGTGCGCTCTATATATCTCATCCTTAGATTCTCCAAAGGTAAACTGCAGTTCAGTTCTTAGACTGCGTCATCACTTTACAACAACAACAAACAATTATTAGTAACAATAAATGATTCATCGTAATTCTATCATCATTATTGTTGGAAAATGAATGTATCCAGTCTTATTTTGAACGCATTCTTGCCATAGACAAGCTTAATACAAATGACATTTGACTTTTGGTTTGGACTCTCTCTTGTCTCTGGCCGCCATTCGATTTACACGTAGCTTATTGTATTCCTCATTGTTAAATAATTAATTAACTAATTATAATGTGATTGTTATATTAAATTAGTGGCTCGACTGCTTTGAAGCATTTCTGTTTTTCTTTCTTCCAAATTCACGCGTCACACTACGCATATCTGCCCTCTGCCGAACAGGTTAAGTGCCCAAGCTGTAATTTGGAAGAGGACAAAATGGCGTCCCACCATTCCAACTCTAGCAACATAATTTCAATTGAAAAACTAGAAGGTATTTCCAATTGGGTAAACTGGAAGTTTGCCATCAAAATGTTACTCACTCTTGACGGATTGTGGAACTGTGTCGAGGGCACCGACCCCGACTTAGCACGCGATGGTCGCGCGCTTGCTCGCATCTGTTTAACGATTCAACCTAACCTATATCAGCTCGTTCGAGATGTTACGACCGCAAAAGATGCCTGGAAAAGATTGTCAGACACTTTCGAAGATAAAGGTTTGTACAGAAGAGTACTTCTACTGCGACAATTACATCGTGTAGAATATAGCAACTTTTCAAATATGTCTGATTACATTGAAGGCGTCATGAAGTTAGTCGCACAGTTATCCGATATTGGGAAAGTCATTGACGATGAAGAGATAGCTGAGATATTATTGTCGGGTCTGCCTGAGGACTTCAATGTTCTTGTTTCAAGTCTTGAAACTGCGAGCTTGACGAAGTCACTCTCAAGTGAAGTTGTTCGCACTCGCTTACTTCAAGAAGATCATAGGCGTAATAATAATTCAAATACTGAGAACTTAGCTTATGCAGCCAACAATAGAAAGAAAACTAACAAGCTTGTTTGCACTTACTGCAAAAAGACTAATCACACAGCTAGTCGATGTTTCAAGAAAAAACGTGATGATATGAAGAAAAAGGAAGAAGATCAACATACATTGTATGCAGCTGCGTACTCCACTTCCCATCTAAACGAGTTCATCATTGACAGCGGAGCCACTGCTCATATGTGTGCTCACTCAACATTGGTCGAGGATGCAGTGAACAAGAAGTGTACCATTTCAGTGGCCAATGGGCAACAATTACATAGTGAAATGGTTGGTAGAACTGCTCTTTCAAGTAATGTCTCTCTTAGTAATGTTCTATTTGTGCCTGATCTTTCAAATAATTTAATATCCGTCAGTGAGATTACTAGTAAGGGTTATGTTGTAGTTTTCCAGAAGAATTGCTGTATCGTATATAGTGATTGTAAAATCACAGGCAACCAGGTTTTAACTGCTAATAAAATTAATGGGCTATATAAATTTAAGTTGCAAGATCGGCCTGACCCTAAAGTAGGTCATTCTATGTCCCTTCAGTCTAGGCAGGGAACCATGAGTGCCAATGCTGCAGCTTGTGTGTCCATGAGTGTATGGCACAAGCGTTTAGGTCACCTGAATCATAAAGGTATGTCCATACTTGGTGGTGGGAATCAGTGTGTTGGTGTTGTTTTTCAGCCTGAAGATAACGAACCAGGCAGCTGCGTCTCTTGCCTTACCGGGAAGATGCATAAGTCATCGTTTCCTAGGTCAAGTGCAGGACGTGCTGCTAATCCACTAGATTTGATCCACAGTGATGTATGCGGCCCGATTCAAGTAAGCAGTTGGGGAGGAGCTCGCTACTTGCTGACTTTTACCGATGACTGTACCAAGAAAACCTTTGGATACCTTATGAAGAATAAATCGGAAGTAAGTGCCCATTTTATTAATTTTAAAAATGTAGTTGATGAACAAACTGGTTTGCAAATTAAAGTTTTACGTACTGACAATCTTAGTATGGGATGTTGTAATAATAATTTATCCAATTACCTTTAGGAAGGCATTATTCACAAGACCTCCGTGCCTTATTGCCCTCATCAAAATGGGTTTGCTGAGCGTGTTAATCGTACAGTTTTTTTTGTGAAAGCTATGGCCTTTTTACAGGATTCGTGTCTGTGTGAATGTTATTGGGACAAAGCTGTTAGGATGGCTATTTATTTAAACAATATGTCTCCGATGAGTGCACTATCAGATAGAATACCTGAATCTGAGTGGACCGGATCTGTATTGATCTTCGTCACCTCTGTGTTTTTGGCTGTACAGCTTATTTACTTGTACCTGACGAAAAACGGCGCAAGCTTTATGCTAAGGCGAAGGAGTATGTATTTGTAGGATATTGTGAAACGTGCAAGGGCTATCGTCTGGTCGACCCGTTAGATCCTAAAAAGGTTATTTATTGTAGAAATGTTGTTTTTCTTGAGGATAAATTATATGCAAAGGATGCCAATATGCTGAAAGCTTTATAGCAGAAGAGCCAATCTTAATATTTTTGTCTATTTTATCAATAATGACAATTTTATGAATAATGATAACATTACATAATATGAGGATAATTGTATAAGTGATACCTGTGATATTAGCTGTGATAATAGTTTTAATAATAATGAAAATTTAAGAAATAGTATTATTAATAATGACCAGTCTAATAAGTATGTTTCGGTTACAGATGTGACTGCAAGCGAAGATTCTACTGAGGATGTCGATGATGAGGCTGAGGTGCTATCTGGCACTGGGACCACGCTGTCGCCCTCTTTATCCTCGAGGAGGAGAGCAGATTACGTCGGAAGTGTTCGATGTGTCTATCTCTCGCCCTATATGGAGTACCCGAGGTATTTGTAGACTTCCAGTGCTGTCACCACTGTCGGATGTGTACCGTACTGTACGTGAAGACTACTGAGGATGTCGATGATGAGGCTGAGGTGCTCTCTGGCACTAGGACCACGCTGTCGCCCTCTTTGTCTCGAGGAGCAGAGCGGATTACGTCGGAAGTGTTCGACGCGTCCATCTCGCTCCGTACGGATTACCCGAGGTATTGTACCTGAGCGTTTTAAAGATTATGACTTATCTTCATTATTAGCTGGTGTAAGTATATCGGATGAGCCTTAATTCTCCTGAGAAGGATGAATGACATAGAGCAATTAGATGTAAGTATGACTATGATTAAAAAGTCTGGGACTTCGTAGATCGTCCTAGGAATGTAAATGTAGTCAAAGACGAATGTCTTTTTAAAGAAAAAGTTTGATGCAACGGGTAAATTCATGAAGTTCAAAGCTTAACTAGTTGCCTGTGGTTATAGCCAAATAGAAGGCATTGACTATGCCTATACTTTTGTACCTGTTGTTAGGCATTCAACTTTGTTTTTTTCTTTTTGATCAGTTTGATTATATAAAGTGTTTACTATATAAGTTCAACATATGCGTGAATGTAAGCATGTAGCCACACCTTTGCCTGTCGGCTGCAAGCTAGATAAGTCGGAGAAATGTACTTTAGAAAATGATGAATATAAGTATAGAGAACTGGTAGGTTCGCTTATGTATATTTTGTCTGTATGTACTCGTCCGGATATATCGTATGCCTGCAGTCAGCTGAGTCAGTATAGTACGTGTTTTGATGCGTGTCATTGGCGCGCTGCTAAGCGAGTACTTAGATACTTGGCGGGAACAATTAGTTTGGTTCTTTTCTTAAAAAAAACCAATAATTGGAATAATTGGCCTTCGCAGACGCCGATTGGGAGAATGACTTATCTGACCGCGAGTCATATACTGGCTTTGTCATAAAACTTGGTGAAGATGTTATCAATTGGTAGGCTATAAAATAATGATGCACTGCCTTGTCCAGCACTGAAGCTGAATATTTTGCAATCAGAGATTGTGTGCAAGGACGTCAGTTTTGTTAACAATTTCTTATCTGAAATTTTTGACAAACGCTTTGATGTCACTGTAAACAATGATAATCAAAGTGCATAAAAATTGTTGCTACATAAATTTAATACATGAAGGAAAAATAAATGTAAAATGTAAGTCAACTGATCAAATGATTGCTGATGTTTTTACCAAGCCATTGTGTTCACAGAAGCATCGCAACTTTGTAAAATGTTTTAAATTGAAATGTTGTGATTAAATTGGTAGACTAATGTTTTGACTATGACACAAGTTGTATTTTGTTTTTAATGTTTATGACTAATGTAAAACTTGTGCTGTTATGTAATATTAGTTAGCCTAGATGCTTTTCTTGACAAGAATGAGGAGCAGTGTTGGAAAATGAATGTATCCAGTCTTATTTTGAACGCATTCTTGCCATAGACAAGCTTAATACAAATGACATTTGACTTTTGGTTTGGACTCTCTCTTGTCTCTGGCCGCCATTCGATTTACACGTAGCTTATTGTATTCCTCATTGTTAAATAATTAATTAACTAATTATAATGTGATTGTTATATTAAATTAGTGGCTCGACTGCTTTGAAGCATTTCTGTTTTTCTTTCTTCCAAATTCACGCGTCACACTACGCATATCTGCCCTCTGCCGAACAATTATAGTCATCATCTCAATCCATCACTGGCCCACTACTGAACACGAGTCTGTCAGAGTGAGAAGGGTTTACGTCATAGTGCACCACGCTGACCAAGTGCGAATTGGCAGACTTCACACACCTTTGAGAACATTATGGAGAACGCTCAGGCATGCAAATTTCTGTTATCCTTTCATTTTATGTTTTATTATGTGAATGGATACAGCCAGTAAGTATGATCTGTACCCGTAGTACAAGATTTTACGTTTCACCAAACCAAACCAAATTCGAGAGTCGAAATACTTCCGCGTTACAGTAAACTGGATCTTAACTGCCTTGTTTTAAAGCTCAAGTTTGTCTACACTTCTACAGCCAGCGCTCCAAGCGGTAACATTGCGAAATTAAAATCAGTGGCATTGAATATTTGACTTCAATTCAAGGCTGTTTAGGTCCATTTTGCTGTAACGCGGAAGTATTTCGACTCTCGAATTTGGTTTGGTTTGGTGAGACGTAAAATCTTGTACTACGGGTACTGAGCTTATAATTCTATACTCGTAATATATCATCCAGTATTGAGTTACAAAGTCATCCAGTGCGTGAGTGAGCCGGCACGCGGAAGGGGATTAGTTCGCGGGTGACGGATTACATGACGGTATTGTGTACCTGTACTATGGACCCTGTATGGACCACAATCATTGGAATTTGGATTAAGCTGCTCAATCAAGACACACGGGAGTGTATCCGCCAAGTTCGTATAAGATTCTAAATCCTGCAAAATACTCCCTGTAAAAAATAAACTTAGACTAGAATTTCTAAAGAAATATACCCACTATTCTTACAATAATATTTTACAGGGAATTGTCAGCCATTAAGACGTCGTAGCAGTCGTAGCATCGTAGCCGCCGTAGAGGGCAATGTAGACATACATTAGTGCTTCGCGTACTAAACAGTGATTCGCATTTTACGATCATCGATATAATATACTTACTTACCAAAGATACACAGTTGGGAATGCAACTCCTAAAATATTCGCAGTTTTTATATTTTACATAAAATACGAATTCAATAATGCTAGCTAAGTACCTATTATATTCAGGTTTATCAAATTTTAGTGACTACGATAAACAGTACACAAAAACACTGTAATCTGTATAGTGTATGTACCTACTATAAGCTCTATCCAGCGCCCGCTGAATAAATCTGAATTTTCTTATGAGACACATCTCGGATTGATATGTCATCAGTGGCAACACGCACCTTTCGAAGACTTGGTCTTCAAGCATTAAGGAAATTTGGACGAGTAGATAATATTATTATCTCTAAGTTTCCCGAACGCTGCCCAGCCGAGTCAGATTCGACGGCTACTAATTAATCTCTTTCTCAAAATTGGACCTACCTAGCAGGATTGTTCGTCCCATACTCATCTATAATTCCGAGTGCAGAGCTCTCAACGATTACTGGATGGTACGGGACATGATCATTAGACTTCATTTTTGTCTTTCTCATGTTCATTTTCAAAGTTTTGTACCCGAAAGATGCCAATGACGGGACCCTATTACTAAACTTCTGGTGTCCGTCCGTCCTTTCGTCAGTCCGTCCGTTAGTTCGTCTGTCCGTCCGTCTGTCTCCCTGTCCGTCTGTCGGTCTGTCAGCAGGCTGTATCTCATGAACCATAATAGGTAGGTAGAGAGTTGAAATATTCACAGTGTGTATTTTTATTGCCCCTTTAACAATAAATTTCAAAATGGCCGCCATGTAAATGAAAAAATAAAAAGTTCATAATCTTGTGCAATGGTACGGAACCGTTCGTATACGAGCCGGAGTCGCACTTGACCGCTTTTTTCAGAACCTAAATTCGCCTACTACAATTGTAGTAGGCGATATTATCCGAGGCTGGAGGCTTATCTTGGTTTGTATGTATATCATCGTTTTACGAGCGTTTTATTCGCAGGCATCGCTCATTGGCTCACAGCGGGCCAATGCTAAAGGATTAGCCTGAATTTGGGATGGATGAGGATTTCGATTTCAGTAACAAAATAAAAGGATAATAAACTGCCCATAAACGTCGCAAATAATTTAGGATTCGACAAGTAAGGGCATTTATAGGTTATACGATATAGTCATAGAAGAATATTTTATGATTAAAAAACCTTTAAAATTGGGGGTTATTCAGTGATCACCATTGAAAATATTCAAGCTTATTTGACATTCATTTTTAATCCATTGAAGGTTTGCTACGATAAACTAATACTAACTAACTAACTAATTTTATCAAAGGTGTGTGAAGTCTACCAATCCGCACATGATCCACCAGCGTGGTAGACTATGGCCAAAACCCTTCTCACTCTAAGAGGAGACTCGTGCTCGGTAGTGAGTCAGTGTTTTTTTTTTTATTGATCACGTAAATTTCAATAATACATTTTAAAATAAACAGTTCGCCATCCTCTAGAAACTGTTAAAGTTTATGTGAGGATGGCGAGTTCGCGTTATACAAATTTAATAAAATCTAGGTAAAAAACTGTTATAAAAATAAAAGCTGTTAATCAGTGCATATAGGTTGATCATGATGATGATGATTTAAAAAAAATATGAATGGCAATTTCAAAAATTTGGCGGCCGTAGCGGTCCGCGGTCGTCAAGCGCAACGAATGTCCACATTAATTACTTGGCATTGCATACTAAATAACGTTTTTGTTGCAATTCCTGCAAATAAAGAGTCCGTAACAACAAATTAAACTGTCACTTTTATAATGCTTTTATAACCATTCTTTATTGAGCTACGGCTACGTTGTTATCACAGTGTCTGAATTTAAATTAACAGACTGCAATGTAGTGCTATGCTACATGAACAGTACCCGTAGTATAATATTTTACGTCTCACCAAACGTTGCTAAAATTCGAGAGTCAAAACACAATAACATCAAAGTAAAATGGACTTAAAGAGCCTTGAATTGAAGTCAAAAATTCAATGCCACTGATTTTAATTTCGCAAGGTTTCCGCTTGGAGCGCTGGCTGTAGATGTGTAGACAAACTTGAGCCTTAAAACAAGGCATTTAAGATCAAGTTTACAATAAGGCAGAAGTGTTTTGACTCTCGAATTCTAGCAACGTTTGGTGTGACGTAAAATCTTATACTACGAGTACAGACGACATCAAACGAGTCGCAGGGAGCCGCTGGATTCAAGCGGCGTAAGACCGTGGCGTGTGGTGGTCCCTATTACATACCTAGGTCCAGTAGTGGGCATCTATCTGCTGACGACCATGTCGATAGGTATAGAACAGAATTCATAGTTTTTGTAGTTATACGAAAAGGTAGTATGCGCTTGACACTGAACTCATGTTTGTCATGTAGCAAATGATTTTTTGCTACATGAACTGAATTAGATGTTTTTCCCTCGCTAACACGCCGCGATGCGAGTGTTCTCGCTCGCGCGCCCTTTAGCTCAATGACTTTTAAACAATAAAGCGGGATCAAAATCAGTACCCATATCATAAATATGCGAAGTGTGTTTGTTTGCTGGTTTATTGGTTAATTGGTTTGTCCTTCAATCACGCCGCAACGGAGCAACGGATTGACGTGATTTTTTGCATGGGTATAGTTAAAGACCTGGAGAGTGACATATGCTACTTTTTATCCTGGAAAATCAATGAGTTCCCATAGGATTTTTGAATATTTAAAATCATCAGATAGTATGTAATAATTTTTAAACTTAGTAAAGGCTACTTTAGGCAAATGTTACAATATACGAGTGTGAAAAGCCTTTTTACGTGATTTTTCACATGCTGTCTGTGAAATGGTCCATCTGTAGCAATAATGAAATAGGTCAGAGGTTGAAGTGGTCCACTTATCGGTCAAACAGTCGTAAAGATGGCCACTTACGGGGCGCTCGGTGGACATTAAAATTAAATCCTCGTAACATCGAAACTTACTTTAGGCGCTCGTGAGCTGAACGACTTAAACGTGTTATAACGCTTTAACTGCGCTATTAATATTGTACTTACGACTTTGTTCGTGTTTGTACACACTTGGGACTTTTTTGTCGTGTCGCTTACGACATACTTGTTACGCGAAAACACTGCTGTAGAGTTATATGTCACAGCAGGGTACATCAACTAGTACCTAGGTATGTATCTGATAAATTATGTTGGAGATCCTTGCTCCCAAAAAAAGGCATATAAATCTCGTTTCATACAAACGACGTGATACAGGACCTTGAGTTATAAGCAGGGATAATTCTTTATCGCCAGGATGAAACGGTGGGTAGATCACATCTATCGAGCAACAAGGATACGAGTTGACATAGCGCAGTATCCAATGGTAAGGTTTTGCCTCAGGATTTTGCATGTTACACTACCAAAAGTTGGACTTAACAAAACATTATTAGAGTACGCGTGTATTTATTTGTCTACAACGAAAATTGCGTCTCACGGTGTTTGAAAATAATACCTTCCTGAGTAAGTTGTGGGCTTCTTCTCAGAAAAAGCGCATTTGGAACCTTTGTAACTTCAGTTTTGACTTTTCAGTTAATTAGTTATTGGTTACATTCTAGTCTCTACTCACTGCAGTGAAAAATGTAATTTTTCAAGATCCTAACATACAAAATGAATGCAATGAATTATTCCTTGTAACGTGCACAAACTTTGATACAAAGCCGTAGATTTTATGTGGGACACGAAATTGTTACATCAGTCAATCAACTAGTCTGTTTGTCTCCACTGCTGGACATAGGCCTTCCCAAGAGCCCGCCACTACACACGGTCCTCCGCCTTCCTCATCCACATACTTCCTACAACCTTGCTAAGATCGTCAGTCCAGCGGGTCGACGGGAAAAGGTGGATAGTTGCATGTATATACGCGTCCGCAATATCGCTATAACGCAACGTGAAAAAAATAGAATCACGTAAAACACTTCGATGACACTTTAATTTTTTGGCCCCAGTGGTCTCAAACTTTGGTAAAGTTTAACTCCAATAACTTAATCGCCAACAGGTCTCAGGCTATGGTAAAGAGTAACTTTGATATAAGTCCCGCAAATTGCTATTGCGCTGAACCCATGTCTCGTTAACATCGAAATGACGTCATTTTGACGTCAGCCGAAATAAAAATATACCTGATGGTATATTTGCGAGCAGATGCTCCAAACTTCAGTCTAGTGCTGACGCCACTAAAATGGCGGCCACGCGCATTAGCAATTTGCGGGACTTAAAGTCGCTGCTATAACGTCTCCCCTATGAGAAGACCTTTGCTTTCTGATCACTTTCTTCCAATAAATAAAATACATTCAAGGATCTTTTCAAATGGAAGATTATTGTCATTTATTTTCTTTGTGTGCAAATTGTTCATTGTTACGATTATTTATTGAACAGCACAAATTGTTTTCTTACAAAGTATCAACTATTATTGTGTTGTGTGTGTGTGTGTGTGTGACGCGATCCTCACTCATTCCTTCAGCAGGTTGCAGATATCAGTACCCTTATTATAAATACGAAAGTGTGTTTGTTTGTTGGTTTTTTAGTTTGTTAGTTTGTTAGTTTGTCCTTCAATCACGTCGAAACGGTGCAACGGATTGACGTGATTTTTACATGGGTTTTTTATAAAGACCTGGAGAGTGACATAGGCTACTTTTTATCCCGGAAAATCGAAGAGTACATAATATAATTGCTTATAATTACAGTAAACAAGTTGGTATACAATATTTTACGGTTTTTATTTTTATTTTATAGAAGACAATTTATTATTACATCAATAACTTAATAATTACAATTTTTGATACTAAATCACAATTTATAAAAAAATTGAAAAAACATTTTTTTTTATGGAAATCTCATACTTATTATGGTATGTATAATAGTTATATAATACTAAGTTACAATTCAAATTTTATTATTTATCTCTATATATAAAAATGAATCGCTAAATCTCGAGAACAGCTGAACCGATTTCGCTAATTATTTTTTTATAATATTCCTTGAAGTACGAGGATGGTTCTTACGGAGAGAAAAATTTTAAAATTTGAATCGACTGTTATGCGGAACGAAGTGCGCCGGGGCAGCTGGTATAATATATAAAATAATATATTACATTAGGTACCTAATGTACAAAACCCAGGCCAATTTGAAATCTCACAAATTATTTTATTGTAGTAGCTCTGCAGTAAAACCTCGGCAACAATAACCTCCAGGGAAATTATAGAGAAATGCGGTTAACCTTAAACGGTGTTTGTTGTTTTGTTTAGTGGTATGGAATTATTCCATTTCAGTATATGTAGTAATTAAATATCTCCGACTTCTCTATGCACTGTACAAAGTTGTAATAGTTTGTTTGTCTATGGCAAAACGCAATGTAGACACTTTGTCAGATTTAAATGTTGCCCCATGGACCGATTGAGACGGTATATTATTTTGAAAACATAATTTATTAGGTACTTTACCTTACTAAGACTTAGTTAATTCTTAGGTAAACCAATTACAGTCAAAATAGATTTATAATACGTGCTTGTGATACGTACAATAAGAAATATCTAAATGTGGACCAATTCCAATATAAGTGCGGTGGGTTCGTCTCGGCTGTCAAGAAATGCACACAAAACAAGGCTTGATAGCAGGGATTGGCCCATCTCGTCATGGTGGGCACACGCCTCATTGTCTGCTAAAAAATGGACTCCCACCTTAAGAAATGTGTACTTAACGGTAAGAACTTAACGGTGAAAACTTTACTGGCCCATATAATAATCTCGTGAATTGGTTATGCTGTATGTTTTCTTTCTGTAATTAAAAAAAATCTCCTTCTATTTTCTGACTTTACTACGGATTAAGGAATCCCAAAAAATCACTAAAATAAGTAACCACCCATGCGAGTTACCTCTGTATTTTATATAAAACAACTTGTAACTAAAGAAACAATTTAGCAGACTACGTAGCAAATGTACAAAGAAGGCTTAAACAGCAGTTAAATAGTGTAGGAAACTGAATTAATGCGATACTTGCCGCTATTTACGATTTCCATATTTGGCCTTTGTTTTTGCCCGTCCCGGCTGGTCGCTGCCGAGCTACTGCCAACTTTGTTCCTTATTATGCTATCAACCTAATGTAGTCTGTTTGATGACCTCTATAGGTCATACTAGAGTGAAGAAGTGCTCAGCAAACCAATCAGAATCCACAGAAATGACGAAAGGAAATTATCACGTCACTTCTCAAAAAATCCGAGTCTACTGAGCGCATCTCCGCCCCACTCCGCTTTAGTGGACAGGTAGCCTAACTATCTACTCACGCGGAGCCAGTCAGCTGTATTTTATATTATACTAGCTTATGCTCGCGACTTCGTCCGCGTGGACTACAAAATTTCAAACCCCTATTTCACCCCCTTAGGAGGTGAATTTTCAAAAATCCTTTCTTAGCGGATGCCTACGTCATAATAGCTATCTGCATGCCAAATTTCAGCCTGATCCGTCCAGTAGTTTGAGCTGTGCGTTGATAGATCAGTCAGTCAGTCAGTCAGTCATTCAGTCAGTCAGTCAGTCAGTCACCTTTTCCTTTTATATATTTAGAAGATAAAACAATTTGTAAATGTAAGTAGTGTAGGAAACTGAATTAATGCGGTACTTGGCGCTATTTACGGTTCCCATACTTGGCCTTTGTTTTTGCCCGTCCCGGCTGGTCGCTGCCGAGCTACTGCCAACTATGTTCCTTATTATGCTATCACCCTAATGTAGTCTGTTTGATGACCTCAACAGGGTTATACATTAAGCCGGGTTTCCATTATGAAAAGTTCTTGCATGCAGATAACGTCAAAGCGTGCAGGTTACTTGCATAAAGGTGTGTATAGACTAGAGCGTTTCCTCGAGCATTTCTTTGTGTTCGAAGTAATTGCCGTGAGCATGTACCTGTAACATTCCTTGCACTTACTATCTTATGTGTAACTAGCTTATGCTCGCGACTTCGTCCGCGTGGACTACAAAATTTCAAACCCCTATTTCACCCCCTTAGGAGTTGAATTTTTAAAAATCCTTTCTTAGCGGATGCCTACGTCATAATAGCTATCTGCTTGCCGAATTTCAGCCCGATCCGTCCAGTAGTTTGAGCTGTGCGTTGATAGATCAGTCAGTCAGTCAGTCAGTCAGTCAGTCACCTTTTCCTTTTATATATGTGTAACTAGATGATGCCTGCGACTTCATACGCGTGGATTTTGGTTTTTCAAAAATCCCGTGGTAACTCTTTGATTTCCTGGGATAAAAAGTAGTCTATGTCACTCTCCATGCAGAGCCATCTTTATCCTATTGGAGGCCATGGGCACATTAGAATAATGGGACCCTATGGTCTTGACAGAGTAGGTACTATTTTCTTAGAATAGGCAAAGAAAGTAGATAAGTCACGTTCTAGATTTTCGGTAATAAAATATCGGTCGGTCGGTTATAGTTTGGTGATCTGGCACGGATTAGTGGGCTCTTTCCCACTGGGCACGTGCCCATAGTGCCCAGTGGGAAAGATGCCCAGTCTCCATGTCCTTAATTATACCCATGCAAAAAATCACGTCTATCCGTTGCTCTATTGCTCCGTTTTAACCTAGGTATTTTAAAAATCGTTAATTTGGAGTGTATCTTGTTTTCTGTATTAATAAATTAAACCAACTTTGATAAATTATGCACTTTTAATAGCACATTTTATCTTGCGTGTTGCTTTGCCAACTGTATAGCAAGTTGAAACCCTGCGGTTTAATATAAAAACTTGTTGATTAAACTTTTTGCTGCGAACTAACCAACATAATTTACTGTGCAACTGCGAAAAGTAGCTTTATTTTATTTATCTTACAACAACCTTATTGCAACCCCTTATCTTCTACATATATAAAAGAAAAACTGGCCAAGTGCGAGCCAGACTTGCGCGCCGAGGGTTCAGTCGTATTTTTTCGACATTTTGCACGATAAGTCAAATAAACTATTAGAAATAAATAAAAATCTTTTTACAATGTATAGGTAAAGCCCTTTCACCCCACTCCTTCCACGTAATTTTACCTTGAAAGTGGAAAATATTAATTATTTATTCATGAACACATTTTAATTATTTTTTTGTGATGTAACTACAAATTCACGGTTTCCGGATTTTTCACCTTACGTATACTATAAGACCTACCTACCTGCCTAATTCCAAGTCAACGGGAAGTACCCTACAGGTTTCTTGACAGACACGACAGACATAGTGATTATATAAGAGTTCCTTTAATTTTCCTTGTGAGGTACAGAACCCTAAAAATCTGACTGACCGACTGACTGATCTATCAACGCACAGCACCAACTACTGGACGGATCGGGCTGAAATTTCGCATGCAGATAGTTATATGACGTGAACATCCGCTAACAAAGGATATTTAAAAATTCAATCACTAAGGGGGTAAAACAGGGGTTTGAATTTTGTGTAGTCCGCGCAGACGAAGTCATGGGCATAAGCTATTCGATTAATAAAGCGTCTACAGGTCGATTTCAAACTGAAAAGTTTAGGAACGAAAAAATAAATCATATCTAATACACAGACGTACAATCTGACAGGTTTATTGCAAAAAGTTATATCGCATAACTCCCGGTCCTGTATTTGATTTACAATTGAACCAATATCGGAACTGAGATTCCGTGGAACAACCCTCGGGATTTCCACTCGTATACATTTTTTTAATCGACATAAATAAAACGGAAAAGGTTATCAATAAGATGCGTATTTTTATGTAGAGCAATCTCTCCGAACTTTCTGAACCGATTTGCGCGATTCGTTATCGGTTAATTCGAAAGAGGAAGCTCTCAAATTCAGTCCATAAGAAAACGCGAAAGGTTCTCAATAAGATGCGCATTTTGCACGCAGATTTTGTGTAAGTAGGTGTGTAGAATGATTTCTTCAAATTTTCTGAACCGATTTGCGCGATTCTCTATCGGTTTATTTAGAGAAAGCTCTACAATTGGGTCTCATAAGAAAACGCGAAAAGTTCTCAATAAGATGCGCATTTTTGTGTAAGAAGGTATGTAGAGTGATTTCTCCGAACTTTTTGAACCGATGTAACCACAAACTCGCGGTTTTCGGATTTTTCCCTTATGTATGCTATAAGACCTACCTACCTGCCAAATGTTATAATTCTAGGTCGACGGGAAGTACCCTATAGGTTTCTTGACTGACAGACAGAAAACGAAATAATCCTATAAGCGTTTCTTTTTTCCTATTGAGGTACGGAACCCTAAAAACAAAAAGGTAAGGAACTGTGACCAAAGTAATTGAAGATTTCCACGCTATGAAATTCCATGAACATAAAAATGTAACAAAATATAACTTAATTGGAGGCACTTACATTACCTATTCAAATTACAATATACGGCAAGGAAATGGCCAACATCTCATTATGTTACCGAAATACCTCAACTTTATAGTTGTTGACAAACCCACTGTACCGACGACCAAGTACGTCATTATTATACCAGTAACTAACTGAAAGAGGAGGCGTGCTCGTAAAATCATATTACAGCCTTTTTATATACAAAAACCAGCAGACACTGATATACAAAACCAATTATTTTTTAACTGCTTAAGAACTCACTGTAACATCAGTTAGATAGATTTTTTGGGTATAGCTAAAGACCTGGAGAGTGACATAGGCTTTTATCTTAAATCTCACGCTCTGTATATCTCACCCTTAGGCTGAGATCTATACTCTATAGAGCGCACTTTGACTTCGCTCAGACTTAAGATTGGGTTAAAACGAGATAGATTTATGTGAGAGATATAAGTCTAAGCTAAGTCAGAGTGCGCTCTATAGATCTCACCCTTAGTGTCGTGGCAGCCCCCTCTAGACACATTTAGACTTTAACAATTTATTAAACTTTAAGGGTTCTTTCATATGTTCTACCTTTGGTTGCAAAATGAAATTATAATAATAAGCTAACGGATTATAATAATAAGTATTAAAAAAAAAAAAAAAAAAAAAAAAAAAAGCTAACGGATATCTATCTTTCGTTGAGATCTGGTTGTGATGTATAATTAGAGCCCACTTTTAATTACATAAGGACTTTGTGAACAACATAATGAGTTAGCTACAAAAAGTTGCGCCCTAATTGCGACCCGTGACCGGCATAACGTCCTGTTCCTAATTTCGCGAACTACACTTTTTACGTTGGCGGATTTCGTAATTAACCTATTTGATGTATTCGCTTTTATTCCTATACAAATTTTAACCTTACCTCTCCCTCCCTCTCTCTCTCTTTCTCTCTTTCTACATCGAATTCCTCATTGCTGAGGATGGTAACCTATTTCCATTAGTCACAATGGCAGGAGTTTTCTTGGGATAATAACGGGGTGGTTTTCCAGATCCTTTCGCATACCACTCGACGAACGCACCGGCGTCTACCTGGGCTACAGGCTAGTCCGTAGTTTTAAACTACGGACTAGGGGGCAAAGTGGACGAAAAAGAAAGAAAGAAAAAGAAAAACCGGCCAAGTGCGAGTCAGGCTCGCGCAATGAGGGTTCCGTACTACAGTCGTATTTTTTCGACATTTTGCACGATAATTCAAAAATTATGATGCATAAAAATAAATAAAAATCTGTTTTAGAATGTACAGGTGAAGACCTTTCATATGATACCCCACTTGATATAGGTACTCACTTCGAAAGTTGAAAATACTAATTATTATTTCATGACCACAATTTAATTTTTTTTGTGTGATCTAACCCTAAATTCACGGTTTTCAGATTTTTCCCCAAATGTCAGCTATAAGATCTACCTACCTGCCAAATTTCATGATTCTAGGTCAACGGGAAGTACCCTGTAGGTTTCTTGACAGACAGACAGACAGACAGACAACAAAGTGATCCTATAAGGGTTCCGTTTTTCCTTTTGAGGTACGGAACCCTAAAAACAAATTTAAAGACAAAATTATAATATACGCCTTGTGCTCTTAATTGCTACGAAACCTTAAAAACGTTTTAAAGTTGGGTAAGTAGAATTATTATGCACTAATTAATGATATAGTAATAATGCCTGCAAAGTGCGCTATCTGAAATGTTGTAGTAATATTTTACCGCTGAATCGCTGAGCTTTATCCCGTTGAGCAATAAAAGAGGGAGCCTTAAGATGTTAAGAACGCCTGAGGAGGCAATTAAGAAAAGTGTTAGTCGTGGCTTAAGGTTTGCATTTAATTTAAGTGGTCCTTTCCTTGCATCCTGTGGTTTTAACACAGAATCCTAACAGGAAAAACCCGGCCAAGTGCGAATCAGACTCGCGCACTGAGGGTTCCGTACTACAATCGTATATTATCGACATTTTGCACGATAAATCAAAAACTACTTAATGGATCTCGTTCAAACCAATGTTCGGTGGAAGATTGCATGGAATGTAGGACTAGGTACATCATATTATATTTTTTTCAGTTTTATCATTCTCTTATTTTAGAAGTTACAGGGGGGGGGGACACATTTTACCACTTCGGAATTGTCTCTCGCGCAAACTATTCAGTTTAGAAAAAAATGATATTAGGGCCTAGTTTTAGCCCGAAGCCTTTTCAAGCCCCAAAAATCGGAGTGAGTCGGAGTCGCACTCGAAGGGTTCCGTAAACTATCGTACAAGTAAAAACACTAATCTTCTTATATTTTTTATTTTCGAGGCAGCCATTTTGATTTTTAGGGTTCCGTACCTCAAAAGGAAAAACGGAACCCTTATAGGATCACTTTGTTGTCTGTCTGTCTGTCTGTCGGTCTGTCAAGAAACCTACAGGGTACTTCCCGTTGACCTAGAATCATGAAATTCCGCAGGTAGGTAGATCTTATAGCTGACATTTGGGGAAAAATCTGAAAACCGTGAATTTTAAGGTTAGATCACACAAAAAAATTAAATTGTGGTCATAAACTAATAATTAGTATTTTCAACTCTCGAAGTAAGTAACTATATCAAGTGGGGTATCATATGAAAGGTCTTCATCTGTACATTCTAAAACAGATTTTTATTTGTTTTTATGCATCATAGTTTTTGAATTATCGTGCAAAATGTCGAAAAAATACGACTGTTGTACGGAACCTTCGTTGCGCGAGCCTGTCTCGCACTTGGCCGGTTTTTTATATTTTTTTTCGTGGTATTGTATCAGTAATCATCAGTACTATCATCTGTCTTCGTTTTTGCCAGCGTTCTGGTTACACCCTGTATGTCAATACATGGTAAAATTAAGAGCAACCTTTGGCTTGCCATTCAAATCATCAAAGTAAATCCGTCAGAAAGAGCATTATTAGTTCGAATTTCGAACGGAAAACTTTTTACGTCACATGGGATTCCAAAGTCTGACTAAAAAGGAAACAGTGAAAAACATACACGGTTTTCCATTTCGTGATTGTACCATTTCCCCAGTGGTGATACAGGTTCCAGAAGCGGTGCATGAAAATAAAATACCAAATTGCCTGACTTTGCGTTTTACGTCCCCTTTCTATGTACTTTATTTTTATTTTTCTAGCCAAATACCCGCGTGGAATTAGATTTTTTTAAATCTCGAGGGAACTCTGAAATTTTCCCGTTGATCTAGAATCATGAAATTTGGTAGGTAGGTAGGTCTTATAGCAAACATTCGGGGGAAAATCTGAAAACCGTGAATTTGTAGTTACATCACACAAAGAAAATTAAATTGTGGTCATTAACTAATTAGTATTTTCAATTTTCGAAGTAAGATATAAGTGGGGTATCATATGAAAGGTATGTTTTTATTAATTTTTATGTATCATAGTTTTTGAATTATCGTGCAAAATGTTGAAAAAATACGACTGTGGTATGGAGCCCTCGTTGCGCGAGTCTGACTCGCATTTGGCCGGTTTTTAAAGATTATTAGCCAATTTGCTGACTAATATTCCCCTTTCTCCTTCAATTAAGCGTAAAGCTTGTGCTAGGAGTAGGTACGACAATAGTGCAACGGGTGGGATTTGAACCAACTACCTTTCGGTTTTCAATCCGCTCCTTTAACCGTTAATCTATCGAGGCTCATAAAGGTTGATCATAATGACTGACTTTGGAGGTTTTGAGTGCTTTTTCGCAATTCTTCTCATCGACAAAGCGTTGGGATTTCCGCGAGAGACACTTGTCGCCCTGATCGTGCTCGGCCTGCTGATGTAACAAATACACAGAAAATAAGATGTCTAGACAGATTTAGGCCAAATATGATAATATAATGCGAGCGGGTGTTTTGCATTAAAACCAGTTTACGAATCCATTATCATCCGCCATTGTCATTTTAGCGGCAAGTTTTTATGGTGTTACCATTGATATAAAAAGCCGCGATTAAAATCAATGTCACCATTGTTATCAACCCATTTCGCCCGCCAGCTCTCAGAATGAGAAGGGTTTGGCCCATGTTTGGCCATAGTCAACTCGCTGGCCATGTGCGGATTGATAGACTTCACACACCTTTGAGAACATTATGGAGAACGGTTGGGCTGTGAAAGGCTAGCAGACAGACAGACAAACAGACAGAAAGACAGACAGACAGACACACGTTCGCATTTATAATATTAGTTTGGATGTGACTCAAGAGTGATTGATGTAGCTTTCTACTGGTGAAATAATTTTCTTAATCGGTTCAGTAGTTCCAGAGATTACTTTCTACAAACAAACTTACGAACTTTAACCTCTTTATATTATTATATTACATAGTATAGATAATAGATTTGTATATCAATGGGTACAACATCAAAATATCATCATTTATTCCGACTAGATCCCGACTAAGCGTTTGATTTGTTTTTTATTGCGATTCAATGCCATAAGAGCCGCGAGCGCGGAAAAAATGTGATTGATGAACGAAAAATGTGTTTATGAGGGAATCTCTCTCTACTCAGTGAAATTCTGGCATTAACAGTTCTTATCTAAATACAGAGTGTAACCAGCGCTGGCAAAAACGAAGGCAGATACCTACTAATGATTACTGATATATATGATACCACAAAAAACGCGAAAAAAATATATAAAAATCCTATAATTTTGTAAAAGTTTACGATATATTGGCAAATAAAACTCATACAGCCGCACTCAGAGTCGCTAATCGTTACTTAAGATTGAGTTAAAACGAGACAGATTTATGTGAGAGATATAGCACTGTCTCGTTTTAACTAAACTTAAGTAACTATTAAGCGACTCTGAGTACGGCTGAATGTCATTGATAGTAATCAATTAACATTATTTTCTACACCAGAGTTAAAATTATTACCTACTTGTGTAATTAATTACCTATTCGAAGAATAAAATAGTGCTGACACAATTCAAAAATCATTATCTGTACAGTACATTACATTACATTACATTACTTTCGGCGGCGTACTGTAACCTAATACTTAATTATCTGTACAGTACATTACTTTCGGCGGCGTACTGTAACCTAATACTTAATTATCTGTACAGTACATTACTTTCGGCGGCGTACTGTAACCTAATACTTAATTATCTGTACAGTACATTACTTTCGGCGGCGTACTGTAACCTAATACTTAATTATCTGTACAGTACATTACTTTCGGCGGCGTACTGTAACCTAATACTTAATTATCTGTACAGTACATTACATTCGGCGGCGTACTGTAACCTAATACTTAATTATCTGTACAGTACATTACTTTCGGCGGCGTACTGTAACCTAATACTTAATTATCTGTACAGTACATTACTTTCGGCGGCGTACTGTAACCTAATACTTAATTATCTGTACAGTACATTACTTTCGGCGGCGTACTGTAACCTAATACTTAATTAAACTGTGTGGTACTGGTAAGTCTATAAACCCTCTAAAATACGAATAAGTATAATAATTGGCAAAATCCTACAATCCTCTTTCGATTCGTCCTTCGCTTAGAACAGAAATAAAGGATTATAGAACAAGGCATAATCTGTAATCGGCTTAGCAGTTAAATAATCATAATCAATTTAGTTCCAAGTTACATTGAATAAGCTGAAGGATTAACAGGGAACTCTCCGTCACTCGCCCCATACAAACGTGCTTTCATTCTCATTTCAATATTAAGCAACCAAAGTCTAAATACAGAGTGTAACCAGAGCGCTAGCAAAAACTTAGCGTTTATTGTTATACTACCTAAACACAATCCAATACCAATAACCATTTGCCTCATTTTGTAGTTTTAGTGATTTAGTATTTTTCAAACCCGTAATGCATAGCGTGCAAAACTCGGGTCAATGCCCCGCCTACGACGCGGTATTGACTCCGAGTGCCCTACTTACGGAACGTTTCGTTGACCTCTAGCGTCAATCAGATGTTTTATTTGCAATATCGTGAAATTTTACAAAATAGGCATAGGACTTTTTATATATTTTTTCGCGTTTTTTCTTGTGATGTCATATCACTGATCATCAGTACTATCACCTGTCTTCGTTTTTGCCCTGTATATAAAAGGAAAAGGTTACTGACTGACTGATCTATCAACGCACAGCTCAAACTACTGGACGGATCGGGTTGAAATTTGCCATTTAGATAGCTATTATGACGCAGGGAGCCGCTGGATTCAGGCGGCGCAAGCCCATGGTGCAGCGTGTGGAAGTCCCTATAAGCCACCTATGAAGATGATTTGAATGAGAGCCAAACTACGTTTGTCTGCAGCGCACTACGAATGAGCCCCTCAGCTCGATGGAGGTAACAAAAGATAATTATTTAGCGTGTTCAAGTGGAAGCACGGGTTTAGATGATCGTGTCCTTGTTCAATATCGTTGTTGGTTAATGGGCTTTGATGGACTCATTGTAACCAGATTAAACGGCTCAATTGTCTCGTTAATTAATAAAGCTTAACGAAGAACGCTCAAGTGCCGTTCTGTACTAAATTATATTGGACTATTATAAACTTCATAATAAATTATAATTTCAAGGGTGTGTAATGAATTTTCTTTCTACTTTTAATATGGGTACCTCCAATACGCTATTTGACAACTAGTCAAATCAGCAACTTTTTATCAAACGTCAAAACGCGCGCTTAGTAAGTATGCGAGATTCTATGAAATACCGGTGTGTGACGTCATAATCATTTGACGTGCTTTTTTAGTTTAATCGATAATTTAAAATGGTTATTACACTTAAAACCAACAAAGGACGTGGATTTTACGTATTTTGGTAGACCCTCTATTTAATAATTACTGAGAAATAATTTATATTTGATGTAGTCAAATACCCAATTCAAGAGTAAATAGGCATCTTCTAGGCAAATGCGGTCCATCTGCCTGCATCATCACTTGCCACCAGGTTTAATTGCAGCCAAGCGCTATTCTATAAATTTAAAAAAAGGTAGGTAAAGGTTTTCTACCTGAGATTACGGAGCTTTTTGTAAAATAAAACGTATATAGCTGAAACGAACGGTTGCTGAAATTTTCCAATAGGTATTGCACAGCTTTCGTTTATTCCCTTCGGGCAAAAGTCAAAACACGTTGCTGACCTGCCCGTAGGGTTAATATGAGATTTTATATGTCGACAACTTTGATAGAATTCGAGCCTTGGAACACAATAATGTCAGGGTATAAAGTCATCCTTAAGGAAACTGCCGATTTATATTTCGCAAAGTTGTTATTGATTGTATATAATATGTATAAATGAACTTGAGCTTTACAAGTAAATTGTTAAGGTCTATTTTCTTCTATTTCTCTGTCGCTACGCTCTAGGTCGTGCAGTTCTGTGACACTCTTAACTATGCCTCTCTGATGGTTGCCTTCCTTGTGCACTTGTCTAGGGGACATCCATCACAGCCATCCATTCTGCATTGGATTCGGTAGATCGTCACGCCAATAGACTCATTGGCGAGCACTGGTCCACCTCCAAAGTTCCAAAGACCAAGTTTCTCTTTGAGTTAGCCAAGACCTTCAAAAAAGATCTACTAAGCAGGCTCGTTTCACCGTAGACTGCACCATCGCCTGCTATTTGAATTTTGGTGTGATTACACTTAAGTGGATTCCTTTTCAGTTTAGAAAAGCCGTCATCTTTTAAAGTACAATTTACTTAAAGTATTTCGGAGCTCGAATTATACCAACGTTGTCGAGATGTACAGTCCCATACCACCTCATACTAACCCTACAGGCGTGTATGACATTGCAAATGAGCCAGCCGTGTGTCCCGATCGTCCAATAAGTAGCGGCGATAAAAAAGGTCGACTTTTTGCTAACTCGCTGCAATAACACAGGTACGATGTTATGATTGTTTTACTAACTCTACGTTTGTATTTGGAAATTTTGCAAAACTCAACAGATTTTTTGCAGCTTTTTTTTGAAAACACTAGATCAGCGATTCCCAATTCAGTGGTCCGCGGAACCCTGGGGTTTCGTGGAAGGGTCACAGGGGTCCCACGGTCTATCCGAGAGTTACCTAAATAAAACGTTTGTGGAAAAGTCTCATAACCGCGCCGCACCGTCACGCCTACACGGCAGTCTTAAGATGGAGGTGTACTCCTAATCGGTTTCTACACGGCATCTTACCGGGAACGCTTAATCGCTTGGCGTTACGTCTTTAGCGGTAGGGTGGTAATTAGCCACGGCCGAAGCCTCAAATCGAACGGGGACCTCCAACTTTGAATGCGCACATTCCGCCACGGAGGTAATTAACGTCATAGTATTTCTTAGTCACAATAAAATATGTTTTGCAATACTTATAATTCATCTAAACTTACAATAATAATTATAATTTAGCCAGCTAGGGTTCCGGCAAAAAAAGTATGATCAATTAGGGTTCCATGGCCAAATAAAATTGGGAACCTCTGCACTAGATGATGCCTTGGACTTCGTTCGCTTGGATATTTTTCTAAAAATATCGCGGGAACTAAAAAGTAGCCTATTTGTTAAATTAAGGGTAAGTATAAGATATTATCTCTTTTCTAAATTTCAGCCAAACCGGTTCAGTTTTTTTGGCGTGAAGGAGTCATTTTTATCTCGTGGTATATAAAGTCGAACTAAGTATAATCTAATAGAAACATTAGGTATTTTAGTATGAACAAGCTAGTAAAGTTCGGATACCCATTCATTCGGGAGTAGGTATTCGAAATTGAAGTTGATGATACTAAAATTGTTTTGTGACACAAACAATTCGTTTGAGCTCTAGCAATCCAAAGTTTGCGACTTTCAACGCATAAATCCTGCCTTCGCACTTAGGCTTACCATCTGACCGGATAAAACCGGTCTAGACCGGCTTTTTAGAGTTAAGGCCGGACTCCAGCCGGATTTTAATCAATACCGGATTTTTGTCACTCCACAATGAACCCTAGGCAGAGTGAACTACATACAATGAACTGTAACCAGAACGTTAGCAAAAACTTAGCGTTATTATTATACTACCTAAACACATGCCAATACCAATAACCATTTGCCTCATTTTGTAGTTTTTGTGATTTAGTATTTTTCAACCCCGCAATGTATAGCGTGCAAAACTCCGGTCAATGCCCCACCTACGACATGGCATTAACTCCGAATGGCTTACTTATGCAACATTCGTTGACCTCTAGCGTCAGTACCCGTAGTACAAGATGTTACGTCTCACCAAACGAAACCAAATTCGAGAGTCGAAATACTTCCGCGTTACAGTAAACTGGATCTTAAATGCCTTGTCTTAAAGCTCAAGTTTGTCTACACTTCTACAGCCAGCGCTCCAAGCGGAAACATTGCGAAATTAAAATCAGTGGCATTGAATATTTGACTTCAATTCAAGGCTGTTTAGGTCCATTTTGCTGTAACGCGGAAGTATTTCGACTCTCGAATTTGGTTTCGTTTGGTGAGACGTAAAATCTTGTACTACGGGTACTGTAGATGTTTTATTTTGTTTCTTGAACTTTTACAAAATATAGGTTCTTTTTCCGCGTTTTTTAGGGTTCCGTACCTCAAAAGGAAAAACGGAACCCTTATAGGATTACTTTGTTGTCTGTCTGTCTGTCAAGAAACCTATAGGGTACTTCCCGGTGACCTAGAATCATCAAATTTGACAGGAAGGTAGGTCTTATGTGGTTATATCACAAGAAAAAATTAAAATGTGTTCATGAACAATTATTGCTATTTTCAACTTTCAAAGTAAGATTATATACCAAGTGGGTATCATATCAAAGGGTTTAACTTTTAAATTCTAAAACAGATTTTCATTTATTTTTAAAATGTCGATAAAACACGATTGTGGTACGGAACCCTCAGTGCGCGAGTCTGACTCGCACTTGGCCGGTTTTTGTACAGAAATCAGGATTTTTTTGCTTGCGACCTGTTGCCTGGTAACCCTACTCCCACTACAATGGAGTAATTTACAAACTAGCTCTTTGGCGAGGTTACAGGATTTATTGTGTATCCTAAACTTCATTCTTCTAATAATTTATCACTTTTGGGCCGTCTGCTATACTGCTTAGGGCCCAATCTCACTAGGAAGCGGAGCGGCGGCGCAACCAATCGCCAACAAAGTGTACTTCACCTAGTGTCCGCTAGGTTGCGCAACCAATTTTGTGACGGTCTCGGCGACCGGGATCATCCACCGGTGGCGCAACCACTAATATGTATAGAACTATTTGGCGTCTCACTCACTCGACCGCCAGTTGCGCTACCAGGGACACCCCTAAACACCTCAAGACACCACGGTAGCGCAACCGGTGCAGTGGCGTCACCATGGTGTCCTAGTGGAATATTGGACTACTAAAGCTTTTATACGCTTTTTATTAGATATGCGTGCCCGGGATCGAACCCTGAACTCCCCGACTAGAAGGCCGACGTCTTAACCACTAGGCTATCACCGCTTCGGTGTGCCATCTCCTCGGGCGAGAGAATCGCGGCGATAGTCTTACCGTGTGATAAAATTCGATACAAACTCTATGAGCGATAGAGTTCTCTCCACAGGGCGATACTATCGCGGCGATATGACGAGTGACTCTAGACGAGTATAGCGTCACGTACTCGTCGCGTCTCGCGGCGATACTATTGAGTCTCACGGCGATACCATTGAGTCTCGCGGCGATACCGCCACGCTTGGACGATCTATAGATCGTCCAAGCCGCCACGTTACGCCACAGTTGAGAGGAGCAGCCAGGCGTTACGATCACGTCACTCGACGATTCGTTGCGGTCTCGTGGCGTTTCGATACGTGACGACACGCTGCGCTTCCGGAATTATCGTAGTACTTACCGTGGAGATTATCCGACGATAGTAGGACGGACTCGTTGCGATTCTCTCGTCCGTAGAGATGGCCCCTAAGACAGCTTAAATTCAGAGTTTATTTCGGTCACTAATACAACTGAAGTGGTGTTCAACGTTTTAATCACTTCGCCAAATAAATCCGAATGTCACTGACACGCCGCGCCGCCCTACGAGGCTCTTCAATTTCATTTATTTGAAACAAAACCCCCTCGGAATCCTCACAGGCTCGGTCAATATTTATTCTTAAGACAAATTAATTTTTTTGAGTGAAACGTAATTCAATCTTCGGATTCGTGAAAATATCTGATTACATTTCAAAGGAGAACATCAAAACAATTTTTTGAAATCTCAAATAGATAAGTAGAGCGTAGCTTGGGTAGGTATTAACCTTCATGTGAAATATACTTAGAGGTTAACTGTTAAAAGTCAATGTTTTAATGATAATTATTACGATATTACAAGAGGATGCCCGCGACTTCGTACAACATGATTTAGGTTTTTAAATTCCGAGGGAACTCTCTGGTTTTCCGGGATAAAAAGTAGGTCACTCTCCAGGTCTTAATCTATAGTCTATACCCATGCAAAAAATCCGTTGCACCGTTGCAACGCGATTGAAGGACAAACCAACAAACAAACACACTTTCATTTATAATAGGGGTAGTGATTAAATCCAGAGGCTCTTTTTATCCCCGAAAATCAAAGAGTTCCCACTGGATTTATAAAAACCTAAATCCACGCGGACGAAATCGCGAGTGACAGTCTATCACGATCAGCCTATCGCCGGGCCACAACTGAGCACAGATCTCTTCTCAGAATGATGATGTTCTCAGAGGAGATCTGTGCAGGAATCTAACTCGCGTCTTCTAGGATAGCACCCGACGCTCTGACCACTAATCTACGGTGCACTTGCTGCGAGTGACGAAAGTGATATGTATGTTCACTCAGTACTGAAGCGACTCGCAACCGGTCCGCAATTTTTGATCATCATCATCATCATCAACAAATAGACGTCTCTATATACTCTGGACATAGGTCTCTTGTAGGGACTTCCACGCGCCGCGGTCTTGCGCCGCCGCCATCCAGCGGCTCCCTGCGACTCGTCTGATGTCCTCCGTCCACCTAGTGGGGGGTCTTCCAACGCTGCGTCTTCCGGTGCGAGGTCGCCATTCCAGCACCTTGGGACTCCAACGTCTATCAGTTGTACGAACTATGTGCCCTGCCCATTGCCACTTCAGCTTCTCAACCCGTTGAGCTATGTCGGTTACTCTAGTTCTCCTACGGATCTCCTCATTTCTGATTTGATCACGTAGAGAAACTCCAAGCTTTTCTCTATCACCCGCTGAGTGACTCTGAGCTTTCTTATGAGGCCCATAGTTAGCGACCATGTCTCGGATCCATATGTCATCACTGGCAACGCGCACTGTTCGAAGACTTTGGTCTTCAAGCACTGAGGAATTTTGGACAAGAAGACATCTCGAAGCTTCCTGAACGCTGCCCAACTGAGTTGAATTCGGCGGTTGACCTCTTTCTCGAAATTTGACCTACACAACTGGATTGTGTGTCCTAGGTATATATATACTCGTCTACAATTTCGAGTGCAGAGCTCTCAACGATAACTGGATGGGGCCGGACCAATTTTTGATATGTAGTATGTATTTAAAATTATTTAGATGTTACCTTACTGTTTGGAACAGGTATAAATTCGATCTCACAAGGGCTTTTCTGTCTGGGCGCAGGGCGCAGGGCGGATAAGGGTGCGCACCTGAGCGCCAGACGACTGAGATTAATGGTGGGCTTCCGAGCGCGGCTGTTGAACTGGCGCTGTTCCGTGCTTTGTTGTACTTTGGAGCATGTCTGAAACAGTGCAGTTGGAACGTAAACAAACCATGCATGCACTCTTTATTCGACATTGTTGACCTTTCAATGGGTTGATTAACATGATCAACCCATCGCCGAACAACTACTAGGTCTTCTTTCAGAATGAGAAGGGGTTAGGCCATTAGTCTACTATGCCTGACCAGGGCCTGACCAGACCAGACCTGACCAGACCAGACCAAGTATATAGACGTCTCTATATACTCTGGGCATAGGTCTCTTGTAGGGACTTCCACGCGCCGCGGTTTTGCGCCGCCGCCCTGCGACTCGTCTGATGTCGTCTGTCCACCTAGTGGGGGGTCTTCCAACGCTGCGTCTTCCGGTGCGAGGTCACCATTCCAGCACCTTGGGACCCCAACGTCTATCGGTTGTACGAACTATGTGCCCTGTCCATTGCCACTTCAGCTTCGCAACCCGTTGAGCTATGTCGGTTACTCTAGTTCTACTATACTTAGTAGAACTAGAGTACTATAATCAGTAGCTCATTAACAGTAGTTGCAATAAGTATTTAAAGAATTTACCTTACTGCATTTCGAGATAGCATAATTCCAGGTCATTTGGAGGAATGCCAAGTAGGAGCTAGGTACGCTATCTTTGTGCTAATTCCTTGACGATAAGATAAGCTAGGACTTTGATTAACCTAGGCTAGATTTCTACGAACTGTTTGCATTCCGTGACAGTCAACTATTATGAGTACCTAACTTGTAGTAGCTTATGCTCGCGACTTCTCCGGGCGTCCCCTCCACGATTGCCATCACGACCTGTCGCGTACTATACGTGGAGAATGTTATCTTTATGTGTTTACTCACAAAGTTACTTCAGCGTGAAGCCAGTGCACGTTAAGGGGAAGTTAATCAATCGAGGGAAATTAATGGACCGCAAGAAGGAAAACTCACAAGAGTAGGTAGGTACGGAATTCTGCAAAATAAGTGATCTATGTGACCTCATTTATCAATTAAGGTCCCTTAAATATATTCTTGGCGACGATAACAAACGGCACTTTCACGAAACTTCTGCCGTGTTTTTCCTTGATTGCTGTATAAAGTTAGCTTTTTACAGGACAAGACTAAAACCACGCGACAAAAATAATTTGTAACATTGAAACTATCTCTTTTTTAAACCCGTATTTTACCAATTAATTGCTGTATTATATACATAGGTATACTGTTGATTCCATATAGTTTCATGTGTGGGTACCTAAAGACCAAATTTCCTATGACCACCTGGCATTCCCCTTTTCTGCCTTCCTCATCCCGCTTCTCATCACTTTTTTGAGGTCATCGATCCATCAAGCTGGAGGTCACCTACACTACGCAAAGTCATAAAAACAATTTTTGACAATAATTTTTATAAAACCCCATATTTCTTGCAATAACCAATAAAACATGGGTGGTAGATGCCTCACCGATCTAGTAACTGCAAAGGTACGATAAAGTCTAGCTTTTCTTACATGCGAGTATATTTTTAGGGTTCCGTACCTCAAACGCAAAAACGGAACCCTTATAGGATTACTTTGTTGTCTGTCTGTCGGTCTGTCCAGAAACCTACAGGGTACTTCCCGTTGACTTAGAATCATGAAACTTGGCGTAGGTCTTATAGCATGAGGGAAAAAATCTGAAAACCGTGAATTTGTGGTTACATCCTGAAAAAAAAAATTAAAATGTGGTCATGAACTAATATAATTAGTATTTTAAATTTTCGAAGTAAGATAACTATATGAAAGGGCTTCACCTGTGCATTCTAAAACAGATTTTTATTTATTTTATACATCAGTTTTTAAATTATCGTGCAAAATGTCGGAAAAATACGACTGTAGTACGGAACCTTCGTTGCGCGAGCCTGACTCGCACGTGGCCGGTTTTTGATGACTAACGCGCCAGTCAATAGTTTATGGAGCTATAAAAGCCATAAAGCTAGTGCCATCAGCTGTAAACCCCTATCTGTAGCCACTGAACCATCAAATACATATAATTTTTATCAGTTACCCATGATATAAAATGAAAGGAGTCTAATAGATATGAGTTTGTCACAAAAAATAGATTCAAATACATCAACATCAAATGGTAATAAAATCGAACTCGCACACGAAGAGTTCCGTACCATCGTATAAGAAATACTCAATACTTTTTAATTAATATTTTTTATACAATGAACCAAAAGCTTAATTTGCTATAATCCGCTGAAACAGGTCGAATCTGTATGGTGCAACATGCAGCAAGCGAAATGCAACGCCCGCCCTCCCACTGCTAACCATGCAGGAAAAAGCAGCCACCAGGCAATACGCACCACCACCACGCCGCACCACACAAATCCCAAAACACACTCGACGCACGTTTCGCCCCGACACCGGACCTTACAATGCACAATTGTGCCTTGCTTTAACGGTGAAGGAAAATATCTGCTAGCCTTTCACGGCTCATCCGTTTAACCGATTTTGACAAAATTTGGTATAGCGACAGCTTGCATCCCGTGGAAGGACATAGGCTACTTTTTATCCCCGAAAATCAAAGGGTTCCCCCGGGATTTTTAAAAACCTAAACCCACGCCGGCGAAGTCGCGGGCATCATCTATTGAATAAATAAAAAGGTCTAAATGACTGATTTAAGTTAAACCAAGACCTAAATAGGTACACAATCAGTGGGAGAGGCAATCCAATTATGAATTGATCGGTAATCCAATCCCGATATCTCTGGTGCCGAGACGTGATGGATGAGGACACGCCGCCCACCACGCCGCCCGCCCCGCCGCCGCTCAGTACCAGCTGGGACTTACCACTGATGTAGACAGATTGATGAAACTTTACCTATATCCATAATCACTGAATTAAATTAGTCAAAGTCAAATAAATCATTATCTTAACGATACAATTAAAAGAGCTCTTGCCACCATAAATATTCCTGCGCTCATTGAGCCGGCAGGGATTAGTCGGGATGATGGCAAGAGACCTGATGGATTGACGCTGGTTCCCTGGGAACGGGGACGGGCGCTAATGTGGGACGCAACTTGCGTTGACACATTGGCCCCGTGTCATATCAGGAAGACAGCATCAAGACCGGGAGCCGCAGCAGAAACAGCTGAAAACGGCAAGCGGCGCAAGTATGCCTCTCTTATAGAGAGTTACATTTTTGTGCCGTTTGCCGTGGAGACCCTGGGGCCATGGAGTCTTAGTGCTAAAAATTTTTTACGAGACATTTCACCGCGATTAATAGCCTCAACTGGTGACAGAAGGGCTGGCTCATTTTTTGCGCAGCGGATCAGCCTGGCTGTCCAGCGCGGAAATGCAGCCAGTATTCTTGGCACCATTCCACGCGGTCATGATTTATATAGTAATTAGATAAGGCTAGCTTTAAGTTTTATTACATTAAATTAAAAAAAAAAAATCATTTATTCAAAATCCGCGACATGTCGAGATGACAATCGGGGTGGTAACGCACAACCTAAACCGCCGGTCCTAGAGACATGAAATTTTGAAGGTGTGCTCTTTGTAAAGAGAAGATATCCAACAAGAAAGGATTTTTCCAAATTAATTCCATCCCTAAGGGGATTAAATAAGGGATGAAAGTTTGTATGAAAGTCCGTCATTTTTCAAGTTATTTCCATGAAAATTGATATTTGGATTTTCGGTTACAAAACAAAAAATACGCCGATTTTCTAAATTCCACCCGAGCGAAGCCGGGGCGGCTCAGCTAGTTAGTTACTAATAAGTTTCGTTTAAATACCTAGTAATCGTAAATATTCGTAAGTAAAGTATACTTAAAAGTTTCTCAAAGTCACACCTCCTAGAGACATGAAATTTTGAAGGTGTGCTCTTTGTAAAGAGAAGATATCCAACAAGAAAGGATTTTTCCAAATTAATTCCATCCCTAAGGGGATTAAATAAGGGATGAAAGTTTGTATGAAAGTCCGTCATTTTTCAAGTTATTTCCATGAAAATTGATATTTGGATTTTCGGTTACAAAACAAAAAATACGCCGATTTTCTAAATTCCACCCGAGCGAAGCCGGGGCGGCTCAGCTAGTTAGTTACTAATAAGTTTCGTTTAAATACCTAGTAATCGTAAATATTCGAAGTAAAGTAGATACTTAAAAGTTTCTCAAAGTCACACCTCACAGTCAACGACACAGTAGAGGCTAATGAATGAGCTAAGTAATGTGAACGCTGTACGGAAATGGGCCACCTTCATAAACCCTAATGTAACGCTGACGTTCTTATTATGGCCTCATCGTCTTTCCCTCATAGCGCTCCCTTGGCTGGAGATTATAGGGCGCCTTCACAATAGCCACAATAACCAAACGTTGCTAGAATTCGAGCACACAAAACGAAACACAAAGTAAAATTGACCTAAAGAGCCTTGATATAAGTTTGCTCTTTACAAACCGAAACTAATCTCTCAAAAAGTCTCGCGCAATAGATAACCTATCGCGCTGTCGTCGCGCGGTTTCATGCGAGCAATGTGAAGGCACCCTAACGAAGATCTTAAATTGAAGAAACTCGCTAAGTAATTGAAAATCACCGCGGATTGTAATAAGTGACTTGATTAATTTGCTGAATAATTAATTTTAATTGAAATCTCCTCAACGACACTGTCTCAGTATTAAGATAAAAGCGGAAGCGAAATTAATTTGAAAGTAGAACATTAATTATAATCATTTTTCTTCGGTAGGTACGAGATATTTAATTTATTTGAATTTTCTCTTTAACTAGCTTATCACCGCGACTTCGTCCGCGTGGACTATGCTCAAGCCCCTATTTTACTCCCTTAGGGGTTGAATTTTTGGTCTGGTCTGGTGGGAGGCTTCGGCCGTGACTAGTTACCGCCCTACCAGCAAAACCGTGCCGCCAAGCGATTTAGCGTTCCGGTATGATGCCGTGTAGAAACCAACGGGGTATGGGTTTATAAAAAAATACCATATTTCTTCCTAGCCCGCTTCCGTCTTAGATTGCATCATCACTTACCACCAGGTGAGATTGCAGTCAAGGACTAACTTGTATCTGAATAAATAAATAAAAAGTTAGAGGTGCGTGCCCGGGATCGAACCCCGGACTCTATAACAGAAGGATAAAGTCTTAACAAGCCTGTCACCGCCATAATAGGCTAGTTGACACTTTTTTTAAGTAGGTCTTAAATGGTTAATATTTGTCCTATTAGATCAAAAAAATTAACACTATATTTTTTTGCGCCCTAAAAACCGTAAAACTTTAATTTAAAAATATATTTTTCTTAGACAGGTGAAAACACTGTCGGCCATGTTTGGCCGATAGATTATCTGTGCTCTGACGTCATGCATTTGTAAACAACAGCATAACCTCCCAAAGTTTAATAAACATGACTTCTATACTAGTTTACATGAAAAATATAGTAATTATCGTTATTGAATCATCCGAGAATGTAAAAAACGCATCGATAAAGACCACAGGAAAGTTGTGGACTAGAGTGCCCAGTGAAATAAATATACGTAACACGCGAAGACTTGCTTAAAGGGATCCTATATGACTAACGACTTCAACCCAAATTTATTTTTGCAAAGATCACTTTGTTGTAAGTCTTACTTAATAACTTATTCAATTTATAAAGAGAAAACGATATTTTTTTACGTTTACTATGAGTTTTTAGAAATATATAAAAACTAGCTTATGCTCTTGACTTCGCCCGCGTGGACTTCATAAATTTGAAACCCCCATTAACCCACTCAGGGGTGGAATTTCAAAAAATCCTTTCCTAGTGGATAGCTTCTCTTTACCTACAAAGAACACACAGACCAAATTTCATGTATCTAGGACCAGTTGTTTAGATGTTTAGGCTGTGCGTTGATATATAAGTTAGTCAGGACTTTAAATTTTATATATATGGATACTACGTTAGTCCCCGCGTGACATAGGGATGACATTTCTTTGTTTACATATTTAATGACGTCACATCATGGCTGACAGCGTTTTCTGCGTTTCAAATAAAAATAAAAACTGTATTTTTTTAAATTGGATTTATATATCCATCCTGCGTTTTTAATAATTGTTATTGATATATTTCGTTGTCTTAAGCAAAATACTATAATAAATAATCATTTATTGGACGAAATTAGATATGAGTCAAGTAGCCCATTACAAAAAGGAGAATCTCACTTCGACTTTTATTTATCTAAATATATATAATATAAAAGGAAAAGGTGACTGACTGACTGACTGACTGACTGATCTATCAAAGCACAGCTCAAGCTACTGGACGAATCGGGCTGAAATTTGACATGCAGATAGACATTATGACGTAGGCATCCGCTAAGAAAGGATTTTTGAAAATTCAACCACAAAGGGGGTGAAATAGGGATTTGAAAGTGTAGTCCACGCGGACGAAGTCGCGAGCATAAGCTAGTTTCAAATACAAATAAAATGAATGCTCAAAAAACCAATATCCAGCCCATTACGCTAGATTTATTCGCTTACTGTATATCTATTGCCGGCTTAAGGACTAGACTGTATCTGTTCTGTTGTAGAACACAATCTTCCAGACGACAAGGATTAATAGCACGACCAGCATTCGCCTTAAAAAGGATGTCGACCTTTACAATATAATGATTTTAATGCCTCAAATCTTCTAAATATTATAAAAGGATTGACTGACTGACTGATCTATCAACGCACAGCTCAAACCACTAGACGGATCGGGCTGAAATTTGGCATGCAGATATGACGTAGACATCCGTTAAGAAAGGATTTTTGAAAATTCAACCCCTAAGAGGGTGAAATAGGTGTTTGAAATTTGTGTAGTCCTCGCGGACGAAGTCGCGAGCATAAGCTAGTTAACTAATAAAATTCATATCTAAATCCATACTAATATTATAAACTTTAATGCTTTAACGGTGAAGGAAAATATCGTGAATCCTGCCTGCATGCCTGAGAGTTCTCCACAATGTTCTCAAAGGTGTGTGAAGTCTGCCAATCCGCACTTGGCCAGCGTGGTGGACTATGGACAAACCCTTCTCATACTGAAAAGAGACCCGTGCTCTATAGTCAGTCAGCGATGGGTTGTATCATGATAATCATGATGATTATAAATCCGAAAAAGAGTGAGAAGGGTTTTGGCCATAGTCTACCACGCTGGTCAAGTACGGATTGACAGACTTCACACACCTTTGAGCACATTATAAAGAACTCTCAGGCATGCAGGTTTCCTCGCGATGTTTTCCTTCACCGTTAAAGCGAGTGATATTTAATTTCTTAAAACGCACATAACTCCGAAAAGTTAGAGGTGCGTGCCCGGGATCGAACCCCCGACCTCCGATTAGAAGGCGGACGTCCTAACCACTAGGCTATCACGGCTAATTTGCTTATTACTTTAAAACTGTTACAGCAGAACAGAAAGAAGATAAGTAAATAGTTATGAAACTTGCAAACTGCACTAGACCATCTGTCTCCACCCGGGTCCCGGACGAACAGCGCGACAACAGAAGTTAATATCCACCCAGTTATTTCACCCCGGTCACTTTAAACTGAATTTATCCAGTTCAAACTTGTTCAAACTTGTTTAAACAGCAGTTGGGAAGTAGTAACCTTAGCACTTCGCCCAATAAACTTAAACGGTATTAAGAAATTCTCAACTTTGTAAAATTGCTTTTTCCCAATCGGTTAACCGATAAATACTTGGACAATGGAAGTTAGTATTTAATAAAAATATCGATACTTTTCTCGTTCAAAGTACTACATAACAGCTTAACGGTTTAAAAAAAGTGGCTTTTAGGGTTCCGTACCTCAAAAGGAAAAATGGAACCCTTATAGGATCACTTTGTTGTCTGTCTGTCTGTCTGTCTGTCGGTCTGTCAAGAAACCTACAGGGTACTTTCCGATTTTCAATTTATTTCCGAAGTAAGATAACTATATCAAGTGGGGTGTCATATGAAAGGTCTTCACCTGTGCATTCTAAAACAGATTTTTATTTATTTTTATGCATCATAGTTTTTGAATTATCATGCAAAATGTCGAAAAAATACGACTGTAGTACAGAACCCTTTTGCGCGAGCCTGACTCGCACTTGGCCGGTTTTTTTTGTAATCGGTACAAAAATTAAACATTAAAAAGTCTTTAAAAAGTATTATAATAAAATGAAGAGATATTAAAGTATGTAAATGTGTCAATACCTGTCTGTTTATGATTCAACACAGGTAAAGTAATTTTAGGGTCAGCTATTAAAAGTTGTAACTGACTGACAGCGGTAGCAAAGACCTTCTAAACCTCGAGCCTGTTTCCATGGATCAGCGCACGACACGACAAAGTAAGGTGACAACTTCCAAGGTCATAAACATGAACGTGCTACTATGTAGTTCACGTTCGCCGACATAATGTAAATATATTTCAAACGTTTATTTTAATCCCTTTTTAAAAATCCTTTCTCAGCGGATGCTTGCCTACGTCATAATAGCTATCTGCTGCATGCCAAATTTCAGCCTGATTCGTTTAGTAATTTGACTTGTGTGTCGGTAGATCAGTCAGTCAGTAAGTTACTCAGCTTTTCCTTATATATATTACTAGCGACCCGCCCTGGCATCGCATGGTTGCAGTGTAGATACTAATGTGGTGTCAGTGAGATTTCAATTTTACTAGGGATCTCTAATTTTTTGAAACTTAAACTATACCTATAAACCTTCCTCTTGAATCACTCTATCTATTGGTGAAAACCGTATTAAAATCCGTTGCGTAGTTTAAAAGATCTACACGTTCATACACTCAGACAGCGGGAAGCGACTTTATTTTATACTATGTAAAGATAGACTTTAAATCAAGATTCTTTAGGCCCAATTTACTAAGCTCACTGATGGCCGCGTTTTGTCGTGCCGTAGTTCAGCAAGTCGTATCGTGCGGTGGTCCGTGGAAAAGCGCCCCAATTAAGCCTTCGAATAGCTTTTTGAAATGTTGTAGGAATAATTTTCTCAGAAAGTAGAAAATTTGCGGTACGAACAATTAACTAGGTAAAGTAAGTACCCACAATGATAACATTTTCGATAAATTTCTGAAGAAATGGAGGTTAAACATTTGAACAAGTTCGCGAATCATAACTTTGTATTGTCTTTGCAAATATTGTACTTGCCCACAGACAGTTTTAAATGTTACAATTCGATAATTTACATTTTGTATATTTTTTAAACATTTAAAGTGATGAATTTATTTACCTATTTCGGTTATTTACCTTATTATAATAATAATTATTAGATACCACAGCACAGACTAATGACTAAAATATACTCAACACTGAATTTTCCAAATAATGTAATTTTAACGACCAATCCACTTTAGATTAGAACACACACACACAGGAATTAGATTTATTTTATTTTGTTTGCAAGTGCGGATAGGCAGACTTTGCACACGCTTTAAACGCACATAACTCCGAAAAGTTGGAGGATCTCCCGAATAGAAGGCCGATGTCACTAGGCTTTTCACTTTTATGAACACTTTAGTCCCGAAGACTCTGTCCATACTTAATCTGTACGCATTATTCGATTAAGTTATTAAAAAAAGCGAAAATGATTCATGAATAATGGAACACCAAGAACGTGCTTTGGCAACTTTTTGATAGAAACTTTTAAAAGCCTTCCATGAATAATGAGCCTTTGTAAATTGTAGCTACATCATAACACCATTAAACTTTTTTTTAATAACAATTACAGTACAATTTGCGTCTTGCGGGGGCGTTCTATAATGCTAAATTAATTGTTAAGTACAAAAAACCGGCCAAGTGCGAGTCAGACTCGCGCAAATTTCAAAGCACTATTTGACCCTTTTAGGGGTTGAATTTTCAAAAATTCTTTCTTGGTGGATGTCTACCCGCCATAATAGCTATTCTTTTTTTTTTAACGCTGGGAAATGCATTTACGCAGCCCCCCTTCCTGGAAGCCAGCCAGCTAACCAGCCAGCCAACCAACTGGAGGGAAGGTATGTGGGACTCGCCGGCCGAGAGGCGACCGGAATACCCACTAAAACCCAGCGGCGCTCCTGCGGGTCGCCTGGCGACTGGGTTACGGGAATGCCGAAGCAAACCTCCGCGACCCAGTCAGCGACATCCGCCGAGGCAGACCCTCCACCGGGGACCCCACTCACGAGGTCCCCACACCGCACATTCGAGGCGCACCGACGATGCGTGCGCCTCCCGACGCGGGGACCCAACGGGCGACAACTGCACACTCCGCGCACGTCGCCCGCGTCCTATCCTCCGCCTCGTCCGCTGCGCCCTCTGCTAGCCAGAGGGACACGCGGAGAAACCTTCCCCCTGCCAGGTCATTACCCATGACCTGGCAGGGGGAAGTTTGCACAAGTTTAAAAAATCTATTAAAAATATGCTCCTGAAAAAAGCATATTACACAATTGAAGATTATCTAAATGATAAAAGAGCGTGGATTTGACCTGCAGCTCGTTCCAGCAACGCACAAGACTGCAAATACTATTTTATACATGGCATAATCTTGTACCTATATCAAATATTTGAAATGAGCAACCGCCGAGTTTCTTGCTGGTTCTTCTCGGCAGGAAAGGCATTCCGAACCAGTGGTAGATGCATCCGACTATTCGTAAGCACTTGTAAAAGTTTATACGAATAAAAAAGATTTTCATTTTTCATTCATGGCTAACCATATCCCCGAAGAGAGATTATTAGCCATGTTACCGGTGCACCGGCCCGAATACTCTTCCCCTCGGATGCCCGATGCATCCCAAAGGGACCAGCAGCACCCAGGCACACTGGGAGGTTACCTGGCTGGCACCCCTCCATAATAGCTATCTGCAAGCCATAGCTTTCAGCCCGATCCATTTCTCAGTTTGAGCTGTGCGTTGATAGACCAGTCAGCCAGTCAGCTTTTCTTTTTATATATCTACCTATGTATTTAGATGTATTAGAAAAACATTTATCACAACGTGTATTCGGTACGCCACAATGACACCAAATTGTAGTCAGTAAGCGATGTTGGTGATTGGAGGTATTTATTAGCTTCCATTATCGCCAAATTTATGACCAATACTGGTATCGGTATAAATTAAAGGGTTTCAGGGGAATACATTTAAATGTTAACATTCTAACCTGGCTCATTGACCGTTACGTTTTATACGTCATTGTGGCAGATCACAATTATGTCTAGTGGAAGGCTTCGGTCGTGGCTAGTTACCATGCTACTGAAGAGATTTTATTCGGTGGAAGAAGCGCCGGAATAACCAGCTCTTAGTTATAAGATGTGATGTGTGGCACAATTTTTAAAATAAACGTCTTTTCTTTCTTTCTTCTTTCTACTGGCAAAGCCGTGCCGCCAAGCGATTTGTTCCGGTACGATGCCTCGTAGTAACTAGATTAGGGGTATGGGTTAATGAAATTACCATACCCCTTCCATGTTAGCCCACTTCCATCTTGGACTGCATCATCACTTACCACCGCTAAAATATCAGCGCTAATTGTTCTCTAATCATAATAATTTCTAGTTAAATTATTATTAAACTAGCAGATGCCCGCGACTTCGTCCGCGTAAAATTTATGATTTTAAGTAAAAATAACAATAGTTAAAACTTTTCTATAAAAACTTCTCCCCCCTATTTTACTACCCTTAAGGGGGGAATTTACTAAATTGACTTATACAGATTTTAATTATTTAAAGCTAATAACCTAAATGTCGATTTTCACGTCTCTAACTCCAAAAATATAGGACTTTCATACAACCTTCGACCCCCCCTTTCACACCCTTAGGGGGGGAATTTTTCAAAACCGTTTCTTAGCTGATACCTACGTCCTAGAAAGGACCCACCTTCCAAATTTCAAGTTTGTAGGCTTTATAGTTTCTGAGATTTCGTGATTAGTCAGTCAGTCAGTCAGTCAGTGAGTGAGTGGTATTTCTCTTTTATATATTTAGATAAATGTAACAAATGATTGTAAGCGCGAAAATTGAAAAATCACTTTTAGTGAAAAATCGTCTGAAATCGCTGTGAAGAAAAATAATAATTTCACCGAATGAAATGATTTAAGACTCTCAATGGTGGCCATCGCTAATGACTACTTCACTGTCCGTATTATAAATACGATAGTGTGTTTATTTGTTGGTTTGTCCTTCAACCACGTCGTAACGGAGCAACGAATCGACGTGATTTTTGCATGGGTATATAGGGCTTTTTATTTCGCTAAATCAAAGAGTTCTCCCGGGGTTTTTAATACCAACATCCAAGCGTATGAATTCGTGGGCATCAGCTAGTATATTATAATGACTCCAACACCATTTTATCACTTTGGCTGCAAACAATGTTCAAACAATGTTGTGACCGTAGATTGAGTAAAACAGCTAGATTAAAGCACTGTGTAACCGCGTATGAGATAGCGATAGCACGACGTAACGATGAATAAATAACACGACTTAGGTACCATTGTTTAGTAGTCAATATTTGAATTAACTATTAACCGATCAACAGTATTTGTATTAAACGTTTTTTATGTGAAAACAAGTAAATAACTAATGAGAAATACAATGACGCCACGAATTCTCAGTTTGTTTTGCAACTAAAGCTGTATTCCTTTCTTGTTAAAATCGGTTACACGATAAGGGACACAAAATATAGGTTAGCTGCGTCTCTGTTTATTACATTAGTAACTTTATCTGTGCTCTCTTTTTAGTGTGAATGAGAAAGCAAACGTTCCTTTATCTAGCTTTATTACTCTATCAACGATTGTGAACTTTAAAAGCTCGCCGATGTGTCAAAGTTGCCAACTCGACACTTGGCAGACACAAAGCTTTACCTTTGAGCTAAGACGGTAATTTACAAAGTTCGCACTCAGTACCTACTAAAGTCACGACACTCCCAAAATAGACACATATTTGTTGACAGAACTTTGTGTTGACCGTGCTAGATTAGCCTCAGAAGTATAGAGACAATAGAGTCAGGAATCAACCTACTGAGAGTCTAAACCTTAGTTCGTTATCAATAAGCTAGGGCGTGGTTGTAGGTAGGAGACAAAATAAAAGATTGTATAAGGAAATAAACTGTTTTATTCAGGGAAAAATCCCTCCATATCAAAGTTTATCTTTACCATTACTTATTGCTTTATCATTAAATAATTTATTATTTCCTTTAAGAAAAATCTACCGCCAGTTCGAAAAAGCATATCTACCGAGAGAAAGAACTGGCAAGAAAAAACTCGGCGGTGTCTATCCACAATTATTGAAAAATAGATACAACTATGGTATTACCATAACATATCCAACCCACATCGGGTATAAGCATAAACTATTACAAAGGAATACCAGTTGAATAACAAATTACACATTAAACAACATACATAGTATAACAATAGAAATATAAAATCAACAATATTCGTACCTGTAGGTATGTCACAGCTTCTTATTAAAAATAGGAAAATTAATGATGTCTACCGTCAAAGCAGAGCCATTTATAGTCCTTTGGCTACCCTTTCCATAAGTATAATGATACCATATAAAACTCAAATTCAATAGAGTCGACAATAGAGATTAAACTTTAGTTTTAAATTTATACACTTCAAAATTCCACATTATACTCTATTTAAATCTACAATTACTTTACTTCTAAAATATAATAAAATCAATTTCACCATGTAAGACCTTTGGATTAGCTGCTATATATTATCTGTTACGTCTGTAGTATTTTGTCTATCATTTTGACGTGCCTCTGTTTACAAATAAAATGTCAATGGTTTAGAATTAATTCTTAAGCAAAATCTAAAGAGTTTAGTAGCAATTTCAAGAAATAAATAGCAACTCTAACCATTTATCTTATACGGCCAAACTGACACTTGCTTCGTTCTCGAAGCAACAAAATAAAAACAAACAATTCGTAAAGTAAATTTTTAACAACATCAAAACATTTTTTTTTTTTCAAACAACATGTCTGTGGCTTCCAACAAAATTTAAAAAAACATTTTAAACATGTGTGTGACATACAAAATTACCACACAGTTTACTCTCAAAAATACAAGAAATATTTTTCTCGCCACAGCACATAAATGTTTCCAAACAAGATATCCTTTAACCCCATTGGTTTTAAACCAATATCAAAAAATATTTTTAACACCACTGGTATTAAAGCGATATTATAAAAATACTTTCAACACCGTTGGTTCCAACGTTTTAAAGTATCATCTACAAAATATCCTTCAACACCATTGGTTTTAAGGCAACATCGTAAACCATCATAAAATTGTCCCTTAACACCATTGGTTTTGATCCATATATCACTATACAATTTTCCCATTGATCGAACATTTGATCAAAGTTTTAAATAAATTCCAATAAAATATAGAGATGAATATTAAACAAAGAAAAATTGCAACTGAACAAATTGTAAATTATCAGAATTTAAAATAATATGTTTCATAAAAAAGAACCATCAAAATGAAAAAGTTACAAAAATATTAATATTTCAAAATAAGTTAAATCATAAGAACTTTTTTTTTCAATTTCAAGTTAATAATTTTGCAAAAATAATAAAATACCATCGACTCTTACTCCTAAAGTACCAAAGTCAAAAACAAAGGGTAGGTATATAAAAAGTAATTATATGTAAGATATATCAAAACAAAACTAACTACTATGTTAGAAGAAGTAAAAATAATCAAAGAGTAAACTTATCTAATTATCGTTATTTACTTTCAAAAATATTTTCTATTCAATCTCTTTTTGTCTATCTGCAATCAGTCCTTGGACTATACAAAAACATTTGTTGCTTCCCACATCCAATGATGTGCCAACAACCTTCCTTTTTAAATAAATACCAAAACATTTTTCCACAATAAAATATAAAAATCCAAAAAGATCGTAAATAAAAACATAAAGGTAGGTATCAAAAACTAAAATGTCAAAAAATACCACAAAAATAATTTACATTAAAAAGATCGTCAAAGAAGTAATCAATATCAAAAATAGTTAAACACTTCAAACATCAAAAACGTCAAAAAATCAAAAGTATTATTCAAACAAAACAACAAAATACGGCATTAAAAAATATTAAACACAAGTGGGTAGTCAATAATCTCTAAATTCCAATATTCTAAATTTAAGTTTCAGGTTTAACCATAGTCCACCACGCTGGCCAAGTGTGGATTGGCAGCTCCATTACATCACATTACATAACGGTGGGTATATATAAAAAAACAATGACATCAAACAATCAGTAGCTACTAGACTTAGCGGCATAGCAACAGGATAAGACATCAGCAGCCTAACCTATCCTTATATAAAAACTACAAAAATAAACTCCAACAAAATTTCTTAATTATTGTAGGTAGGTATCACAAATCTTTCATCTCTACGTTTCGCGAGTGAGAACTCCGATGCAAAGTCAATAGCAAATTTACAAAAATGGCCACGCTAATCGCGTTTCTGATCAATGAATCATCAATATTTAACGAATGATGCAATATGTATTTCTGTATTGTTCTTAATTTGAAACAAAATTACAACAAAAAAAATTTTTTTTTTTTCTTTTTTTTTTTGGTTCTTTTTTTTCCTTCTTTTCTCTCTGTCATTATGTAACACATAAATAAATTATATACATCTATTCGGCCAACCTGAAAAGTACTTCGTTCTCGAAGTACTTACATAGGAAATGCCTCAAGAACATAACTAAAAAAAAAGTAAGATGACTCAACACTCGTAAAACAATATTCAATGATTCAATGTCAACATCACTATCATATAAATTACGAATATACGGCTAGACGTCAGACGTAAATTAAAATAGAACACAAATTAATCATCAGTAAATATTTACTGACAAACTTGCTTTAGTTTTTCACCGCTCGGTCAGTCTGACATTTAACCACATTTTATCGTATGATCATTTAATAAAAATTCCATACCAACTAACTACCTGCAAATTTTTAACATTAATTTACGTAATATCGATTTGTGTTACTAGCTGGGACATCATGCGATTAAACACCTTCAAACATTAATCTGAGTCATTGAAACAGAACATCTATACTGAACACAAAATTACCCGCAAAAATTTTATTTATTTAGTACCCACATCTTTATTTCTATAATACAATTAGATTTAAAACAAATAAAATGACGACAGGTACTATGAAACTGTGTTACTACATTACACAGAGTATTAATAGGTCCATGATTACGCAATAAAACTTTCTAAGGCCTACCTGCCTGAAAAACTGTCTTGCAAAAAAGTTTTAATTCACTTTCACTTTTTTTTTTTCATACCATATTTTCATATTAAGATTTCCAGATTTAGGGTATCCAATGTCCATTGTGGTACCTCTCGTGGACGTCAGTCATCACAACGCCTGTTGGAACATCTTTGATGGCTTTTCACAAAGCCATCCGAATTCGCCGGTATTTCTGAAACTTGTACAAACTGCATTAGAAAAGGCACAATTCAGCCATATCGTATCCCACTTCTGATGCTAGATTATCCTCAGAAGTATAGAGACAATAGAGTCAGGAATCAACCTACTGAGAGTCTAAACCTTAGTTCGTTATCAATAAGCTAGGGCGTGGTTGTAGGTAGGAGACAAAATAAAAGATTGTATAAGGAAATAAACTGTTTTATTCAGGGAAAAATCCCTCCATATCAAAGTTTATCTTTACCATTACTTATTGCTTTATCATTAAATAATTTATTATTTCCTTTAAGAAAAATCTACCGCCAGTTCGAAAAAGCATATCTACCGAGAGAAAGAACTGGCAAGAAAAAACTCGGCGGTGTCTATCCACAATTATTGAAAAATAGATACAACTATGGTATTACCATAACATATCCAACCCACATCGGGTATAAGCATAAACTATTACAAAGGAATACCAGTTGAATAACAAATTACACATTAAACAACATACATAGTATAACAATAGAAATATAAAATCAACAATATTCGTACCTGTAGGTATGTCACAGCTTCTTATTAAAAATAGGAAAATTAATGATGTCTACCGTCAAAGCAGAGCCATTTATAGTCCTTTGGCTACCCTTTCCATAAGTATAATGATACCATATAAAACTCAAATTCAATAGAGTCGACAATAGAGATTAAACTTTAGTTTTAAATTTATACACTTCAAAATTCCACATTATACTCTATTTAAATCTACAATTACTTTACTTCTAAAATATAATAAAATCAATTTCACCATGTAAGACCTTTGGATTAGCTGCTATATATTATCTGTTACGTCTGTAGTATTTTGTCTATCATTTTGACGTGCCTCTGTTTACAAATAAAATGTCAATGGTTTAGAATTAATTCTTAAGCAAAATCTAAAGAGTTTAGTAGCAATTTCAAGAAATAAATAGCAACTCTAACCATTTATCTTATAACCGCAAACGCCCGTGTGTAATCCATTATTGAAAACTGATTGTTTTGGTAGGTACCAAATATCCTAGACTAGCTGACCCGGCCCGGCTTCGCTCGGGTGGAATTTTGAAAATCAACATTTGGCGAGTTGAATTTCGTAAGATCCTGAAACACGTGTTTCTTCATTTGTAACCGAAAACCTAAATACGAATTTTTGAAATAACTTGAAAAATGACGGACTTTCTTACAAACTTCCATCCCCCAATTTACCCACCCACACACCCTCCAAATTTTATGTCTCTAGGACCAGCGGTTTAGGCTGTGCGTAGATATATAAGTCAGTCAGTCAGGACTTTGAATTTTGTAGATAAAGACGATAATAATCTATGGTAGGTACCATGTTACTTGCTTATGACTACTTACTACACTTCTTTCTGTAACCACCGTTTCCAAAATAAACCTCTTTGTTTCTCTTTTCTTCTTTACATAGTGTAAGGCGATTAAAATATTATAAGAAAAAAGAATCTTCGACAGAACGACGTACTATAATATTACAATTTTACAGAACTTTAGGGTTTTTTTAAATCCTGTAGGAACTCTTTGATTTTCCGGGATCAAAAGTAACCTAATGTCCTTCACCGGGATGCAAGCTATCCCTGAAACGAATTTCTTTGAATTCGGGTAAACGGATGGGCCATAACAGACAGACAGACGGATGGACCGACAGACAGACACACTTTCGCATTTGTAATAGACTAGCTTAAACTCGCGACTTCATCCGCGTGGGGACTACACAAATTTCAAACCTATTTCACCCCCTTAGTGGTTGAATTTTCAAAAATCCTTTCTTAGCGGATTCCTACGTCATAAGAGCTATCTGCACGCCAAATTTCAGTCCGATCCGTCCAGTAGTTTGAGCTGTGCGTTGATAGATCAGTCAGTCAGTCAGTCAATCAGCCGGTCACCTTTTCCTTTACATATTTAGATTGGAATCATTGATGTCGAAAAGAACTATGTTTATATTAACACAAATCTCATCAAAACAATCAAAACATTGTTGTGGTGTTCGGTTATAAAGCTATCAACTTTCGACGAAATGTTTTGAATTTATTTAAGAGCTATTTAATTCAATTATTTCTATTTCACTTACCGCCTACTATTTCTTCATAATTACATTTTATGGTGAGGACTAAATAATCGAGAAAATTGGAGCAATTTGTAAATTGATCAAGGGGTAGATATACCTAATAACATTCTCACGAATTGAGCTTTGATATGCCGCCGGTAATAATAGCTACCATAGAGATAGTATACTCAAAGAATTTCTAAGTACTACTTGAGTATACTTACAATATACTCGTATGTATTTTGTTTTGCGCTGTCAAATAAAAAATCAACCAAAAACGTTCCTTATACAAAAAATTAAACTTTTTTAATTTTCATGACGGCCATCTTGATTTTTTATTATTTGTAGTTAAAGCGGCAATAGCAATACACTTCCCGTGAAAATTTCAACTCTCTACATATTACTACGGTTTATGAGATACAGCCCAAACAGACGGACGGACGGACAGTAAAGACCTAGTAGGTAATAGTGTCCCGTTGATACCCTTTTACGAAAAATCGAGCCCGGATTTTCTGAAATCTCACTACCTACTGTGGAGTGGGTCTTCTACCCGGGCTCAGTAGTGGGCCGTCAATGGATTAATCATGGTGATGATGATGATGAATAAATAAATTCATAGCTATAGTACGCGACGGTGGGGTGGGGACGTCCCGCACACCCTTACAGCCCCCGCGCTAAACCGGTACGGGAGACCGCGGGTGACGTGCGGGTATGCGGGGCGTCTCCCCCCGCCTCATGCCCTGATTGCGATCTCGACCTGTCGCATACGATAAGTATAATGAAATAATGAAATTCTACTAGAAGATTCTACTTTTAAAAATAACTACGCAAACTTTTAAAAATTCACAAAGGTTACAAAGTTAAGATGCTAATTCAAAGAAAAGGATCCGTTTTGTCCGTTCTGAATCCTCGTCCGTCTCCAAATACTCGGAACCATCTCGGAACTGCAATCTTATGACAAAACTTTCAAAGGCGGTCTGCAAAGTCTCCTCGATGGCTCTAAATCTCTAAAATACTCGTATCGTGAAGCCTTTTGACTCAAAGTGGATAACTTAGTCGCTGACTTCATGTTTACTTTTATCGGGAATGAGATACGATAACTTGACTAAGCGGAATTTGTATTTGCCTTGAAGCCTGGATATACTGACTTATATTTATCGATATTATGCTTTTTCGTTTGGAATTTGAAAAGCAATACCTTATCTGAGCAATGTGATGTTGCAGTCTATAGACTGATATCAATAATTTTATGTAAGACTTATTAGTTTGTGGCGGTTGCCACAGTACAAACTAGATGGCGCTGTTCAATCGATGACGTAGTCCCGAACAAATGTACCGCCGACAGTACTCGCACTAACAGAGTGTTCGGCAATCTGGACTATATATAGAAGTTTCAAGATACAACCGTCGGCCCAGCTGGCGCTACCGAGCACAACTAACCGCTCGGTGGGAGATCTCCCCCTTGGTACGGTCGTACACCGCTCCCGTACAAGTTTGTTTCTCGGTACTTTATCAGTATAAATAAAATAGTAATCTCCCGCCGCGCTGTGCGTGACTACGGCCAAACCCTCCTTCATTCTGAGAAGAAACCCGTGTTCAGTAGTGAGCCGGCGATGGGTTGATCACGATTATGATGGTTAGGTGAAGCAGTACGCTCGACCGTAATTGCCGGCGCACGTGGGTAACCAGCTGTGGGTAAGTCAGTCAGTAAATTAAAAAGTTGTGCCGCACTTCCCGCAATAAATTTAATCAACTATAAGTTTTCCGGTTTGTATGATGCTATCTGGGTCACAGCTGACATCGAGTTTCCTGGATTTGAAATGACTTATTATAAATTAATTAATTTCATTGGCTCTTTGGCGCAAACGGCAAACATTTTCAATTATTCCTGCAAATATTGGTATCGTATTCAAAATGACGCAAATTAAATTAATTATTTTTCCTCACTAGAATATAGTTGCGAAAGCAATAAGTTATGTGACTTGGTAGAACAGGCAAGGTCCCAGGTTTATTTATCAATTTTCAGAATCTTTATTTATACTAGCTTATGCTCGCGACTTCGTCCACATGGACTACACAAATTTCAAACCCCTATTTTACTCCCTTAGTGGTTGAATTTTCAAAAATCCTTTCTTAGCGGATGCCTACGTCATAATAGTAATCTGCATGCCAAATTTCAGCACGATCAGTACAGTACTTTAAGCTGTTCGTTGATAGATCAGTCAGTCAGTCACCTTTTCCTTTTATATAATATTTAGACTAGATTATGCTCGCGACTTCGTCCGTTTGGACTACACAAACTTGAACCCCTATTTCACCCCCTTAGGGGTTGAATTTTCAAAAATCCTTTTTAGCGGATGCCTACGTCATAATAGCTATCTGCATGCCAAATTTCAGCCAGATCCGTCCAGTAGTTTGAGCTGTGTGTTGATAGATCAGTCAGTCAGTCAGTTCTTTTATATATTTAGAAGATTTCCGAACATAAAAATTGAAAGGTATGTAATAAATTCCGTGCAATTAAATTAATTTCTTCTCTGAGTAAGTAGCTGGATTTAATATTCATAATGAAATAAATGTCAAAATGTACATAAATCATGTCAGGCTTCTGCGTGGCAACGTCACTTAGCGACGGAAGCGGGAACTTGGTAAAGAAAGTAATTAAATTAAATTATATAGGAATAAAATGGTAAAGCCGTGATATCCTAGTGGTTAAGACGTTCGCCTCCTATTCGGGAGAGTGGGGTCGATTTGGCCAGAATCCACCGTTAATGCAAGTGATATTTATTTGCTTAAACTATATCTCGTAATCTATCTCAACTCCATCCATCCATCCATCTCGATTCCATAAGACATAATACTATGGAAGTAAGCAAAATATACTATCTTTGCGGTTTCCACGTCAGTTAACTGCCGAATCTTTCTAACAGCGTAAGCGGCAGAGCTTAATATGCTAGCAAGAGTTGATATATGGGTGCCCCATTGAAGCTTCGCATCTAAGGTTATCCCCAAAAATGTTGTAGTCTCTTCTATTTTTATAGAGCTGGCAGCTACCTTGGCCAAAGAATTAGTTTGGCCATCCAAAGGGGTAATGCTGCCAGCATCTTGGGTACAATGCCTCGCTGCGGTGGTCTCGATGAGGTTTTAGATTTAATTTAATTTATTTTAGTTTTAATTTAATATTGTTTTCTTTTTTTTAGATTTAAGTTTATTAATAGTTTATTTGTTTCAATTTATTTTAGTTTTAATTTAATGTTGTTTTTTTTAGATTTAAGTTTATTAATAGTTCATTTGTTAACCATTGGTAATTAATTTAATTTTTAATGTATCGTTATTTATCATTAAATTAATGTTACTTGTGTTCTTGGTATTGGGCAGTGCGAATTCAACACACTTAGTTTTTTTTTTTAATTTAAAAGTAAATTATTTACGGTAAACCAGTGAGGCATTCCGAACCAGTGGTAGATGCATCCGACTATTCGTGAGCACTTGTAAAAGTTTATACGAATAAAAAAGATTTTCATTTTCATTTTCATTTTCATTATCCAGGTAAACTATAACTCGGAAAAGTTAGAGGCCCGGGATCAAGTCCTCGACCTCCCGAATAGAAGGCCGATTCACCGCCCATGATAATGATATCCAAAGTAGTGATGCGATTAATACTAGAACTAACTTGAATGGCTGCAACTGAATGCAGCGGCTAGCGTGCTCGACTCGCTCAGCTGCATCGTGATGCGCCGCACGCGAAGCGCCCGGACACAAGGCTTTATGATCGCGGATAATGGTATTGGAGCTCTGCTAAGTGGCTTATAAACACAGGAAAATTGAAAACCATGATCATAATAACACTTAGAAAATAAGGATACTTTCAAAACTCTGCAACCAATTTGTACAACTGTCACTCGACACTTACAATCGCGCGACAATTGTCGCCGTCGCACGTCGCGGCTGTGTTGGCTAAATATATAAAAGGCAAAGGTAACTGACTGACTGACTGACCTATCAATCGACTGATCTATCAACGCACAGGTCAAACTCGGATCGGGCTGAAAATTGCAGATAGCTATTATGACGTAGACATCCGCTAAGAAAGGATTTTTGAAAATACAACCTCTAAGGGGGTAAAATAGGGGTTTAAAATTTGTGTAGTCCACGCGGACGAAGTCGCGGGAATAAGCTAGTGTACCATAAAGATAAGTTATAGTTATCTGAGACACATTATTATTAATCTTGAGATAAGCTTCATGACATGAACCTTGCCATTTTATGGTCTATATAAACTAGCTATCAGTAACGTCACGAACACGAATAAAATATGAAACCATGCATGCCTGAGAGTGCTCCATAATGTTCTCAAAGGTGTGTGAAGTTTGCCAATCCGCACTGGGCCAGCGTGGTAGACTATGGCCAAACCCATCTCACTCTGAGATGAGACCCGTGCCCCGTAGTGGGCCGGCGATGGGTTGATCATGATGATGATGGGTTCATGTGGGTTCTTCTCAGACCTGGGCGCGTTTGGAACCCTCGTAGCTTTAGTTTTAAGTTTACTTAATAAATTATCACTATTCATCAATACCCATAATTATTATACCCATACCAATATTAAAATAAAAAAAAATAGGTATATATAAATGAGAAAGTGTGTTTTTTTTTTAGTTTATTGGTTAGTGGTTTAGTGGTTTGTCCTTTAATCACGCTGCAACGGAGCAACGTATTGACGTGATTTTTCGCATGGATATAGTTAAAGACCTAATGAGTGTCATAGGCTGAATTTATCCCGGAAAATCAAAGAATTCCCACGGGATTTTAAAAACCTCAATCCCCGCGGACAAAATCGCGGGCATCATCTAGTCTAGTAAATAAATAAAGATATCTTATGGCTTTTTATTTTCTATTGGATTAATAATTATATGTATGTATTTTTCATATATTATGTATATAATTATTTATGATAAGTATTATTATTGTATATAAGTTGATTTGGGTATTTATTATAAGATATTTATGTAGTTTATTAGATTCTAGTACCGTAGACCTATTCCACTTCTTGATACGCCTTACTCACAACCTTGAATGGGAAGCTGGAAGAAATCTCTGTTTAGAGATAAGCATTTCCGATGTAACTTAATTTATTGTTACTTTGTAACTACAATTTTTGGTACATGAATATTAAAAATAAATAAATAAATAAATTATCTTATTAAATTAATTAATTTTATTATTAATGGCGGAGCAATGTACATGTTTTTTAGATTTGTACGTACGTCAACTTTTGAATGATATTCCTTCAGGCACCATTGCTTTGCATTTTGCATGCATGACCCCAATTCCACGGGACACTGAGTGGTCGATGGATATGCATTTAGGGGGTTTAGATTGGCAGTAATTGTCATAGAGCAGAAACAAAGAGGAGATGTTGTATTAAGATTTCCCTATGAAATATCGAGTGACATTTTGCGGGGTGAGGGGTTGTGGAACGCCGCCCACTTCTCAATTTTCCATCTGCGGGTTAGTAGCAAAACTACTCGCTTAGCGACCTAACATCGATATATTGATGTCACTACATAGTTCAGCTATCTCATACTAGATGTCAATAAGTGTAGAAATTACGTATAAAATTACTTACAAATGAAATGTGATACCATTCATAGCATCAGAACGTCTGTCTGAATAACTTTGACACGATAAAACACAACACTTCATCCTTTTGTTCTTAAAAACGCGAAAACACACCGATAATACGAGTCTCAATATATGTGAACCTGACGAACGCAGACAGCATACTAACTAAGGCCCCGCCCACAGTGATGACGTCAGGACCTAGTTGAAAATCACAGTGCACAGTTGCTTAGGCCAACTCCTCTTTGTTTCTGCTCTGTGGTAATTGTATTAGGTTCGGGGAAAATTTTGTTGCAGTCTCTTTTTGAACCCCTCCGCGTGCCCCGCGCGTGTGCAGTGCACTTTTAAGTGGCCTTTGAGAGTCCCTTTACGTGTAAAAGCTTTCGCTTTAATTTTGATATTAGATTAGATAGAAATTAACAATTTTTGTGAAATATTGCTTTGTGATATGTGTTTTTTTTTAATAGAGATAGCGAGCAAACGAGCAGGCGGGTCACCTGATGTCAAGTGACTACCGCCGCCCATGAACATTTGCAGTACCAGAGGAACCGCTGATGCGTTGCCGGCCTTTCAGAAATTTGTTGGTCCGCCCCTTGAACAACCCCATGTTGTAATTTAGTTGGAACACCGCCGATGGGGGTTTGTTTCCGCAGTTTGCATGTGCGTGGAAAGAAGGATCTGGCACAGCGGACGGTCGAAGTGAACCAGACACCCAGGTGGTGAGGGTGAAATTTCTTACGGCGGCGCGCGGTGCGGTTGTAGAAAAATGAGGGTGGAATGAGGTCAAAAAGCTCTTCAGAGCACTCCCCATTATACAGGCGATAGAACACGCATAGAGAGCTAACGTCTCTGCGGTGCTCCAGGCTTTCCAACGAGGCGGTTAGTTTGGGATCGTCCACAAGTCGAACAGCCCGCCTTTGGATCCGATCAAATGGAAGGAGTTGGTACTGGGGTGCTCCAGCCCAAAGGTGCGTATTTCTAGTTTGTTTGCTTGCTTTTCCTACATGTTACGCAGTGGAAGGATGCGCGATGCATATCACAATATGTTGCACGTTGTACCTTTGTTGTTACACTGTAAAAAGGAATAGTTAATAAGTTAGATAAAAATATTATAATTAGGTATAGACATAGTTAAGTATTATTATAGTAAAATTTAAAAATTGAATTTGTAATGCATGCGTCTGTGTTAGTAGTTACTAAAATGTATATATAATTAATCTTAATGTAAGTGAACAGTGGGGCCGATTCTCTAGTACACAATCTCTAAACTAAACTAAATTAACAGGTCTAAATCTAGTGCTTTCCTTTTCCGCAAGCAACATTATGAAAGGGATAGCAATAGATTTAGACGTGATATTTTAGTTTAGTTTAGAGATTGTGTACAAAGGAATTAGCCACATTATGTTCTTTTTGAGAATAAAATTCTTTAAACCGAATACCCGATGGCGATGTCTAATATTAACCAGCGACTCGATTGCGGTAGAATGACAGCAACAATGTCACGATCGCAATCACAATTGGTAGACGCTCGCTCACTATTGGCTACAATGCATTTTTGCAACAAGAATAGCACAAATTCAGCCAATGACAACAATTGAGATTGTAATAATGATTGATGCAGGTTTTACGAAATTGACCTGCCGATACTAGACAACTAAATAAGTAAAAGAAAATAAATACACCTTTCAATGACGCCATTTCAGTTACCCATAAAAGAATCTGCACCACCAATCTCATATTGATGATTCGAAAAATACGTGTTTTCGCAAATTTTATTATCGCGGCGTTATCTCAACACGTTGTAAGTATTCCCGCCACGTAAGCTTTCACGGAAGCGATATGGTGGTGTTATTGCACATAAAATATCTATTGCATTCACCAAGTGCCTCGGAACGTCATCGCACATCAGTACCCGCAGTACAAGATTTTACGTCTCACCAAACCAAACCAAATTCGAGAGTCGAAATACTTCCGCGTTACAGTAAAATGGACCTAAACAGCCTTGAATTGAAGTCAAATATTCAATGCCACTGATTTTAATTTCGCAAGGTTCCCGCTTGGAGCGCTGGCTGTAGAAGTGTAGACAAACTTGAGCTTTAAAACAAGGCATTTAAGATCCAGTTTACTGTAACGCGGAAGTATTTCGACTCTCGAATTTGGTTTGGTTTGGTGAGACGTAAAATCTTGTACTACGGGTACTGTAGGGCGATTTCGTAAAACCTGCATCAATCATTAATACAATATCAATTTGTTGTGATTGGCTAAATTTGTGCTATTCTTGTTGCAACAATGCATTGTAGCCAATTATAGTGAGCGAGCGTCAACCAATCAAAGGTGATTGCGATCGTGACATTTTAGCTGTCATTCTACCGCAATCGCGCAGCTGCTGTACCCCAGTGGCCCTACCGCGGTTGTTTGACAGCTACAATGTCACGATCGCAATCACCTTTGATTGGTTAATGCTCGCTCACTATTGGCCACAATGCATTGTTGCAACAAGAATCGCACAAATTCAGCCAATCAGAACAATTGAGATTGTAATAATGATTGATGCAGGTTTTAGACAATCGCCCTACAGGTTGAAATGGTAATCGGGGAGGGAACGTCCCGCACATCCGCACAGCCGCCGCGCTAACCAGGTGCGGGCGAGCGCGGGTGACTTGCGGGTGTGCGTGCGGAATGTCTCCCCGCCTCGTAACGTGTTATCTTGGACGATCTAGTTATAGACTATCACTAAAACCCTTCTCACTCTGAGAGGAGACCCGTGGGCCGTGCTCTGTAATGAGCCGGTTACGGGTTGATCGTGATGATGGTCCCTTCCGTGTGCCCAAGAAGAAGTACTTTCTTGACGGTACTATCCATCCAAGAAATACACTAAAATGCCAAGAACTGGCTGCATATTCACGCTGGACAGCCAGGCTGATCCTTTACGCAACAAAATTAACCAGCACATCTGTCACCACATGATTAGCGTAACAACTGGATTTCAACGAAGATGCTATCTGCCGCTCGATTGTGGTACAATGATAGCTACAATGTCAAGATTGTAATCACCTTTGATTGGTTAACGCTCGCTCACTATTGGCTACATTGCATTGTTGCAACGATTCTCGTTCAACAATCTCAAGTCTCTGTTGCCTAAAATTCAGCCAATCACAACAATTGAGATTGTAATAATGATTGATGCAGTTTTTCCGCATTCGACTAGCTGGCGCCACGTGCGGGAACATCTAATGTGCTTCATTCAGCTATAAAAGCCATTCCTGCTTCTTTACAGCATCCTAAATATCATTTTTATGATCATGGCGGTTATCATGGCGTCGTAAAGATAAATTAATAAAAGTTATAACAGATTACAAATACAAGCAATAAATAACATCGGTAGGTTGTACTCTTAAGTTCTTTTACATGTATGTTTATTTATATCGGCTACATTTGAAATCTCCACCCACCGTTGAAGAAAACGGGCCAGCTTAGCTTGCGATGCTGAAGTGGCAATGGGCAGGGCATATTATAGTTCGAAAACCGATAGTTATTGGGGTCCCAAGGTGCTGGGATAGTGACAGACGACATCAAATTAGTCGCAGAGAGCCGCTGGGTTCAGGGGGCGCAAGACAACTCTACAAGAAACTGATGTCCAGCAGTGGACGTCTGTCGGTTAATGACTACGACGACGACTTGAGCTGCTGCCTCTGCCTTTTGCTTGGAATGTCATCATCATCATCATCATCAACAACCAATAGACGTCCACTGCTGGACATAGGTCTCTTGTAGGGACTTCCACACGCCACGGTCTTGCGCCGCCGCCATCCAGCGGCTCCCTGCGACTCGTCTGATATCGTGCGTCTACCTAGTGGGGGGTCTTCCAACGTTGCGTCTTCCGGTGCGAGGCCGCCATTCCAGCACCTTGGGACCCCAACGTCTATCGGTTTTACGAACTATGTGCCCTGCCCATTGCCACTTCAGCTTCGCAACCCGTTGAGCTATATCGGTTACCCTAGTTCTTCTACGGATCTCCTCATTTCTGATTTGATCACGTAGAGAAACTCCGCACATAGCTCTCTCCATCGCCCGCTGAGTGACTCTGAGCTTTCTTATGAGGCTCATAGTTAGTGACCATGTCTCGGATCCGTAGTCAGCTAAAAATGTAAGACGTGAGTTAACACGTGCATCGGGCCCCTGACAACGCGTCTGTATGCGAACCACGTAAACTCTTAGTGTGGGATATGGTATTGTTATGGCTCATAAAATTGCCGCGGCGATAATGCCCTCAAAATACATTTCAACTTATCTAGATAGGGAGCTGATGGCAAAAAAATTAATTAATTTGCTCGCGTCTGGCGCTTTTTTCACTAATGCTCCGAGACAAGAGGTCCATATAAATTTTCTCGCTAGACTTAACAGCTGATATGTAGTAAGCAGGCGTTTCTTTGTGATAATCCATGATATACAAGGAACCAAAAATTTAATCTATATAAATATAAAAGGAAAAGCTGACTGGCTGACTGACTGAGTTACTTGCTGACTGATTGACTGATTGACTAATCTATGAACGCACAGTTCAAACTACTGGAAGGATCGGGCTGAAATTTGGCATACAGATAACTATTATGATATATTATCCCGTTGTTTACTTTATTTCAGAAGTTCCAAAACTTTATTATGCTTATACTTAAGCTTATGCTCGCGACTTCGTCCGCGTGGACTACACAAATTTCAAACCCCTATTTCACCCCCTTAGGGCTTGAATTTTGAAAAATCCTTTTTTAGCGGATGCCTACGTTATAATAGCTATCTGCATGCCAAATTTCAGCCCGATCCGACAGTCCGTAGTTTGAGCTGTGCGTCGATAGATCAGTCAGTCAGTAAGTCGTCACCTTTTCATTTTATATAATATTTAGATTTAGATATCAACAGCGTGTAGTAAAACCTACCGAAATGGCCACCAGCTCTCTGACTATTCTGAAAGCCTCTCTCAATGTACTTTTGATTGTTGCGACTCGTGGTATCGAAATAAAATACGGGCAATAAAAACTGTATGAAGCTGTAATGGATCACAGTTCATATTGTGTGTATTGAAACTCGCCAGGCTTTATTTTTATAGCAAATTGTATTTTTTTACGCCTATAATAAAATTTAAACAACATCATCATCATGATCAACTCATTGCCGGCATACTACTGAGAACGGGTCTCCTCTCAGATTGAAAAAGGTTAGGCCATAGTCTACCACGCTGGCCTAGTGCGAAAAAAAACATCTTTTAAATATTCAAAAGTTACAGATTTAGTCAAAATTTATTTAATTTATTTATCTTACCAAACTTTACTTTCTCATCCACACCTTGCGAGCTATTTTATTTTATTTTATTTTATTTTTTCTTTATTATACAAAAAAAAAAAGCTATCGTACAATTTTCCTATTCTTACAATTTACAACATCTATTTCAATGTATTATTTCTTATTTCTTCTTTTATGTCCTATATCACTTTAAATTTAAAAACTTTAAACACTTCATTTCATTTTATTTATCCATTTACTCGCCAACTTTATATATTCTATGCCACTGACGTTTAGGTAATATTTAAAAGGCGGTCACTGAAAATCAGCGTTGGGGCATCTGGTACCTCAGATATTTGCTCTAGAGGTTTGTGTCTGAGTGTGGAGGGGCCCGACGTCTCAACACAAGCTGAGTGGCCTACCTGTTCGAGGTGTTGCACTGCTGTACAGGACGATATTGCCTACACCATGTACCACCTATATACCTCGAATAAACATTATTCTATTCTATTCTATTCTAATTGACATGGGGTGCCGGCCAGGTAACCTCATAATTCATAATTCTTTATTGCAAAAAATACACGTGAAGTGTGTGAGGTCGAAAAAGTGGAAATATGAAGTGGAAGCAGAGACAACTGAGTATTATACACCTTATTCAATATCTTAAAATATAACTCTCTTTCACCATGTTATTAGTGGTTCAGACATCCGCCTCCTAATCGGGAGGTCGGCTACAGAGTATACTTGAACTAAGATAGCAAGTGTTTCACATTATGAAAAGGTGTTACGCCATTATTCATGCTAAAGCTGACAATTAATCGTACATCTCTTGTTGCTCGAGTTCTTAATTTTAATTTTTGGCATTATATTTTTCGTGATTCTATTGCCGGGTAGGTACTAGGTAGGTACTACTCAGAACGTCTCTATCACACGTACCTACCCGTGTTATCTTAAACAGACAAAATTAGCCTGGCATATAAAGACTATGTTGAAACTGAAACTTGGGCGATTCCGATGCAAATGAAGTGAAATGACACGGCCCGCTGGGAGATAATAATTATGAATACAGATGCTGGATAATGGACCACTCGCATCCGTAGACAACGCGACAATTAGAGTCCGTGATGCTCAAACTAATTATTTACTTCATCATGATTCATGATCAACCCATTGTCGGCTCACTAACTATAGTAGAGTACGGGTCTCCTCTCAGAGTGAGACGGGTTGTGGCCATAGTCTACCACGCTGGTGAAGTGCAGATTGACAGATTTCACACACCTTTCAGAATATAATGGAGAACCTCTAGGCAAGCGCGCTCCATCTTAGGCTCCGTCACGTCTATAAATTTAAAAAAAAAACTCTTTTGCATACAGGTTTCCTCACGATGTTTTCCTTCACCGTTAAAGCAAGTGATATTTAATTGCTTAAAACGCACATAACTCCGAAAAGTTAGAGGTTCGTGCCCGGGATCAAACCGCCTTCCAAGTAGGAGGCGGACGTCCTAACCACTAGGCTATCACAGCTTATTATTTACTTGCAGCCTGTTAACTCCTTTTTTAGGGTTCCGTACCTCAAAAGGGAAAACGGAAACCCTATTACTTTGCTGTCATTGCTTATTTGCTGCGTTTATTAATAAAAGTTAATTTATAATGAGATTAATGCTAGCTTTAAGTTTTATTGTAAGTATTATTTTCATTAAAATAAAAAATAAAAAAAGTTTTACTTACTGTCTTAATTATTAGTATACAACATTAATTTATTTTCAAAGTTTTAGCGCGCGTGGTAAACCTTATCTAAATATGTATTTCTTAATTAAAGCATAACTATTTTAACTTTTGAAGTTAGTCGGGCCACTTGTTAGATTGCTAGTTTAAGCAGGCGATTCCACGGTCAAACTTTGTACGTGAGTTTTGAGTAAATAAGTTAACCCATGTTTATAAATAGCTACTCTGCTGAATGGGGGTTGTTCTAATGTTTCTCTTTTCACTTATTCACAGTAACTTTTTGATTAAACATTTACTAAAGGGTTACCGAACTTTGAAGTTCCAAACTTGGCTGTTTGAGTAGATACTCTTCATATTTGCTTCAGAGTTCAGAAGTCTATTTAAGTACCACCATTTAGATATTTCCAGGAATGGATCTGATTTGTGATTTATTAAAAAACTAGCTTATGCTCGCGACTATGTCCGCTTGGACTATACAAATTTCAAACCTCTATTTCACCCCCTTATGGATTAAATTTTCAAAAATCCTCTCTTAGTGGATGCTTACGTCATAATACCTATTTTTTAGCCCGATCAGTCCAGTAGTTTGAGCAGTGCGTTGATAGATCAGTCAGCCAGTCAGTCACCTTTTCCTTTTATATATTCAGATAATAGATACATAGATGGATAGACCTTTATGCTGAAGTGAACTGAAACTTGTGTAAAATTTTAGTTTTATCCTGTAAAAACAAATACTAAAATTACATAAATATTATAAAGACACAAAATTATTTTTAACATAAGTTCACAATAATGTTAATAGATGGCGCTGTTATGGGATACTGGAATTTATGGGATACCGCAAGGTCTTAGTTCGGGATGAGCCACTAGTACTAATAATTGAAAAAGCTTCATAGAATACGATTTTTGTTTGAAGTAGTTCAATACTTTAGACACATAAGTACGGCCATATCCGTAGACCTATGTCCAGCAGTGGACGTCTGTCGGTTTATAATGATGATGATGATGATATAACGTTCAAATATCAGGAATTTTTTAATTGGGTTCTTCACAAGTTTTGTCGGTTTTATTTCTGTTATCTGCTCATTTACCGCTATATTTTTCCTTAAGCCTGTGATAATAAAACTTATTACTAGTTAATAAAGTGTCAAATAGTAACGAAACTTTTGCATCAGATAATTCCCAAGGCTCTGTAGGCTCTTTACGCACTGCATCTGATCCGAATCCGTAAAAATCAGATCTAGAAAACTCGGATTGATTCCGGGTATTAATATTTTTTTGTTGCACAATAGCGCTTACCTGACGACAATCAAAAACAATTTCTTTTTCTTGATGACCTAACTAGGTTGGAGTACGCTTGCCTTAAATAATATTGTGGTTGATTCCGTGAACAATGCTCTGAATTGAAGTTATTCTCGGCTTCGGAAAACGAAACTTATAATTGAAACTATAATTTAAGACGAGAGAACTTCCTTTATTTAAGAGAAAATTGAAAGAACTACTGTTAGAAAAGACATATTACCTACTCGATTAATAATTACCTTTGTACGGGAGCGGTGTGCAGGCTCGACCGTACCAAAGGGGAGATCTCCCACCGAGCGGTTGGTTGTGCTCGGTAGCGCCAGCTGGGCCGACGGTTATGTCTTGAAACTTCTATATATAGTCCAGATTGCAGAAAACTCCGTTAGTGCGATTGCTATCGGCGGTACATTTGTTCGGGACTACGTCATCGATTGAACAGCGCCATCTAGTTTCTATTGTGGTAACCGCCACACCTTCTAGTGTTTGACACAAATAGTACTACGGATACATACTTGCGGATACTTTGGATCAAGAATTCGGATCAGCTGTAGTGCACAAGAGCCTTATAAGAACCTAAATCGTAAATAGGAAAGTTACGTCAGCCGTGAGCCAAGTTGACACGAAATCCAAATTAAAGTTGCCTCCAACTAATCCACAGGTCAATGAATCCTTTGATATATTATATTCCACGAAATATAGTTTGGTATATTATGTAGGCAGGGTCAGCAACGAAGCTAGGTTTGCACCCGCCAGTACAAGCAACTATGGACATGTACGGCAGCTTTGTTGCTGACTGTACAAGGAATTTACAGCGGGCGGTATTTTGTAAGTCGTGACTTTCACTGATGTAGAAGATAGGATCAATTTCGAAACCTCTACGTTTATAAAATAAATATAGGATTCATAATAAAATCTTACTTACTTAAATCTTACTTAAAACTGAAATAACGGTGGTTTTTTTTTTTTGGATTTTCAAATTAATTGAAACAATTAACATTATTTTAGTTTTTAGGGTTCTATACCTAAGTAGGAAAAAGGAACCCTTATACGATCACTTCATTGTTTTTTTTTTTTTTTTATTTTTTTTTTAATAGATATAGCGAGCAAGCGAGCAGGCGGGTCACCTGATGTTAAGTGATTACCGCCGCCCATGAACATTTGCAGCACCAGAGGAGCCGCCGATGCGTTGCCGGCCTTTTAGGAATTTGTTGGTCCGCCCCTTGAATAACCCCATGTTATAATCTAGTGGGAACACCGCCGATGGGAGTCTGTCTGTCGATGGGAGCCTGGGATGGGAGTTGTCTGTGTCAGTCTGTCTGTCGTGTCTGTCAAGAAACCTATATAGGGTAATTCCCGTTGACTTAAAAGTAAGATAACTATACCAAGTGGGGTATCATATGACAGGGCTTTACCTGTATATTCTACAGATACAGATACAGATAACATGCATATATGCATATGGCATTGTCGCATGTTGCTGCTCCGGCGTAATAAAGCCTTAAGGCTAGATATCATTGTTTTATAATAGAATAAAATAAAGTGAACATTTTCGGGATAAATACGGAAGTGCACGCAGATTGAATGCGATTTGCCCGAGACCGCCAGGTGAAGAATCTCATCGCTACGTGCGTAGCATAGCTACGAGCGATGTAGCATGGCTGTAGCATTGTACCTAGTGCGGCCATGGAACAAGCTATCAATAATTTATTGTTTTACACGACTCCCCAAAAAAGGAGTGTAATGTTCTCAGCGTTTATAGATGTATAGTCCGCGACAGATCGAGATAGCAATCGGGGTATAAGGTGGGGGGGGTGGTGATGTTCGGATGTGCGGGTCGTCGTCCCCACCTTGTGCTCGCCCGCATCGGGCGGGGGTTGTGCGGGTGTGCAGGACGTTCCCTCCCCGATTGTCATTTCAACCTGTCGCGTACTATATGCATGTATCTGAGTTTATTTATTTCACCATAGCTTCTATATTCCTGAACATTTTTAGATATATGGATGTCGTTAGTATCCTTACATCGTCCCGAGTGAAACAGGCTATAAATTTTTTTGATAAAAAAACAATACAGCGGAAGACAAAAAATTCCATAAATTGAAATTTGTAAGATCTAACTTCAAAGTTTGAACCACAGAATATATCAAGCATTGTGGCCTTCCTACATCAATCCAAAATATTGCTGTGATGTATTTCTGTTTAGACTTCAGCTTTAGTTTTTACTTTTTACACTTTAGCCTTTAGTTTTTCTATAGCAGATTTAATGGCCACAAACTTGGCAGAATAAATTTATATTACAAATCGCTCAATAGAACTTTCATCTGTAACAAATTCAGTATTTATTCGATGCTTAGCCACAATCAATTATAGATAAGCGTTGCTCAAAATAAAACCTCATCTCGCTCGAAGCAACGCAAAAACATGTCAAAAATAAAATATTTTACCTATTTTTTCCAGAAATGAGAAATGCTGAGCTTTCAGTCTGTAATTCATCACTGTCGTTGAACCACGAACCTTCAAAATCTCTTGCGAACATTGACTTATATATTACTTCGTATGGACAGGGTCATTGAACAAACAAAATGGCACCGACTCAGTGGTGCTTTAGCACCAATGCAACCTCAGAGACGTCTGGATTTCAAACGGGTCGTCCATTAGTATCTAAGAGGTGCCGCTGATTTATTTGGTTCCAAAAACGTGAAAAATTTTGTTCGCTTGAGCATATCTTGTCATTTATATCGATGCTTGCGAAATGTCAAATGTATGATTTTGCGAGACGATGAGCAATTTTAAAAACATCAGACAAAAATATTTGGAACCGAAACAGAACAGACCGTTACAAGAAAATGGTTTAATTTTTGTTTCTTTTACTTTTCTTGTTAAAATACACGCTTATATTATATAACGGTACGAAAGTATTATGATATCAGTACCCATATTATAAATGTGAAAGTGTGCTTGTTTGTTGGTTTGTCCTTCAATCACGTCGCAACAGAGCAACGGATCGACGTGATTTTTTGCATGGGTAGGTATAGTTAAAGAACTGGAGGGTGACATTTAGAACTGAACATTTAAAGAACTGGAGGCCACTTTTTATTCCAGAAAATCAAAGAGTGCCCACAGGATTTTTAAAAATTTAAATCCACGCGTACGAAGTCGCAGGCATGAGCTAGTTCTAACTAATTTGTTTGTAGTGTTTGTTCAATTCAATTCCCAATTATTGGCTTTTAGGTGTGTAGTGTTTGTAATACTTCAAGTATTGATAGAACTAACAAGTTTCTGTCTGCTTAAAAATTGAACTTTACGGCTTTTTAATAAAAAAACTAGCTTATACCTGCGACTTCGTCCGTGTGGACTACACAAGTTTCAAATCCGTGTTTTACTCCTTTAGGGATTGAATTTTCAAAAAATCCAGCGGATGTCTAGTGTCTAGTTATAATAGCTACCTGCAGAGGCAGATAGGCAGGCAGAACACGAAAAAAATATAGCTACATTTCAATTTACAAAAACTTCTTACTGTCCACAAAAAGTCGTGTTTGCTTAGGTTCGTTTAAATTTTTTGTGGAAAAATCCACTGCTCGCTACAATTTGAAGCCTGAATTTCACTTTAGCAAACAAACGCCTAATTCTCTCGTAATTTCCGTGGTCAGGAAAGATCTAATTACCAGGAGGCTGGTAATTAGGCCGCTAGTTAAATGTACTAAGAGCGGGGGCACACGATGCGTTGCGGCGGCGCGGCGCGGCGCGGCGGTGCGGCGCCGGAGTGGTGTCGCTGCGTCGTCTTACATATGTAGAAATATCTGTGGCATGTGTATTATAACTCTATGCATGTCACACACGATGCGCTCCGGCGCCGCACCAGACTTTTTTTTTTTTAATTACCAACATAAATAATGTTTAACAAATCCAATTTAGACACAGCAAAAAACCACGAAGGAAGGCACTTGCAACCACCGAGACGAGGCGGGGAGGTGTGAATGCGTTGCACCGCTCAATTGTTTTTATTAACAGACTATCATCCAACGCTGCTACGGCGCCGCGCGCCGCTGCGACATGACGACGTTGCGGCGCAGCGCCGCTCGTGTGCCTGCTGATACGGTGAAATCTTTGTAGTGTGGCACCGCAACGCATCGTGTGCCCCCAGTCTTAGGTAGAGACGTAGAGTAGTTTCGCTCTTATTTCAGCGGCTTGGGTTTCGCTAGTCATGTTTCCTCCATTACGATTAGCCTTCACATTTTGGCGGCAAAATTACTTACTCATTTTATTATCACGGGATTTGGTGCCAAAGAAACTGGATCGCGTAGTGCTAGATCATTTTACTAGTCATCTGGTGTACACGCTACGTTATATTCACAGCTTCGTTTATTTAATTGCAATAATAATAATCGTTTCTTATTCAAATCGTTAGTACCTAAGTCAATATTGCATAATTTTATATAAGTATGTACAGATATAAATGAGCTTTCAGCTTATGCTCGCGACCTCGTCCGCGTGGACTACATAAATTTCAAACCCCTATTTCACCCCCTGAGGGGTTGAATTTTCAAAAATCCTTTCTTAGCGGATGCCTACGTCATCGAGGCGCACGCCTCGGAAACTCTCAAATGAGAGGATTTTTTCCCGACCTAATTCATATTATTTCAATTTCCCTAGAGATCTCTAATTTTTTGAGAATTAAACTAAGTAGGTATACCTGTAAACCTTTCTCTTGAATCACTCTATCTATTGGTGAAAACCGCATTAAAATCCGTTCCGTAGTTTAAAAGATCTACGCGTTCATATACATGGGTACATACAGACAGCAGGAAACGACTTTATTTTATACTATGTAGAGATTTTTAGCCAGTTTTGTAGCTCTGTGTCATTCGAAGCCGGTACGGTTTACGGAACCTATTGGTACAGGAGGTACTAATAACAAAGCTGGACAGTAGAGATTGGACTACTTTGTTTTCATGACGAATTTAAAAAAAATACAAAGACGAGAGCTTTATGATGAAAATGGAAGTTAGGCCCGGTATCCACTTAAGCAGATAGGAGAGGAGATGCATTCAATCGACCAATCAGATTCAAAATAGATGACCTGAAAAAATTATCACGTCATTTTTAAAAATCGGATTGGTTTACTGTACACGTCTCTCCACTCCGCATAGGTGGATACCGGGCCTTAGACACTGTATCTCCCTAATGACATAATATAAAAGGAAAAGGTGACTGACTGACTAACTGACTGACTGACTGATCTATGAACGCACAGCTTTAACTACTGGACGGATCAGGCTGAAATTTGGCATGCAGATTATTAATGACATAGGCATTCGCTAAAAAAGGATTTTTGAAAATTCAACCCCTAAGGGGGTGATATAGGGGTTTGAAATGTATGCAGTCCACGATATGAAGTTGCGAGCATAAACTAGTATAGTAATAAGTACTGTTGGTGTTTAAACTTTTTTGTTTTCATGAATTATTAATCGTTTTTACTTTCTTAGTAGGTACTTACATTATAATAAGAAAAACCATAGACGGTAACTACAAAAATGGTTTTCACTTTAGATACATTTCTTTTAAGTTCAAGACTAAAAATGTTTAGATACGCGAATGAAATTGCTTGTTCAGTGGAAAAATTGTTTCTGAAATTGAAAGTTTGTAGAGACTGTAGATACAGTCAGTAGCGTGCACGCCATAGAGGCATAAATGCACTGCTTACCCCAGTTGCAATAGCTCAATGCATATTTTTCATTATGACCTGCCAGTAAACAGGTTCCTACCTAGCTAATGCCTACCCTGGCTTCCAACACTGTGCACGCCACTGGGTACAGTGTACAATGTACATAGTCAGTAAACATAATATCAAGAACAAAATGGGTGTATTATTCAGTTTTCCAGTTTATGATTTTAACACTTCGATAAACCTTCGATATATTATATTAGGTACCTGTTCAATGTTGCTGCAATTTGTAAAGTCTACAGCCCAAGCATAATCAATGCGACGATGCTATCTCGCGGCTTATCTCACCCCTTCGTCGGCCCACTACTGAGTATTGGTCTCCTGTCAGAATCTACGTCTACGTCTGGGAATTAATGGTATTAACTGTCAACTTAAATAAACTAATAATACCTATAACTAAATACCAGGTATAGTAAATCTTTGAGGTCAAGATTATTTTTGGATGATCTAGATCTTTGAAAGCGTTATAGAGAATCCTGAAGCATGCAAGATTTTTCACGATGTTTTACTTGAGCGTTATATCAGGTGAAAATAAATTAATTTACATAGGTCTCTTGTAGGGACTTCCACACACCACGGTCTTGCGCCATCTGAATCCAGCGGTTCCCTGCGACTCGCCTGATGTCTCCCGGTCACCTAGTGGGGGGGGGGGGGGGGGGGTCTTGGACCCTAATGTCTATCGCGAGAAAGATTTATGTCGCCCTAGTTGTGCTTGGACAGCTGAATTAAATACGTTTACCAGGCCGAGGTAAATGTGGGAAATGAGTGATCTCCCGTACGTGATGTTTTCCATTTTTGATGCTCCCGTGTTATCTCTGTTTTATTTCATACTAGCTGTTTTTAATGCCACCATTAATTCTATAATATCTGCGACGTTTTCGAAAAAATGTTACGTAAATTATTGTTCTTTCTTTTTTATTGAAAACTAGCTGACTTCGTCCGCTCAAAGATCCCGTGGGAACTATTTGATTTTCTGATATAAAAGTGGCCTATATTTATTCTTCAGGTTAATTATAATATATCCAAGAAAAATATCAGGTCAATCCGTTGCTCCGTTGCGCGTGATTGAAAGACAAACCAACAAACAAATACACTTTTGCATAAAATATACCTAGGTACTTAGTACTTAGTGTATAAATCACAATGCGTGGAATGGTACCATGATTACTGGTTGCATTACCATTTTCCGAGCTGAACAGCCAGGCTGATCCTTTGTACAAAAAATGAGCCAGCCCTTCTGTCACTAGCTAGAGCTAGAGAGGCAATTAACCGCGGTGGAACGTATCGTAAGATTTTTTAGTAAAGGTTAGTACATTTTAGAAAGGTTATGTAGCTTGGAAAGTTTGGCGGGTTGATTTGCTAATTACTCAGTGTCTAACACTGGATGATAGCCACCGAGCTCATATTTTGAAATTGGCTGCTTCCACGTTGCTGCTTCTTTGAGCAATATTACAATAACTTTTCGTAGAAAATCTTCAATAGGTTTTTAAAAAATCAGATGAGCTCGGTGGCTATCATTCAGTGTTAGACACTGAGTTAGCGAATCAGTAGGCGGGAAGCGAATACCAAAAGCTAAAAGGGCTCGTCTCATTACGCTACTGTTTTTGCACATTTTCAAAAAGGGATTTTTTTTCTTTCAGTCTCTTTTGTGCGCTCTAAGTTTAAAGGCTTGGTAAGATACAACGAACGACGGCAGCGACACGGGAACAACGCTGGTAGTAAAACTTATAAAATTCAAGTATGTAACTGTTTATAGCACTAGACTATTATCGCTGCTTGTTACCGTGAAACTGTGTTAGCCTAGTGGTTAAGAAGTAAGCCTTCTATTCGAAAAAGTCAGAGGTTCAATCCCAGGTAGGCACTTCTATCTTTTCAGAGTTTGTAAAGAGTATTATGTTGAGTAATTAAACATCATTTTGCCAGTATCAGTTTTCCGCACTTGGCCAGTATGGTACACTATGGCCAAACTTTCTTAGCTTTGGCTTACATCGGCTTATCACATGAGTACAGTTGGTATCAACCATATTTCATTATGGCCAAACTTTTCTCATTCTGTGAGCCGGTGATGGGTTAATGATGATGATGATGAACTAAAGCTTAGTTTGAGTTGTTATCAAGAAAGACGCCACGCTTCAGGTATGATGGTATGCTGTGCGCCTAAAGTGGGTTAGCTTAGCATACAAACGTGAATTTGCGCTCTTCTCTGCCGTTACGCTTTCTGTTTTTCCAGATCTAAGCCTGCGGCCCAGGTGGGAGTGGGTGCTTCCTGTGGGAGCTGCTAGAACAAACTCTTAATATTTACAAGAATTTGTACGGAAGACGCGCGGACGTGTCATAATCGAGAGCGGGTGCCGAGCGGCATGGGATGTATGGCATCGCGCCCGCTGCCCGCCCCGCATGACGCACCGCTCCCACCTGGGCCGCAGGATAAACATCTAGTCGATGAACCGCGTTTTACCCATCGAAATGTTATTTTATATTTACCAGATGCCTACAGTCTACGAGATGTTGAATTGATCTGATTGAGAAAACATTATTTACCAAAGAAATACGTACTTAATTTTTGTTAATAAGAAAAGAAAAATATTAGAATGTAAAAGTTTTTCTTTATATGGTTTGCTTTGCGGAATCAATCAAAAACACACCTACTCCTCCAAGGTTCATGAAAACTTTCCAAGACCTTAAAATATTTTGATTATTTATAAGTAAGTAGTTATTTTTTAAGGTTTTTGTTGTAGAAAAATGGAGATGAAACAAAAATTGTTTTAATCAAGCCTCATACTAATTTAATTATGATTAAGATTAGGAAAAAATAAATTACTTACATACAAAAAAAAACTTCCACTAAAATACTTATAAAAAACTAGCTGATGCCTGCGACTTCGGCCGCGTGGAATTAGGTTTTTTTAAAATCCCGTGGGAACTCTTTGATTTTCCGGTATAAAATGTAGAGCTATGTCCTTCCCCGGGATGCAAGCTATCTCTGTACCAAATTTCATTACAATCGGTTGAACGGATGGGCCGCGAAAAGCTAGCAGACAGACAGACAGACAGACAGACACACTTTCGCATTTATAATATTACTATGGACTATGGATATTACGGATATACACCGTCCAAGTCATCAAATGCGCACAGTACCTACCCAATACATTGGCGAAAGAATGCTACGTAGGACCAAACTAAATAAAAACTAAGTATAAAAATCTAGTCACGTACGTAATCTAGCTTTTTTTTTAGAATAAATGGTTTTTCAAAATCCCGCTTTTTGGCGATAACTAAAAAATTGTTTTTGCATGTACCTAACGGTTCTGCTGTTAAAAGGCGACCGAGGGACAAAAATATTACCTTCCTTCGTATATTGAAAGCTAAGCTTGTTATTGAAGCTAAAATAAAGCGTGTAAAAGTAAAACTTTGTATTTTTGATATGAGAATAGCCGAGTCCAGTATAATAACATCTTCAGAATAATGTTGGGACTGCCTCGGTACTGTAGCGCGTCCGGTATGTTTGCGGATTGCGTGTAGACGGCTTCTTCGCAATCATACGGAAAAGGATCGCCTCAATGAAAAGTAGGTTGGAGAGAAGTCCCAACATTATCCTGAAGGTGATAGCAGACAGACAGGACAGCGCTCTCAAAGCGCACTGGATGTCTGCATTAGTTAATAAGTATATTAATTATATTAACTAACATAGAATAAGTTTCTTACTAACATACATTATATTATAATATTATAGTTACTAACATAGGTTAAGATGGTATAAATACAAATACAAATACAAACTTCTTTATTGCGAATATGGGTAAACAGTGAAGATGTTACAAAACAAAAAGGTACAGCCAAATTCTGCCTATCAGCATGCAATATGTTATGATATACCTAACAACGTGTACATAGTCTTGATAAAATTAGTCACATTATATATTTAGTCACAAAAATAATTAAATAATAGTATTGAGTTTTGTAGAAGAAAATTTTACAGTTTTTTTTTAAATTTATCATCAAAGTACTCGTTTATGGAATAATAGCATTTTTTTACAAGAAATTCCTTAAGTTTGTATTTCAACATACTTATACTAAGAGATCTATCTGCGAGTTCTTTTGGTAATTTATTATAGATTCTAGGAGCCATATTTATTATACTCTTACTACTTGGTTACTAACATAATATTGTGGGCCTTTGATGTCTGATGAAATAAAGATTATTTATTATTATTATAGCTAATACGGCTGTCAAGTTAGTGAGAGGACAGGATGTGGGGGAATAAAGCACAGGATATGGCGGAGTAATGAGGTGGGCCTTATTGATGTCTGCAGGCCGCAGGGAATAGCCCGGACGACGAGCGTAATGTGATTTCAACTGTACAATGTACTCCGGCCTTAAAAGCAGGAAGGTATTTTTGCAAGGGGAAATAGGGGCGATGGTTCTAGGGCGGCAGGCTGCGAGGGCCGAGGGCCTCCAAATCTTTTAAAAATCCTCCTTTAGGGCCCTTTTCTGGAGAGTGGTGCGTTGCGTCGGGCGTCGTACTACGACACAAGCAAACGCGTCTGCATAAAGGTTCCCATACTTGGCTATAATATTATGTTTAAGTTAACAGCGGCGCTACGCGCAACGCACAACGCACAACGCACCGCGTCGCCCTTCGAGAAAAAGACAGAGATTCTAAGAGACTCTAGACATCAAAATTGATGTCTATAGTCTAGCGGAAAATCATTTCTTAGCGGATGTCACAATAGCTATCTGCATGCCAAACCAAATTTCAGCCCGATCCGTCCAGTAGTTTGAGCTGTGCGTTGATAGATCAGTCAGTCAGTCAACTTTTCCTTTTATATATTTAGAAGAAGAAGATATAAACTACTTGTTAAGGTTCCGTGCCTAAAAAGTAAAACAAAGCCTCATTAATGTCATTCTACAGTCTGTCTGTAATTTTTGTCTTTCTTTCTAGCAGATGCGACGACCTTAATGCCGGCTCGTCCGCAAACATCAAGGGCGTCGTCTCACTGTATGTTTTTTTAAAGAATAATAGCCAATGATGACTAATATTCCCCATCCCCTCCAACTAAGCGTCAAGCTTATGCTAGGAGAAGGTACGACAATAGTGCAACGGGTGGGGTTTGAACCGGTGACCTTTTGGATTTCAGTCCGCTCCTCTAACCGTTGAGCTATTGAGGCTCTCAATTTCAACTGTGTATATACATATAGCATTATAGGCTGTATTTACACTGTAATAATAATATATGTAAGTTTTAATTAAGGAAACGTGATACAAAGCCTGTTCGGCGCTACCTACAATTACATACTCGTATTAATTAATAACAGAACAATTACTGATGAGACTTGATATGCTAGTGTATGGTAGAACACAAAAGCTCAATCCAATTATATTGTTCAGTAAAGTTTAATTAAGTTGAGCAACAGTTATTATATAAAAATCAGATGCTTTTATGTACTCTTCATCATAATAATATTATTATCAACCTGTGGAAGCGCCCTCTAGGGCTTTTTGTGTCCAACAGCCATCGTTCCTACCATTGATGTTGGAATCCCCTCTATATTCTGTGGTTCTTACTTCAGCTTGCTAATATTTTAGGCACAGAGAATTCAACCTCAAGAGTACATACAAGGTTTTGCATGAAAAGAAAATAGTCAAATGTTGGCGGGGGACAGGGGAGAATGATTTTCTGTGATTGGTGGACTCAAAAGTCACGTAATCATGGCAAATAGAGCCTCAATAGCTCAACCGGTATAGGAGTGGACTGAAAACCGAAAGGTCGACGGTTCAAATCCCGCCCGTTGCACTATTGTCGTACCTACTCCTAGCACAAGCCTGACGCTTAATTGGAGAGGAAAGGGGAATATTAGTCATTTAATATGGCTAATATTAAAAAAAAAAAATGTGCGGAATGAGGGTACCGAACGGGCGTGGGCCGACTTTTACGCTAAGCAACTGCCTAAGCTTGGCGATCGGGGGTGTCCGGCTATCAGGCGTATATAGGTGGTGGTCTGTGGGTTTGGGCTACGTCCGCGTCGTCTGTGACCTTTTCTGGTTTCCGTTCAACCGATTTTGATGAAATCTGGGACAGAAATAGCTTATATCCCGGCGAAGACTTTTTATCCCAAAAAATCCAAAGAGTTCCCGCGGGGTTTTTAAAAACTTATGTAATCATGGACTTATCAATGTATTGGACATTATAAAATTATAAATATACCTAAGGTATCGAAAATACATTAAGTAACAAAGTTCGGCCGGATCATTAATTTCATTCAACTAATAAACTTCTCGTCAAAACTTGGCTTCGTGCCGATGTAAAAAAACCTTAAGTCCAAAGAAGCCTAAAACAACTTGACATGTTTTACAAGAGGCTGCTGAACTAATTTTTGAGAAATGTGATGTGGCAGTTTAATGTTTTTTTCCGAGCAAATTTTCTTCCAAACATTTTCTTTTAAATTTACTTACTAAGAGCTTGGATTGAAATATATCCTATTGGGTATTAAATATATTATATTTCGAATCTTTACAACTTAGTTATCGTAGCAGTAGACAATTGACCTTTTGTTTTTTTTAAATCGCACTGAATCTTTTCGATTTTCCGGGATATAAAGTAAGTTATGTCATTCTCCATGTCTTTAACTATATCCAAGCAAAAAGCCACGCCAATCCCTAACTTTGTTGCGACGTGACTAAAGGACAAATCAGCAAACCAACAAACAAACAATACGCTTTGGCATTTACAATATTAGTAAAAACCGGCCAAGTGCGACTCAGGCTCGCGCAACGATGTTTCCGTACTACAGTCGTATTTTTTCGACATTTTACACGATAATTCAAAAACTATGATACATAAAAATAAATAAAAATCTGTTTTAGAATGTACAGGCAAAGCCCTTTCATACTTACATACACACTTGATATAGTTATCTTACTTTGAAAATTAAAAATACTGATTATTATAGTTCATGACCACAATTTAATTTTTTTTGTGTGATGTAACCACAAATTCACGGTTTTCAGATTGTTCCCCGAATGTCAGCTATAAGACCTACCAATCTATCAAATTTCATAATTCTAGGTCAACGGGAAGTACCCTGTAGGTTTTTTGACAGACAGACAGACAGGTACAACAAAGTGATCCTATAAGGGTTCCGTTTTGAGGTACGGAACCCTAAAAAGTAGAAGTATATCTTTTGTGGTAAGATTTATTTATTTTGCTGGAGACATTTTAAAGATGAAAGTGCTTAGGTACGACTAAATACATAACAGGTGGGTTTTGAAAAGAGTAAGTAACTACCGAGCTTCTTGGCAGCTTGGAGCTTTTATCAGTAGAATTTTCTTTTCAAACCGGGTGGTAGTCTCAATAATTAAAATGAAATACATACACCTCTTATACTTATTTTTCATTTCATAAGAAAGTAGATTATTTTTCAAAAGCAAAACATAAAAGGAAATCACTATAAAGGTAACTTGTGCTCTGTTCCGACATTTCTATTTATTTTTAATTAAATGATAGCTATTTTTATATGAAATGCTCAAAGGCCTGGGAAGTCAAACAGTTTTACCCATTCCCTTCGGTGTTTAGTTAGGACTTTCTAAGATGCAATAAATTGCGTTATGGCGGACTCCAACTAGGCAGCTACGGCTTATAGATGCGCAAATATTGAACGGAAAATGGTGAACAAATATTGAAAACTTTCTCATGTTCGTGACCTGAGTCTCGAGTGGTCGTAAATTCATTACCAACATAAGGTCAGATCTTTGACCAACTATAGTCCATGATTTCGTTTTGTCCTGAACTTTGAAATGGAGATAGCTTATATCCTGAATTAAAACATGACGTGTACATTATCATTCTTAAACAAGTGGTTATTAGAGAAATGATCTATTCAATTGAGGGAAAATTAAAACCCTATAAACATTGACTTATATATTACTTTGTAAGGACAGGGCCATTGAACAAGCAAAATGGCACCGACTCATTGATCCTAAAATGTTTATTTGACACCAATGCAACCTCAGTGACGTCTGGATTTCGTCTGGACGTGAAAATTTTTTTTCGCTTGGGCATATCTTGTCATTTATATATTTTAAATTTTAAAGAATGGAAAGGCGGATACGATGTTTATATTTAACAACTTATTTTATTTACTACTAGCTGATCCCCGCGGCTTCGCCCGCGTAGATTTAGGTTTTTAAAGATCCCGTATAGCCTATGTCACTCAGGAATAATGTAGCTTTCTACTGGTGAAAGAATTTTTAAAATCGGTTCAGTAGTTCTAAAGATTACCCCCTACAAACAAACTTAACGACATTACCTCTTTATATAATATAGCTAATCCCCGCGGCTTCGCCCGCGTAGATTTAGGTTTTTAAAGATCCCGTATAGCCTATGTCACTCAGGAATAATGTAGCTTTCTACTGGTGAAAGAATTTTTAAAATCGGTTCAGTAGTTCTAAAGATTACCCCCTACAAACAAACTTAACGACATTACCTCTTTATATAATATAATACAACGGGCCGTGCAGCAGAAATCGTAATATTTTAATTTCGCCATAACTTCAAAACCAAACGTCCAATTTTAATCATTCAAAGACCAAATATTATCTCCATAAACTGTTCTTAGTGATGAAATCATTTATTTTGATAAGGATTAATAGCATGAGTAAAATAAACGCGTTTAAATGTAGTCCAAAAAAATTCAAGATTTTTAAATAAAAAAATGGTTGCTGTGCCTCACTCGACATAGATGGGTATAGTGTGTCGCGGACTTTTTTGTAGATATTTATAAGATCTACAATTAATTAGAACATTTTATGGTTCTATCTTTTATAGTTTAGGCAGCGTACGCAAAATAAGTAACTTTTCTGGTTGATTTTTTACACCTTGTGTCCGAAAAACCCAAATATCTTACGGAACCCTATTTTTTTCCAAAATAAAATATAGCCTATGTTACTCGTGGATAATGTAGCTTTCGAATGGTGAAAGAATTTTTAAAATCGGTCCAGTAGTTTTTGAGCCTATTCAGTACAAACAAACAAACAAACAAACAAACAAACAAAGTTTTCCTCTTTATAATATTAGTGTAGATATGCCTATTAATTTTAATGATATCATGTTGACATACTCTTTTACTCTCTCTTCTTTCTTGGAAAATCAAAGAATTCTTAAAGAACAGTAATATTACGTAGTTTCAATAAATCTAATTATTTACTAAATCATTTTTTGTACGAAATAGATCTCTATTCTATTTTGAAAAAAAATATAATTAAAGTTTTGCTTTGACCATTTCCTAGGTTGCCCTAATAATGAAGTGTAAATTGCTTACAGAGTTACTTATATCTTTGCTTATTGTAAGAAATGTACCTAAGTACATAGTTTGAAAAATCACGTTCTCTGCGGGATTTGGTATTAAATACGGAAACTTTGCTTAAAATGCAGTTTAGGATTGCACGTATGTAATATATACGTAGTGAGGAGTTCGGAGCAAGTTTCCGGCTTGTTCTAAACTAATCTGAAACTCGACTCACATGTTAGCAGCTAAGCATGACCGTTGAAAGTTCGTCCTCTCGACTTTTCGGCTCCCTTGCGATGCGTCTCTCTATCTTCTTTGAACTTTACTCTATTCGCTTATAACTTTACTATTGCACGCTGGAGATTGGACTTTTTAGGGTTCCGTAGCCGAATGGCAAAAAAGGGAACCCTTATAGATTCGTCATGTCTGTCTGTCCGTCTGTCTGTCCGTCCGTATGTCACAGCCACTTTTTCCGAAACTATAAGAGATATACTGTTGAAACTTGGTAAATAGATGTATTATGTGAACCGCATTAAGATTTTTACACAAAAATAGAAAAAAAAAACAATAAATTTTGGGGTTCCCCATACTTAGAACTGAAACTCAAAAAAAAATAATTATCAAACCCATATGTGTGGGGTATCTATGGATAGGTCTTCAAAAATGATATTGAGGTTTTCAATATCATTTTTTTTTTAAACTGAATAGTTTGCACGAGAGACACTTCCAAAGAGCTAAAATGTATGTCCCCCCCTGTAACTTCTAAAATAAGAGAATGATAAAACTAAAAAATATATATGATGTACATTATCATGCAAACTTCCACCGAAAATTTGAACGAGATCTAGTAAGTAGTTTTTGATTTATCGTGTAAAATGTCGATAAAATACGATTGTACTACGGAACCCTCAGTGCGCGAGTCTGATTCGCACTTGGCCGGTTTTCTTTAACGTGTTAGCTAGCTTGTTTTTCAAATAAATTGATAAATTTTGGTGTCCTAAAAGATTATTCCAGTGGATTGAATATACCACAGTAGAAACAGAATCTTTATCTGTCATGTGGATCTAATACCTATAGCCCAATAGCTCAAAGGTTAAAGGAACGAATTGAAATCCGAAAATTCGCCGCCGATTCAAACCCAACCTGTTGCACTATTGTCGTACCTACTCCTAGTACAAGCTTAACGCTTAGTTGGAGGGGAAAGGGGAATGTTAGTCATCACTGGCTAATATTCTTACTATAAAATAAAATATATAATAAGTACCACAGTAGAATTTTTTATCTGACATAATATGGAAAATACTAGATGGTGACTTATTTTTAAAAAATCCCGCGGGAACCATATATTTTTTCGGGATAAACAGTAGCCTATGTGTTGATCCAAAGTATCCATTCCCAGTCAAATCCATTCAGTACTTTTTGCGTGAAAGAATAACACGCATACTCACATACACACACACACACACACACACACACACACACACAAACATTCACGTTATAATATTAGTGTGATAAATACAAAATGGAGTAATCACCGTTACAACGCGTTACCTACTTGAATATGTATAGGAAATTACTGGTGGAGCAATTATCATCGTGCGAGTGCGAGCCGACTGATGTATGAACACTGTAAATGCAAATAACACACGTTAGGTATTTATGTTATTTATTACTTGTTTGTAGTTTGTGGGAGTTTTGAAATTGTTTACTCAAAAAATAACGGTTAAGTAAAGTCAGACTTTTTTATCAATACTAATATTATAAATGCGAAAGTGTGTCTGTCTGCTAGCTTTTCACGGCCCAACAGTTTCACCAATTTTGATGAAATTTGGTACAGAGTTAGCTTACATCCCAGGGAAGGACATAGGCTACTTTTTATCCCGGAAAATCTAGGAGTTTCCACGGCATTCTTAAAGGCCCATCCGTTTAACCGATTTATTTGAAATTTGGTACAGAGGTAGCTTGCATCCCAGAAATTGACATAAGCAACATTTTATTCCGGAAAATCAAAAAGGTTCCCACAGGATTTTTAAAATTCCAAATGCACACGGACATCATCTAGCACTTAAAAATTTAAAATGTATTTTTAACCGACTTCAAAAAAGGAGGAGAAAAAGAACTTAGCTGCGCGAATCGTCTAGACTTCATATTTTTACGAGACTCTACAATGGCACCTCATTGGCACCGACCCCAAAAAATATTATTATGGAACTATATTAACTCTTGTATACATAATATACTCGGTAATAAATTTAATTATTTTTTCATTTTTAGTGTTTGTGAAAAGACGTTTTTTATTTTTTTTGTAAAAAAATTAAATATACAGAAGGATTTTTATTAATTTATAGACTAGCGCTTGGCCGCAATCCGACGCTGGCAACTGGCAACTAATGATGCAGCCTAAGATCTTCATCTTAGGCTGCATCATGACTTACTTGCCAGAAAAACCTATTTACCCTTGACTTGAAAGTACTCATATTAAAATTGGACATTTTTAAATAAGTAGCAACTCTTTTTATGATGCAATAAAGTGCAATTCCTAAAAGAAGTTCCTGTAAGACACGTACAGTACGCGGCCGAAAGTAATGTACGTACATTTAGAAGGAGATAGCAAATTTGTAGAGCACTGTCTTGAGACTGACAAAACGTCACATACGTCACATAGATATGAGTGACAGAGACAACGCTCTACAAAGCCGAAACGTCATTCTAAAGGCCTGTACCATAGAGATAGTATACATTCATCTAAGGCCTGTACTGACTAACTAACGTACTGTAGGTACTATGTCCAGCCATGGACGTCTCTCGGTTGATTACGACAACGACGAAAAAATCAAAGGCTTTTAAAATCAAACTCCAGAGACAATAACAAACATTCGCCTACTTGTTCTCGGTCGCATCGGCGGCACTTTAATTAAAATCCCGACCAATTGAGATTTTAATTACGTCTCGCGTACCGGGCCACAACATACAATTCCTTACATTCCGGACGGACGGACTGATTCCATTTTATTTGCCTCTTCATTTGGATACCGAGCTTCGGCTTTAATTAAATCGTTACAATTTGACTCTCGTGTAAACCGAATAGGGATATTGCCAGTAGAATCTGCTTTTGGAACCAGTGCAGTGGTACAATCTGACATAAACCATCAGCGCCGAACAGGCCAAGAGGCGCAAATATGAAAACCTCGATGGGAGCTTCGTGTTTGTGCCTTTTGGTGTGGAGACCTTGGGGCCATGGGACCCGGTGGTTCAAGCTTTCTTTGAGGAAATTTGGAAAAGAGTTATCGAGTCAATCGGGGACCCGAGAGCTAGCAGCTACCTTGGACAAAGACTTAGTTTGGGGTAATAGTGCCAGCATCTTGAGTACAATGCCTCACTGCGGTGGTCTCGTTGAGGTTTTAGATTTAATTTAATATAATATTTTAAATTTAATTTAATGCCTTTTCTTTTCATTTAGATTTAGGTTTATTTAATAGAATTGTCTGTTCTTATTATAGAGTCCAAATAGAGTAAAATAAATTATAAGTGGCATAGGCATTAGGCTGCCTTGCCCTAAAAACATTACCCTAAAAACAGTAGGTACACTCGGTTTTTCATCCTTCAAACATCAACTCTTTTGGTAATTAATCTAAAATAACAAACTTATTCTGGTACGGAACAAAATAAGTTACCTATTACCGTAGTCAGGCATAGTTTCACAGTTCATTTCCTGCAGCGCCCAAACCGAAAGTCGAGCAAGGCGCGTGCCCTGCATACTTAAGTGCGAGCAATTGACTAGGCATATTCACCGCGCACACGTGCTCTATTGAGCAAGTCAGCCTTCCTGAATATGTAGCGAATTACGTAAGCACGAGCTACTAGTGGGGTCAAGCATGTTTTTGTAGCTCACTAGTCACTGCCCAGGCCCAAAGGATTAAGGGCGGTTACAGACTAGCGTTTTTTAGGGTTTCGTACCTACCTTAAAAGGAAAAAGGAACCTTTATAGGATCACTTCCTTGTCTGTTGTGACTCGTGTCAAAGGAATCAAAACCTTAAAATAAATAATATAAGTTAGCCCTTGACTGCAATCTCGCCTGGTGGTAAGTGATGATGCAGTCTAAAATGGGAGCGGGCTAACGCTGGAAGGGGTATGGCAGTATTTATTCAACCTATGCTCCTTTTGGTTTCTATATGCGGCATCGTACCGGAACGCTAAATCGCTAGGCGGCACGGCTTTGCCAGTAGGGTGGTAACTAGCCATGGCTTCCCACCAGACCAGACCAGAAATTTAGAAATTATAAAATTCCAAACCACTGCCAAGAATCGAACCCGGGATCTCCCACTAATAAAACCACAGCGCTTACCACTGCGCCAGGGAGGTTGTCAAAACCTATAGGGTACCTTCCCGTTAACCTAGAATCATGAAATTTGACAGCTAGCAATGTGGAATGTCTTAGGTATATACACGAGGTATATATAGCACAAACGCGCGTCGATTGTGTTTAAAAATGCCGCTATAATGCAAAGTCCTTTATAAACCAAGTTATTGATTTATTTTTCATAGTTCGAATTTCTAAAATAACACGTTGTTGTTTATCATGGGTTATATAATATCGAAGGCTCTTACGAGAGAGAATTATAATATGCTTTTAAGCTCTCTATCAATTATTCTACAAATTCTCTCTCCTCAGATGCCTAAAAAGCTATTGCTTATTTCTATTTATATATTAAGTATATTATATTTTATGTTAACTGTGATTAGGGATTAGATAAAGGTCGTAAGGTCTAAGCCAGACAAATTTAATCTGAACTTGTCTGAATTTAAATTCAAACAAAAGTTCAAGCTCAAATGTTTTGAATGTAAATTAGTCGATTCAGTCGGTAGCTAATTATGAATACAAATGCATTCTGGGTATCTAGTCTACATATACCTACTTAAGTACCTACCTACTATTTCGTATATTATATAAAGTAAGTAGGTAGCTTATTTGGATAATGGCGGTTTTGAAGTAAGAAAGAAAAAAACCGGCCAAGTGCGAGTTAGACTTGCGCACTGAGGGGTCCGTACTACAATTGTATTTTATCGACATTTTGCGCGATAAATGCGCGATTTTGTCTGGTGGGAGGCTTCGGCCGTGGCTAGTTACCACCCTACCGGCAAAGCCGTGCCGCCAAGCGATTTAGCGTTCCGGTACGATGCCGTGTAGAAACCAAAGGGGTATGGGTTTAATAAAAACTGCCATACCCCTTCCAGGTTAGCCCGCTATCATCTTAGACTGCATCATCACTTACCACCAGGTGAGATTGCAGTCAAGGGCTAACTCGTATCTGAATAAAAAAAACAAAAACTATTATGCCTGAAAATAAATAAAAATCTGTTTTAGAATGTACAGGTAAAAAGCCCTTTCATATGATACCCCACTTAGTACCTATAGTAATCTTACTTTGAAAGTCGAAAATAGCAATATACCTATTTGTTCATGAACACATTTTAATTTTTTTCTTGTTATTTTTGTTGCTATAAGACCTACCTACCTGCCAAATTTCATGATTCTAGTACGGGAAACTACCCTGACGGGGGACTGAAACGGGAAGTACCCTGTAGATTTCTTGACAGACAGACAGACAGACAACAAAGTGTTTCTATAAGGGTTCCATTTTTCCTTTTGAGGTACGGAACCCTAAAAAGGCTGCAATTTTTTAAATCATGCGCGTAGGTGTCAAAATGTGCGTACACTTATGTAGTGTGTGTGGCTACACATAATATGACGTGACACGCACACACACACACACACAGACACACAAGCGTATGAATTTAACTTCACTTTTTAAAATACAAACTGTATGAGCTTTGCTCTGAAGTATTAGGTAGGTAGGTATATACCTAATACCTATCTTTAAAATGAAGATAGAGAATATCCCAAATCCCGAAGCAATCGCCGAGCTGTAATGTCTCGTCTCGCATCCGCACTCCGCACTCCGCACTCCGCACTCCGCACTCCGCACTCCGCACTCCGCACTCCGCACTCCGCACTCCGCACTCCGCAGGACAAATGTTCCCTATCTAATGGTCTGAACTTTAATACCTTGGTTACCTTTGAAATGTAGCTTATTTAGGTATTTACCTTTGTGAATTGCGAGACGACGACCGTCTCTGTTTACACAAGAGAGGCAAAGGAGATTTAAAATGAAAGGAATTCTGTGCTTGTTTTTTAATAAGTACTTACCTGACAATATTAGGTACCTATATAGTAAGTATTACTAGCTGAGGCCCGCGACTTCGTCCACGTGGATTTAGATTTTTAACAATCTGGGGAATCCGTTGCTCCGTTGCGACGCGATTGGAGGACAAACCAACAAACCAATAAACCAACAAACAAACACACTTTCGCATTTATATTAAGGGTACTGATAATCATCTCTGAGTTTATTCTTATAGCACCAAATTTTGGTGCTATAAGAATAAAGTATGAAAGCATCTCTGTTTCTCGGTACATAGGTACTGACTTTCGTAGTGACAACTAGAAGCTAGAAGTCACGACTACGACGTAGTCGTATAATTCCTTTCTCCCATTAGTTTGTTACGAGTACAAAATAAATAAAAAGCACGTAAACCTAGAAACAGAGCACCGCTAGTACTATGATACAGTTGCTCTAGGTTTTTACGGATTAGATATCTACTGAAGTAGCTGACTGTGTTCGGTGTAGGTACCTACCTAGATGCTTTATTGGTAAACTTTTCCTGAGTCTGAGCTTTCGTGAGTGGTAAAAGTTAACTAAAGTATAGCGCCATCTAGTAAATAGCTTCGATATTCTACTCTGATAAAAAAATGGTTGATGTTGAAACACAACTTGTTGTATTTTGTGTCTTCACATAGATGTCGCTGTCGCTAGACCTAGCCTTTTTCTAACTAGTTCACTAGATGGTGCTGTACAAGGAAATTAAATATTATGATCAGAAAAGTTGTGATTTAATTTCATTCTAAATTTTATTTTATATTTACTCACATTTTAATCTTCGAAAATTATAATTTAAAATTAAATAACTTGAAAATTGTAAAAGTGATAAAGTCTATGGTTATTGGAAACTGGGATTTGATTTGGGGGACGAAAAAAAAGTGAAAGTGTCTATGGTTTTATATTTGTGTCCGATAGAAAAACGTCGAGAGATACGCCGGCGAACAATTTATTTCAATTATCATGAGTAAGCTCGCTGGACTCGTTGCGTTCTATCGCTTTGTGTAGAGAAATCTTTGATCTTCATATTTCAAGGAGTACAATCGTTCTATACAGTGTCGTGTAACGAATAATGGTTTGGGATGAAACGTTAGTGACACCTCGTCTTGCAACCTTGGTTATGGTTACAAGAAAAAGTGTATTTTGAAAATATTTCCTAGTGTTTTCTCTGGTGAAAACATCTGTGAAGTATCAGTTGACTGTGCGGTGTTGGTTTGTTGTTTGGTGTTGAGTAATCTGGTGCAATGTCTGGTGGCAGAAGTATCGACAAGGAGCGCAAGTCTCCTCGAGAAAGTGGAGAGGATTCGGAGGACGAGAGTGAGATTCTGGAGGAAAGCCCCTGCGGACGCTGGCTCAAACGTCGTGAGGAGGTATGTACTTCGCTTACTTTCGATTTTCTATTGAAATACCTTGAATTTTTCGTGAGTAACACTGGACAAAGGTGTCATCAGCTGATTCACAAGGTTAGCTGATGTTTTACTACAAATACGACGTAGTTTTATATTCATAAGTTTATTAATGTGTTATATATAGCATTATCTTTGTTTAAAACACCATTAATGTCATTAAGAAAATTTCAACCTTAAAAGTAGTAAGGTTTTCAATACTTAAATGCTTTGTTTGTATGCTTTAAAACAAGTTTACATTTGTTAAAGAGATACTTATTGCAATCCTACAGTAATTTCTTGATGTTGTGAGATCTCCAATAATCAGAATCAATGCATTCTACAATTATTGCTCTGAATAGCTATTTAAACTACAAAAGTTGGTACTAAGACGTGAAATGTACATTTGTAGGTACTTATTCTTCTGAAAGACCTATAAAATATATTCTGCAATTAAATATAGTGTTAAAATAGTAAATTATGCCCTTGACTTCAGCATGGATGCATGGACTACACAAATTTCAAACCCCTATTTGACCCCTCAGGGGTTGAATTTTCAAAAATCCTTTCTTAGCGGATGCCTACATCATAGCTATCTGCATGCCGAATTTCAGCCTCATTTGTCCAGTAGTTTGAGGTATGCGTTGATAGATCAGTCAGTCAGTTAGTCAGTCTGTCACCTTTTCCTGTTATATATTTAGATTTAGATAGCAAAGATTCTCTTCTTGTTGTTGTTTGGCGGCTGTGCACAGCTATCAATACATTAGGCATTGATAATAGTAGTCACTATAAATAACTTCACAGACTAGGTATTATTAGTTAAAGCCTTAGTTGTTTGTGTAGTTATTTATAGACTATAGTGACTATTTACTGGTTAACTTGAAATGCTAAAAGGAGTAGGTAGTTTGAAGTACAGTACGCGGCAGAACATAATGTACATCAGCCTTTAGAATGACATTTGGGCTTTGTAGGGCCTTGTCTCTTACAATCTCATTCACAAGCTCACTCTTAGCTATATGACGTTTTGTCGGTCTCAACGACAGAGACAATGCTCTACAAATCTGCAATCTCCTTAAGGTTGATGTACATTACTTTCTGCCGCATCCTGTATCTGTAGTGGTACCATTGATTTTTTTGATTTTTAAATGTCATTTATTTTTATAATAATTACAAAAAGTTATGCAACAGTTTTTCAAGATAACTTATTGCTAACAACAGTATTAAATATTTGTTTGTACAGGCTAAACACCTTTATAAACATATACCTACATCTACATACGTAGTGTACAGACAATTAGATCCTATTTTATATTAATTTACCTATCGCTAAATCATAATATTATCATAATGTGCATTATATTTGAGCTATAACACACAGATACTAAACTAACTAATTATAACAATATTCGGAGTAAGCTATTATGTCTAACTACTACGAAAAACAATAATTTTTATTTAAAAAAAGAGTACAAACACGACGCCAAAAGCATTAAATTCTTACTTATTATTTACAAGCCGGGTAGGTAGAAAAACTGAGCTACAGAATCGGCAACGCGCTGCGTTAACCGGTCGCTTGTACTGACACACTGTTATGAGTCACCGAGGAAATAGTGATGGGGCAGTCTATACCTGTTGTATGTATCGGCAAACGATAACGTGCCGAGTCTACTTCTGCCGATTGATGAAATCAACATATTTGGATGAGTAGGGTTTTTACGTATATAAAAATTGTGGGATAACTTAAAAATATAATCTTTTAGAAAAGGGTATTTTATACTATTATGTAATTTTTTGAGATTAGTTCGGAAAGGTGTATTATATGCTATTTTAATAGCTTTATTTTGTATTACCTGTAGTTTAGAATATTTACTGTCGGTGATGCTACACCAGACGGGAGCTGCGTAAGTTATACAGGGTCTCACTAAAGTGGAATAAACTCTCAACTTTGTGCAAGAACTTAATTTAGACTTACGGTTGAGTATTGGTCGTAATGCGTTAATAGCTTTAGCTCCTTTAAGAATTAGGCTGTCAGTATTTTTGCACCAATTTACTTTATCGTCGATTATTGTACCAAGGTATTTAACTTGACGGCTCCAAGGTATAGAGTAATTATCTATTTTAATTGTGGATGTGGGAACCGAGCGTTTTCTAGTAAACATTATACTTTCTGTTTTATTAGAATTTAGTTTTAGCTTCCACTTCGTAAAAAAGCTATTCAATAACTCCAAAGAAAGTTGTAAACGTGCGATTACAAGATCGCAGTCCTCAGAGGTAGTATACGAGGCTGTGTCGTCAGCATATATGGCGAGATGTGTGTGCGGTTGTTTAGGGATATCATTTAATTGTGTATAGTTTAATTGTGTATATAAAAGTGGTACCATTGATCAGTACTAAGTTAATAAGAACCTTAAAAATACATTTATTAATAAGTCATAACCTCAAGATAGCTGTGATAGCCTAGTAGTTAGGACGTCTGCCTTCATCTCTAAACGGAGGTCAGGGGTTCGATCCCGGGCACGCACCTCTAACTTTTCAGAGTTATGTGCTTTAACGATGAAGGAAAACATCGTGAGGAAACCTGCATGCCTGAAAGTTCTCCATTATGTTCTCAAAGGTATGTAAAGTCTACCAATCGGCACATGGTCAGCGTGATAGACTATGGCCTTCTCACCTGGGAGGAGACCCGTGCTCTATAGTGAGCCGGTGATGGCATCATCATCATGATCGGTTGATGAATACCCTCGACTTCTTGAAGTGGACTGTATTTAAAAAATTTCTTCATTGACCTTTTTAAGGTTCTGTTCCTAAACTATTACCTATTACTTACTGAGCTCCCGCTGTCCGTTAGTCAGTATTTATAATTATCTTTAACCGTAATAGGCAGAGACTAGAGATTCGAAATTATCAGTGCATAATTAATTCTATTGCCGCTTTGACAACAAATAATCAAAAATCAGGAAGATATGTGAATTCCCAAATGGCTGCCATGCTAATTAAAATTAAAAGTACATCATCATCATCATCATGATCAACCCATCGCCGGCTCACTACAGAGCACGGGTCTCCTTTCAGAGCAGGGGTCACCTCTCAGAGTGTGAAGGGTTTGGCCATAGTCTACCATGTTGGCCATGTGTGGGTTGGTAGACTTCACACACCTTTGAGAACATTATGGCGAACTCTCAGGCATGCAGGTTTCCTCACGATGTTTTCCTTTACCGTTAAAGGAAGTGATATTTAATTAATTAAAACGCACATAACTCTGAAAAGTTAGAGGTGTGTGCCCGGGATCGAACCCCCGACCTCCGATTATAGAGGCGAGGAGTAAGTAAATTTATCGAAAAATCCTATTAAATTGAGTTGTAATACTATTGTTCCAACTTTGGTGACGCAAATTGTGCTTAGGCTGAGATCTATAGAGCGCACTACGACTTTGCTCAGACTTAATATTGAGTTAAAACAAGACAGATTTATGTGAGATATATAGCTCTGTCTTGCTTTAACTCTGTCTTAAGTCTAAGCTAAGTCAGAGTGTGCTCTATCTCATAGATCTCACCCTTAGTTCTCCATAATTTTTTAAAGGTGTATGAAGTCTGCCAATCCGCACTCGACCAATGTGACAGACTATACCCTAAACCCTTCTCATTCTGAGAGGAGAACCGTGCTCTAGAGGGCCGGCGGTAGGTCGATCATGAAGATGATCTATCGACACTCACTGTTGTATTTGTAAGACCTGTAGCTTGTCAGTTCTCCCCGTTACCCCAGTGACGTGCACATGTCCGCACACTAGCTAACTGTGCGCGACTTTCCCCGCCGCGCCCGCGCCGGGCCGCGCCGGTCAGCGACCGCCGCGTTCGGCGCTTGCGCAACCGTAATCACTGTCGCTTTCTAGGCTCGGGGTCGTGTTTCACGCAGCCGCTGTAGCGCCTAATCGATACCCGTCTCTTCTTAAATTCACTTTTACGCCTGTATTGAGCTTTGACAATCGCTTCATTTGATACTTAACAGTTTGGTTGAATTTTATTTTATTTTTTACTAGAGGATCCCGCGATTTCGTCCGCGTGGAATTTGGTTTTTAAGAATCCCGTGAGAACTTTTTGATTTTCCGGGATAGAAAGTAGCCTGTGTCTTTCCTCCTTTGTTTTTTTTTATTACTTAGGAATTTGGTACTGAGTACTACTGAACTCCACTTTCTTGCTTTTCTCTAGTCTAGACAATCTGTAGTCCACTGTACGGATGGATGAGGAAGGCGGAGAATCGTGTTTGGTGACGCGCTCTTGAAAAAGCCTATGACTAGCCCTTTTAGCAATGGACGCATACGGGCTGATGTATTGGATTGGATTGGAACCCAATAAAACGAATTAGGGGCGAATTTATTCGACTAAGTAGCCAGGAACTGAATACGGGCAGAATCTATTAGTGGCAGTCGTAATTGTCTGTCGGCAAGACGTCAGTAACTGATTGAATCCTACTCCCATCCCGACCTCGTCGACGCCCACTTGACGGTTGTCTGATTTGTGACCTACAAGGGTTGCCAGGCGTCCGGATAAAACCGGACATACGTAGGATTTTTGATTGCGTGTCCGGCCAAAATAAACAGTGTCCGGCTTGTCCGGCTTTTGTTAGGCTTTTTATATTTCGCAAACGAGCGTGGCCGAGCGCAGCAGGCGGCAGTGCCGCCTGACAACAAGATTTATGTCAATAATAAAAAAGCTTACAATTTTTTTGTCGTACCTATTAATACTAGGTAAGACACAAAATCCTCAATAATGTAGGGTGTCCGGCCTTTCTACCCAAATGTCCGGCCAAACTGGCTGGTCTGTCCGGCTATTAGGTTTGGCGACCTGGCAGCCCTACCTACACAGCTACACTCAAAGTCATTGACTTAATAGTATTACTTCGTATGGACAGGGCCATTGAACAAACAAAATGGCACCGATTCAGTGGTGCTTTAGCACCAATGCAACCTCAGTGACATCTGGATTTCAAAGGGGTCGTTCATTAGTATCTAAGAGGTGGCGCTGATTTATTTGGTTCCAAAACCGTGAAAAATTTTGTTCGCTTGGGCGTATCTTGTCATTTATATCGATGCTCAAAGTCGTATCTATTAAGCAGTTTGCGAAGTATTTTCTTTCTGAGTGTTGACGCTTGTGAGATTTGAGTAGTGGGTGACCTTTGTCTGCAAATTAGCAATGTTAATTTTAAGACAGCGTGTGAACAAAATATGTTTTTGTTGTCACCAAAATAGATTGGGTCAGAATTCATTGGCGCAGTGGTAAGCGCTGTGGTTTTCTTAATGGGAGGTTAGGTTAGGTTAGGTAAATTAAACTATCTGACGATTCAAAAGCACTTGTAAAAGTTTACTTGAATAAAAATATATTCTATTCTATTCTATTCTATAGATAGGTGATAGGTCTTATAGCATAAGTAAAGGAAAAATTCTAAAAACGTCGAATTCGTGATTACATTACAAAACAAAATGTGGTCGTGAAAAAATATACTAAATCACAATAATATGTAGATTGCCTTAACTTTCAGTGTTTCAAATAAAAGTGTTATCTTGTACGATGGCACGGAACCCTTCGTGTGTGAGTCCGACTCGCACTTGACCGGTTTTTTATTTACAAAAGTGAAATTAACGTCTATTTATAACTCAAGTGCAGATGTGCGGAAGAAAGTCTGAATGAAGACTTGCATTATCTTTTTATAACCGTCAATCAGTTTAAAGTTAGTTCAGTGAAAGCTGTCGGCTCTATGTACAGTGTAATCACCACTTTAGTAGTTACCAGTGTAGCGACACACTTGCCGAAAGTACGGCGCCGAAAGTTCGGTTCAATGCGCGCGCAATGTTTATAAGTTATCTATGACACATCTACTGAGTTTCTGATGCGTTCGGCGTAGCGCCGAGCACACGAGTAGATATCCCTACAGAGAGGAAGATTCCTAATACCGTTCAAAATTTTAGACCTATTCTTATAGGGTTGTCACCTGTTGCAAGTGAATGGCCGTACTTTCCGTTCGGGCGATTAATTAGGCTAGAACGCATTCAATGTATTTTGCATAGCAAGCGACACATTACGCGACGCGTTACGCAACCGAAAGTTCTTCTTCTAAGCCCTCTATAATAGCCAATGGTACTGATTCTGAGCACAACTAAATTTTAGAGCATTCGCATCCTCTTCTTACTAATATAATATGAAAAGGACAGACATAGTTTGACAGTTTTAAGTTTAATTTAGAGCCGTCAAACCTCATGACTTTAGCTACCAGTCGCGAGCGTATCGTTTAAATTTGTAGCGTGCACTAAAATTTAGAGTATTTAAATGTAAAATTCATGTTCCGTCCTTTTTTAGCAATATTAAAAAGAAAAAGATGCAGATACTTTAAATTTAGTTTAGCGAAAAACAACGGAATCATCGCCAATATTGTAATAAAAGCCATCTTTCTGGGCAATTCAACACGTTGCAACTGCACACTACAAAATGACAACTCCGGCTGACGACGCGCGACGACGTCGACGCCACGTACCACCGTACGTAATATTTCGTCGCGTAAAGCGCTGAACTAAACGCCCGGCGCCGCCCCGTCCGACTGTTCGTTCACGTTTGATGTGTCACGCCAACCGAATACAACGACCGATAGTTCAGTCGCTGAAGTATCGGCGCCGTACGTTCAGCAGGTGTGGCGCTACCCTTAAAACCATCCTCACGATTGAAATTCTGGTGTTTGCGAATTCCAACAGTCCGAAATTCTTTCGACGATCCACCGAGCGGCGTTTCGAAGAAGTCTGGAATTATTATCATTACCATTAACCCAATTTCGAAGGTATTCAAGTTCCTCATATATAGCTCATAATTTTAAATTTTAGTGTTGTAATCATACTTGGCCGATACAATCTTGCAGCGAAACGGTTACAGTGGCATATAAGAATAACAAGATTTAATCTTTGATCAGAAAGTAAGTTGAACGCTTCAATGGCGAATGTGCTTGTTATTTGGAGTCAGTAATAAAATATTTCGTTACTGAAAAGGTAAAAAGCTCTCTTACTTAATAAATTACTTCGATATCAAGATACTTGAAAGCTTGCATAATGCTGATATTTTATCGTTTTATTTATATAATCTAGTTTGAAATCACTACCCCTATTATAAATGCGAATGTGTGTTTGTTGGTTGGTTTGTCCTACAATCACGTCGCAACGGAGCAACGGTTCGACGTGATTTATTTCATGGGTAGGTATAGTCAAAGACCTAAAGAGTGACATAGGCTATTTATCCCGGAAAATCAAGGAGTTCCCACGGGATTTTCGAAAACCTAAATCCGAGCGGACGAAGTCGCGGCATCAGCTAGTAATAAATAATCCTATTTTCTTTGGCTAAGTCCTTGTTCAACTTTTAATGTATTTCACATAATAACTATTAAGTAATACTAGTAATCCAATTACTTACATTACTCAATTTAGGTAATTTGTTGTTCGCTGCAGGCTGTTAATGACTGAGATCGAAGTGTCTAGAAACCAATCTGGAAACCCGTGGCTCCAAGTGTGAAGTGACATAGGGACTACAATTAGATCCGTGCTAAGCTGCTCTGCCGTTTCGTGCAAGGCTCTACGACAGTGGAAATTGTCGCGATTTGCACAAAAACAATGGCAGCTTCGCACGCGATGCTAAACTCTGATGCTACAATCGTTATGGACTAAGAGCCAGCGCGTGCTAGACCTTCGTTGTTTTATAAAAGCTGTATGTTCCTTTGCGTATTGTCCCTAACACAGGGAGAACAGGGAGAAACGATCAGCGACTATGAAGTTTGGATAACAGCGGCTTTGGGAGATAACAGCTAATATACCTAGGTGTAAAAATTTGACGTCAAAGTATTAAGTCATTTTTAGGGTTCCGTACCTCAAAAAGAAAAACGGAACCCTTATAGGATCACTTTGTTGTCTGTCTGTCTGTCAAGAAACCTACGGGGTACTTCCCGTTGACCTAAAATCATGAAATTTGGCAGGAAGGTAGGTATTATAGCAGACATGAAGGGAAAAATCTAAAAACCGTGAATTTGTGGTCACATCACAAGAGAAAAATTTAAATGTGTCCATGAACAAATGTTGCTATTTTCAACTTTCAAAGTAAGATTACTATACCAAGTGTGGTATCATATGAAAGGGCTTTACTTGAACATTCTAAAGCAGATTTTCATATATTTTTAGGCATAAAAGTTTTTGATTTATCGTGCAAAATGTCGAAAAAATACGACTGGAGGACGGAACCCTCGTTATGCGAGCCTGACTCGTACTAGACCGGTTTTTTATATTTTCTTCGAATTAGTATTGGAAATGACGTCATGTATTGCCAGACAGTGTCGTGGCAGCCCCTTGCCAGACACCTTTAAAGTTTAACAATTTATTAAAGCTAAAGGGTGGCTGGCAGGGGTTCCTCCCTGTGTTGGACACAATACGCAGAGAAACTTTCAGCTTTTATAAAATAACGAAGGTCCGGCACGCGCTGGCTCTCTCTCCATTACATGCCTCATTGTAAATCTAAATACACCCAACAAAAAACAATTGTCAACTTTGTCGGCACACGATTTATTGTCTTGTAACCTGACAACTTTTATACTGAACAAGTTGGTATTGCCTTTGTCCTCCATTTTATGTTTTGGTTAAGTTAATACGCGATGTAAGTAGTGATGTGAGTAGTGGTTACTATCTCCTCAACATTTTCTGTCTTATCATGATCAACCCATCGCCGGCTCACTACAGAGCACAGGTCTCCTCTCAGTATGAGAAGGGACTTCCAATCGGAGGTCGGGGGCTCGATCCTGGGCACGCACCTCTAACTTTTCGGAGTTACGTTTTAAGTAATTAAATATCACTTGCTTTAACGGTGAAGGAAAGCATCGTGGGGAAACCTGCATGCCTGAGAGTTCTCCATAATCTTCTCAAAGGTGTGTGTAGTCTGCCAATCGTCTTTATTCTCTCTTTAATTTTTCATTTTAAACGGAATTTCTATGCAAAATTTCAGCTTTCTAGGTCCTAGAATTTGGGTTGGGCGTTGATGTTGATGGGTCAGTCAGTGAGTCAAGACTTTACTTTTTACATATTTAGATAAATAACTAGGTAGATAGATACCAGTCCTACTTATTTAGAATCTTTTCATTGTAATGTGAGAACATTTAAACTTGGTCTATAAAATATCTAGACTAAAGTCGTCTAACATTAAATACGTCTATCCAATTAGCCGATGTCACATAGTATATAACCTTAATTTTAAAACAAGGACGAATTATTATTTTCAACCTAATTGGTTATTTCCTATATATAAGTTTTTAAATCGTGTTATACCTACCTACTTCCTTTATTAAGTCTGTTTTGACTTTGATATCGCTAATTCCCTTATGTATATTGAAAAACTACATATTGTTTACTTATTCAGCCTTTGATAGTTAGACCGGTTTGTTAGGCACTCGCATGGAATTCGTCTTTCAATTTGCTCTTTAATTCTTTTTCATTCGATCTTTTATATTGCCCCATTTTTTATGGATCGACGTGTTTTTTTGCATGGGTAATAGTTTAAGACACTTAAGACCTGGAGAGTGACATAGGCTACTTTTTATCCCGGAAAATCAAAGAACTCCCACGGGATTTTTGAAAAACCTAATTCCACGCGGACGAAGTCGCGGGCATCAGCTAGTAGTGCATAAATGCAGACACACGCTATTCCCTCACTCTCAAAAGGAATACGGTTCAAATGTAGCGTGTATTTTTCTCGTGGTGCGCATGTTAGCCTAACAGGAATACGGTTCAAATGTAGCGTGTATTTTTCTCGTGGTGCGCATGTTAGCCTAACAGGAATACGGTTCAAATGTAGCGTGTATTTTTCTCGTGGTGCGCATGTTAGCCTAACAGGAATACGGTTCAAATGTAGCGTGTATTTTTCTCGTGGTGCGCATGTTAGCCTAACAGGAATACGGTTCAAATGTAGCGTGTATTTTTCTCGTGGTGCGCATGTTAGCCTAACAGGAATACGGTTCAAATGTAGCGTGTATTTTTCTCGTGGTGCGCATGTTAGCCTAACAGGAATACGGTTCAAATGTAGCGTGTATTTTTCTCGTGGTGCGCATGTTAGCCTAACAGGAATACGGTTCAAATGTAGCGTGTATTTTTCTCGTGGTGCGCATGTTAGCCTAACAGGAATACGGTTCAAATGTAGCGTGTATTTTTCTCGTGGTGCGCATGTTAGCCTAACAGGAATACGGTTCAAATGTAGCGTGTATTTTTCTCGTGGTGCGCATGTTAGCCTAACAGGAATACGGTTCAAATGTAGCGTGTATTTTTCTCGTGGTGCGCATGTTAGCCTAACAGGAATACGGTTCAAATGTAGCGTGTATTTTTCTCGTGGTGCGCATGTTAGCCTAACAGGAATACGGTTCAAATGTAGCGTGTATTTTTCTCGTGGTGCGCATGTTAGCCTAACAGGAATACGGTTCAAATGTAGCGTGTATTTTTCTCGTGGTGCGCATGTTAGCCTAACAGGAATACGGTTCAAATGTAGCGTGTATTTTTCTCGTGGTGCGCATGTTAGCCTAACAGGAATACGGTTCAAATGTAGCGTGTATTTTTCTCGTGGTGCGCATGTTAGCCTAACAGGAATACGGTTCAAATGTAGCGTGTATTTTTCTCGTGGTGCGCATGTTAGCCTAACAGGAATACGGTTCAAATGTAGCGTGTATTTTTCTCGTGGTGCGCATGTTAGCCTAACAGGAATACGGTTCAAATGTAGCGTGTATTTTTCTCGTGGTGCGCATGTTAGCCTAACAGGAATACGGTTCAAATGTAGCGTGTATTTTTCCGACGCGATAACCATTAACATTAACCGTGCATTCACCTTTCAGTGTTAATTAATTATAACGATTTATTATATCACCTCTTTGCTGGTTCGTTATGTCGTTGCGATGCCTGAGCGCTTAGAACCGTTCCTACGTGTACCTACTTAATGCTAACGACAAGTTGAGTTGTTAATTACTCAACACAGTAGGCGGTAGGTTAGGGTCCTAGGTACTTACTTTACCTACTTAATGTTGGTTCTGACTACTCTGATATGATTTTATACTATATCATCATCATCATCATCATCAACCAATAGACGTCCACTGCTGGACATAGGTCTCTTGTAGGGACTTCCACACGCCACGGTCTTGCGCCGCCGCCATCCAGCGGCTCCCTGCGACTCGTCTGATGTCGTCCGTCCACCTAGTAGGGGGGTTTTCCAAAGCTGCGTCTTCCGGTGCGAGGTCGCCATTCTAGCACCTTATACTATAACTTTACTTAAATGAACATATTATGTAGGTATAATCAAATCAATCATCAATTCAATCTATTGTATCAATCAAAAACTATTATGCCTAAAATTAAATAAAAATCTGTTTAGAATCTACAGGTAAAGCCCCCTTTCATATTATGATACCTTATTTAGTATATTAATATTACTTTGAAAGTTGAAAAATACTAATTATTTGTATACCAACAAGAACTCGAACAATTCTCAATTAACGTTAACGTAATCGGTAACGAGACAAAGCAAAGAATGTCTCTTATCTAATAATAGAACAAGCGAGCCCGATCGGTTGTTTTTGAATGCCGCAAATAGCAAATACAATGGGCGATGTGAAAGTATTACCGAATCGCAGCCTCGCAGCTCGCGGCTCGCGGCTCGCCAGACAGGCCGCAGACGGCGCGAGAGAAAGGCGGCGTTAGAAGGGCGGGTGCAATGCTCGCCTGCAACCCGGCGAGAACGTGCCTGCTTGGGCACAAACAGACCACCACCTATACACGCCTAATAGGAGGATACCCCTCTGGCGGTTGCCACAAATGTAACTAGATGGCGCTATTCAATCGATAACATTTCATGACGTAGTCCCGAACAAATGTACCGCAGACAGTACTCGCACTAACGGAGTTTTCTGCAATCTGGACTATAATATAGAAGTTTCAAGACACAGACGTCGCGTCAGCCCAGCTGGCGCTACTGAGCAAACCAACCGCTCGGTGGGAGATCTCCCTTTGGTACGGTCGAGCCTGCACACCGCCGCCGTACACACCCAATCACCAAGCTTGGGCGGCCCACGCCCGTTCGGTACCCTGATTCCGCATTGTCTTGATTATTATAGACTTCTTCCAGAAGACATATCTCTCAACAAGTTCAAAGTTTTCATAAAACGTAAACTAATTGAAAAATCCTATTACAATGTAAAGGATTATTTAAGTGATAAGCAAGCTTGGGAATGAGTTGCTTAACGTCTTTGTGATAGTTCTAATAAGTTTAATTTATGATTTTGTAAAGTGGTGATAATAAAAAGAATACCCGGCTGAGTTTGTTGTGGGCTCTTCTCAGACCGGCCCCCCAATTGTGTAAGAATAACCATTTCATGGCTATCGCAATCGTCAAGAAATTCTGCCCTTTGATTGGCTGTGAAAAAATGTAAACAGCGAATCAACCAATCAAAGGGCAGAATTTCTTGACGATTGCGATAGCCATGAAATGGTTATTCTTACACAATCGGGGGGCTGGGCGCGTTTGGAACCCTCGTAGCTTTAGTTTTAAGTTTGCGTAATAATTATCACCACTATATCTTAGAAATCCAACATCTGACCATCAAAAAGAGTTATTAATTACCTATTTTGAATAAATCATTTGACTTTGACTTTGACTTATACATATATAACTTAAGTATATAGTTACTTTATTTTAAAATCACCAACAAGCTAAGCGAATTCTACTACATATTTCATACTAGGTAGGTGTTACTATGACGATCAAATACGAATAAAAGTCAGAATCGAAAAAGCAAACTTAATAAATTCAAGAGTGCATGCAGAGTTCTTACAAAATCAATAACAAGAAACATGAATAACAATAGCTTGTTTGTTACATGACTTACGTTTATTCTTGAAACACATAGTAGGCAGGTGCGTGGTAAGAGACAATCGGGATTCTTAGAAAATTACTTACAAAGGTTTGCAAATACTATGACAAGTATACGTAAAAATCCTTGCGTTTTCAATCTTTAAATATATAAAAGGAAAAGGTGACTGACTGACTGACTGACTGATCTATCAATGCACATCTCAAACTACTGGACGGATCGGGCTGAAATTTGGCATGCAGATACCTAGCCATTATGACGTAGGTATCCGCTAAGAAAGGATTTTTGAAAATTCAACCCCCTAAGGGGGTGAAATAATGGGTTGAAATTTGTGTAGTGAAGCTATAGTGAATCATAAAATTTTAAGCTGATAAAAATCACAAGGTTTTTTGTTATTGTTAAATAAATATAAGTAACACATAGGCATAACTATAAACTACATAGAGGCAGAGCCTATTAATGCTATTAAATATTAAATTGAGATAACTCTTACCAAGGGTGAAATCTATAGAGCGCACTATGACTTAGCTTTGACTTAAGACAGAGTTAAAACGAGACAGATGTATATTACTCACATAAATCTGTCTCGTTTTAACTCGATCTTAAGTCTGAGCAAAGTCAAAGTACGCTCTTATAGATCTCAACCTGAGACTTCTAAATCTTGGAAGTAATACGCAGAACAGAAATGTATTGAGAGAGCAAGAAAACTTTAGAATCGTGAAACTAATAACGACACAATAATTTCGTGCTTAAAGCTTGAACTTATAGAACAATATTCTCACTTCAACGAGGTAGTACTCACTAGTGAAATAGCTTTCGCTTAATGTAAGAGAAAGGTACTTACCATTATAAATGGACAAATGTGTAATGGTGCAGGCGCATTGATTGACAATGATAAATTGGTTTCTATACTTCTACGTTCATAGATATTGTTATACTTGCTACCAAATTGGACAATATCTATTTCGAAAGTTGAAAGCGAAATTTTTGTAACTGTACTTTTTATCATAAACATGTAGGCATAATGATTGCGTTTTTATCTCTCAACAATACTTTTTATTACTTACTTTATTTGTACTGTCTACATAATAACTGGCTTCTGTTCTGTTACTTCTGTGTGCTATAAAGAATTAAAAACACAAACTTTGTTTACGTTTCATAGTTAGTTACTGGGGGAGGATAAAATAATTGCAACCTTCAGCTTTTGCTGCACGCGCCGCCCGCGAATTTAACTGCGTTGATTTGTGTAAATTGAGGAGGCATAGGCACTTGACTGCCTATCACACCAAAGTAGGTGATGAAGCAGCCAAAAGTAGAGCGCATTTGCCTCGAAAGTGCCTATTCACTGTTCTTTTAATTGTATATACCGCTAAATAGAGGTATATCTGAGAGCGCGCCACATCCGTTTCTCCATCTCTGACATCCTGCTGCTTCCTGCCATCTTCTCAAGCAACAGGCTTGAGATCTGTATTCTAGCAGTCATCTTTCTGCGACAGACATTCTGTTAGCTAATCCATTCAGTCTCTTCTTCTTGACCTTATCGTGGGGTCGGTTGGCACAGTATGTCTTCTTCTTCCACTCACTTCTGTCATCCGTCAACGCATAAATCCATCCACCTTTTCTTTGCTCTTCCTCTCCTCTTTTCCTTCCACATGCATATTTCTCTCGATGGTATTGTGTGTCAAGTCACATACCTTTGTTATAAATCCCTACATTGGCATTGGCTGCAGCCAATGAGCCGTGATGCGGATGGAGCAGTTTGGCGGACCTAGCGCCGTATCTGCGTTCGCCGACACTTCGCGGACTGGTGTAACTACTCCGCCCTTCTAATTAATGGCCCTTGATTAATATATTACTTCGTAAGGACAGGGCCATTGAACAAGAAAAATGGCACCGACTCATTGGTCCTAAAAATGTTTATTTAGCACCAATGCAACCTCAGTGACGTCTGGATTTCAAACGGATCGTTCATTAGTATCTGTTTGCGCCAAGTTATGTTATGTTAATTTATGTTAAATTATGCATTTAAATATGGATTAGCGGACTGTATTAAATTGACAAATAAACCGTGGTGCAAATGAAATAAAGAAAGGATTTAGACAGAAGGAAATGCAGCACTTACTTGAATCAATCTGCCTTGAGATCTTCCAGTATGGCCGACGTTAACTTTTCACTTCTTCCACGGGTTCTTTCTTCACAAATTCCACCACGATTAAAGCACAAACATATACGATAAAGAAAGTCTCACGTGTTCACAATGAAGCACATGGAGATATGTTATATTTTTTATAATTTAAGTTTTAACGTTGCATTTCTTCGAACTGCGCGCACTTGCATCGTATTCGAGAAGAAGCCCTATTTTTTCTTTTTTTTATATATACGTAGGTATGAGGTGAGTCGCGTCGCGGCTCTGGACTCTAGTCCTTTTCCTCGCAGACTTGCTGAGTGCTGCATTCGGGTTTAAGGAGTTAGGAATGGAAACACCAGGAAATATTTTTAAATTAACTACATAAATAAGTTAGCGCAACCAGTATCTAAGAGGTGGCGCTGATTTATTTGCTTCCAAACCCGTGAAAAATTTGGTTCGCTTGGGCGTATCTTGTCATTTATATCGATGTTAATGGCCAATGTCCGGCTATTGGCATTCCAACATCAGTCAGCTTTTTGTTGCCTACGATTTTCTAATGTACACAACTGTGGAAATTGTTTTCGTTCAATAACAAAACTTTTAGACTTGAATAGGTTGTTTACATTAATAATTTTGCTTCATTATTGTAATACTAGCCGATAACCGCACTTCGTCTGAATCGAAGAGGATGCAAACACTCTAAAATTTAGTTGTGCTCAGAACCAGTACCATTATTGTAGGTACATGAAGATACGTTCAATCTCGATGAGATTAGTATTTATTGCTGAGCGCGTGTGACAGCTCAAGGCTACAACACCGACCAATTGTTCACTACGTTATGGCTTTGTCATCACAACAACACCAACACGTGTTACAGCATACTCGCATAAAATAGGAAGTAGGTACGTATGTAACTATCGACACATTGAGATTGAAATCCACACTTCCATACTAATATTATAAACCCAAGGTGCTGGAATGGCGACCTCGCACCGGAAGACACAGCGTTGGAAGACCCCCCACTAGGTGGACGGACGACATCAGACGAGTCGCAGGGAGCCGCTTTATCCAGGCGGCGCAAGACCGTGGCGTGTGGAAGTCTTTACAAGAGACCTAAGACGTCTATTGGTTGATGATGATGATTATAAATGCGAAAGTGTGTATGTCTGTCTGTCTGTCCATCTGTCTGTCTGCTAGCCTTTCACGGCCCACCCATTCAACCGATTTTGACGAAATTTGGTACAGCGATAGCTTGCACCCCGGGGGAAAGAACATAGGCTACTTTTATCCCGAAAATCAAAGAGTTCCCACCGGATTTTTAGAAACCTAAATCCACGCGGACGAAAGTCGCAGGCATCATCTAGTAGATAGCCTGCAAGCGTCCAGTGCTGAACTTCCATACTTTCATATATATCATACTAGATGATGCCTGGGACTTTGTCGCAGTATGATATATTATGTATATTTTAAAAAATCCCGTGGGAACTCTTTGATTTTCCGGGATAAAAGTAGCCTATGTCCTTCCCTAGGATGTAAGCTATCTCTGTACCAAATTTCATCAAAATCGGTTGAACGGATGGGCCGTGAAAAGCTAGCAGACAGACAGACACACTTTCGCATTTATAATATTAGTATGGATGGATGCATATTCATATCTGCAACTACCCACCTGGCCACAATTTATGTAGCGGCTTTCCAAACGTGCTCGGCAACAGGCTCGCGGCAACATCACAGATCAAGTTGAAGGCGGCTATAAATCTGCCGCCCGCCGCGCAAAGTTGTCGCGTAGGCTGCGAATACCACCAGGGAACTTGGGCGATATTTTTGACGACCTCCGTGGCGTAATAGTAACCATAAAGCACTGTGGTCTTAATAGTGGGAGGTCCCGGGTTCGATTCCTGGCAGGGGTTTTGGAAATTTATAATTTCTCTGGTCTAGTCTGGCAAAGCCGTGACGCCAAGCAATTTAGCGTTCCGGTACTGTGCCGTGTAGAAACCAAAGGGTTTAATAAAACTGCCATACCCCTTCCAGTTTAGCCCGCTTCCATCTTAGACTGCATCATCACTTACCACCAGGTGAGACTGCAGTCAAGGGCTAACTTGTATCTGAATTTTTAAAAAATGCCGCAAGAAATGCCGCCTTCCAAATGATATGAGAATGGATGCATTTATAATTTTGACTTGGTGAGTGTTGAACATCAAATAACCTCTCTCATTACTAGATACATAAATGTCAAAAAAAGGGAAAATGTGTCTGTCTGTCTGTTGTACTTTTCAAGGCCCATCCTTTTTACCGATGTTTTTAATATGAAACTTAAACTTAGAATTCCAATTTAGATTAAAGTAGTTATAACCCCCATTTACAGTACGCGGCCGAAAGGTACCTTTAGTAGGAGATAGCAGATTTGTAGAGCATTATGTCTCTGTCGTTAAGATCGACAAAACGTCATATATATAGGTATGAATCACAGAGACAACGCTCTACAAAGCCGAAATGTCATTCTAAAGGCCGATGTACATTACTTTCTACCGCGTACTATACTTAAATGATTGTTATGTTATTAATAGCACGAATGTCCACTCAGCTCGGGCTTTTATCTCGGGCAAGCCGTTAGCCGCCCTAATTCCGCTTTACCTCATTAATGATAAGGATAATGTTCAATGGAATGGCTCTAAACCTCTGCCGCGTTCCGAGAATTGTTCCTTGTTTTAGATTGTTTGTGAGCCAATAGAAATCAATTTATTTTCTTGCTGATAAAAGTTTCCTTATTGTTTCTTGGTATATTTGCCATGACGACCTTTAGAATGAGATTTCGGCTTTTTAGAGCGTTGTTTCTGTCACTCATACCTATGTGACATTTTGTCGGTCTCAACGACAGAGATAAAGCTCTACAAAACCGCTATCACTTTCGTCGATGTACATTATTTTCTGCCGCGTACTGTAAATCTGCTCACATACGAGAAGGTTTGCCACCACTGGTACTTGAATCTTTATAGTCATGCTGCGCGATTGCGGTACAATGGCAGCTACAATGTCACGATCGCAATCACCTCTGATTGGTTGACGCTCGCTCACTATTGGCTACAATGCATTGTTGCAACAAGAATCGTACAAATTCAGCCAATCACAACAATTGAGATTGTAATAATGATTGATGCAGGTTTTACGAAATCGCCCTACTGATACAGGGCGAGGCTAACATATAGGCAAAAGAAGAATTGTAAATTATAATGGGTACTCTATGGCCAACTCGAATTGTATAGGAATGATATTATGTGTAGCCAATGACGATAAATTACAATAAGGGCCCGACAACACGGGCGGCACAATGGCCGGCGTGGGCGTGCCGGCTGCGTAGTGCGTACCATCTCGATAATAACGTCGTACAGTACGCGACAGAAAATAATGTACATCGACCTTTACCTTTCACCAAATCTCATCTAGGAAATCAAGCCCCAACTATGCGTATATGTGCAAAATTTAACGAAATATCAAAAAAGATACCTGGCGTCGACATATTTCATGACTCAGCTACTGCATTAAAAAAAAAGCTCTTATCATTTTACGGTGGGTTCATCTCCTAAGTAACTTAGTTATTTGTTTAGTTAAGTAGTTAGTTAAGTTCTTTTTATTTGTCTAGATATTTTGCAAATGCTGTGTACACATTTTATAGATACATTTATCAGTCTGTGTTTGTTTATAAGTGTCGTAGTTTGTGTTAAATTAATGTATTGTGTGTGTTCCTAATAAAAAAATAAAATAAAAAAATAGACCTTTAGAATGAGATTTCGGCTTTGTAGTGCGTTATCTCTGTCACTCTGCACTCATACCTATGTATGTGACGTTTTGTCCATCTCAACGACAGAGACAACGATCTACAAAACGCTCTCTTTGTAAAGGTCGACGTACATTATTTTCTGCCGCATACACAAACTTGACCCTAAGAACATTTCTTGAAATATTCCTTTTAAAAAATGATTTTTGTTTCTTGGCGTTCAATATAACTCCTTTAATACAATAACCTACTTGTTTGTATAATGATTCACAGTTAATGCTCGACCCCTAGTGTTATTTCCAGCTCAAACAGATCGTTTACTGTTTGTTATCGGTCTTTATTTACATCCAAACTATTTATAGCTTAATCTTAATGCCACTTTCGCCGTCCCTTCTAGAACTAGGGTGTAAACATTTACATGTTTATGAGAGACTAGTTTTTATGCTCGTGACTCGCGAACGCGTGGACCACACAAATTTCAAGCACCTATTTTACCCCCTTTAGGGGTTGAATTTTTAAAAATCCTTTCTCAGCGGATGTTTACGTCATAATAGCTATCTGCATGCCCAGCCCGATCCGTTCAGTAGTTTGAGCTGGCCGTTGATAGATCAGTCAGTCGTCAGATTTTCGTTTTAATATTAAGTTACGTTAGCTCTCTATGCGTGTTCTATCGCCTGTATAATGGGGAGTGCTCTGAAGAGCTTTTTGACCTCATTCCACCCTCTTTTTTCTACAACCGCACCGCGCGCCACCGTAAGGAATTTCACCCTCACCATCTGGGTGTCTGGTGCACTTCGACCGTCCGCTGTGCCAGATCCTTCTTTCCACGCACGTGCAAACTGTGGAACCAACTCCCATCGGCGGTGTTCCCACTAGATTATGACATGGGGTTATTCAAGGGGCGGACCAACAAATTCCTAAAAGTCCGGCAACGCATCGGCGGCTCCTCTGGTGCTGCAAATGTTCATGGGCGGCGGTAATCACTTAACATCAGGTGACCCGCCTGCTCGTTTGCTCGCTATATCTATTTAAAAAAAAAGGTCTAAACATATGAAATTGACGTTTTGTCGTACTGGCCACATTGATCTCAAATATCTCTTCTTTGGTTAGGAATTCCAATTTCATACAGCTCTTTACTCTTGCTTTTGTGTTATGAAAACCCTAATTCACTTGTTTTTTCCTCTTTTGGTTTTTCTTTGCGTCACTCAGTTTACAAAATGAAAAACTTGAAATATTGCGTTAGTTTAGAGTTGGGCGTTGGCTATACACCTATTGCTGTATGTCTTGATCTTACAAAAGAGAAAATTGTGCTGATTTTCAGCTTGTAGAAATAATTTAAGTACACAAGTAGGTACTTAAAGTACATAAAAAATGTTGGAGAATTGCATTTTCTCGGAAAAGCATAGCCACCGTACTGGATTATGCAGCTACAATTAATTAGTGTTCTGACGTTAGTTATCACACTCGTAACTCGTATGCTAATACACTAATTAGCCGTCAGAAGTTAATTACCCAATTACCCTACATTGTGTCGGTTTACTAATTTTTCAATACAATTTTCCTTTCACGCATAGCAACGGATTTTTAAGGAAGTTGGTCAATTAGGCAAGTAGACTTGAGGCATTGTGCTAAGGTAGGCACGACAATAGTCGGACATAGGCCTTCCCTAAAGAGCGCCACCACACCCGGTCCTCAGCCTTCCTCATCCAGCCACTTCCCGCCAGCCTCTTTATATCGTCGGTCCATCGTGCTGGAGGGCGTCCCACACTACGCTTGCTTAAACGCGGTCTCCACTCCAGGACTTTCCGGCTCCAACGGCCATCGCCTCTACGCATGACCTGCCCACTGCCACTTCAGCTTGCTAATAGTTTGGATTTAGAACGAACGACAATAGAGTATTGAACCCATTATCATAACATCTTTCATGAACCAATTTTTATTTCAATTTTCATGTCCTCCTAATTTCGTCAGCATCATCAATAGCCTATAACAGTCTGAACTGCTGACAACATAGATTAATGATTGGTCTTGCTACGCTTGGTCGTCACACTTTTTTGGTCAAGGGCCACATAGGACATTGTGAGATAGTACTGAGGGCCGTACACTTGTGAATTGTACCTATGTGAAAACTAGCAACGCGAGTGCAAGTGAATGTAGGTAAATAAAAACAACAATGTTTATTTTGAGATTTTGGTTAGGTAGGTACAAAAAAAAACACATTTTATTTTAAGGTAGTTAGGTTAAGTAAAAAATAAAAAAGTTTACAATTCACGAATTATGATGTTGCATTTTTTTTTACAATTTCTGCTATGTTCGCGTCTTTGGGACTACGTGAAATCCTCATGGTGTCTTTTAAATGACTGGAAGGCGATTGCGATATTTTTTTAAAAATGTTGATTGCGATACTTAATCGTAGGTATAATTAGTATTTTTTGTAACTTTATTTGGTATGCCGCGGGCCGCACAAATACCAGCGGGGACCGCAGTTTGACGACCACGGCTCTACGCCTACAATCACCATGGGCAGATGGGTTGGTGATCGCAGTAGATGGTAGATGTAGCACAGAGGACGCTGCCCGTTCTCCGTTATATTCCCTGTCGCCTCGTACGACACCTGCGGGAAGAGGAGGGCTGGTCACCATATTCCCGATGAGTCACATTTTTTTTTTTTTTTTTAATAAGAATATTAGCCATATTAAATGACTAATATTTCCCTTTCCTCTCCAATTAAGCGTCAGGCTTGTGCTAGGAGTAGGTACGACAATAGTGCAACGGGCGGGATTTGAACCGTCGACCTTCCGGTTTTCAGTCCACTCCTATACCGGTTGAGCTATTGAGGCTCTAAAACATTGTTACACGATTGGGTGTGACTCGTTGGGAACTCATCCCACACGGCACGTCCAAATATATCTCAGTAAATAAAGCAGTTTTTTGGTCAACCTCACACTAAATTTCCGATCCAATTTTAATTTTTTTTTACGTTATTATTGTAGACAATAAAATTTTGCATCTTTTATTTCCTATAAACTTTTTTGTAAAATTTACCGTTTACGATTTATGGCCGATTGAATGAACCGGTTTTTCTATTTCTAATTTTCTAATTTATAAACTTTTAAAAACTGGTTCATTGCAAAATTGGTGCAAAATTTTATTCTCTACAATAATGGTCTGAATATCTTTTGCTCTAAAGCGGATGGTTTCCAAGATATTGGCCAAAAACTTTCCGTCAAGATTGCGATCGAAGCTCCATCTAGATCTGTCAGCATTTTGTGATGTTATGGTCAGTAACTGACCCTTAACCTAAAAAAAAAATTAAAATTGGATCTGAAATTCAGTGCGAGGTTAAATGCTCTATTTACTGTACTAATATAATACATGACATTTTGATTCACGTGTAATTATCGCATTTATGTCACTCAATAGTACGTCTACACCATTTTTTGTGCATCATACAAACAAAAACTTGACGCCATCCGCGTTTATCTCGTCACATCTATTCTAGACTCTATCTCACGGTAATTAGGTAGGTTATCGCGCCCACCCCGACTCTGCCCGTAATAAGGCGCCGTGATTCATGCGGCGTGGCTGATTCACGCTGGTTTAATTTATGCGTTACCCACTTACAGCGCGTGCTACTCGGTTTGAGCGCTACGTTTGAATGTACGAGTTACGGCCTGCCATGGATGTCTAATGAGCAGGCAAAAACCGACACCGATGACCGAATATATACGATTAGATGTAACTATCGATAGAGCATCGATCTAAAATGGATTTTGGTCACCGGAACGATATACCATACCTGTCTGTTCTACATAATATAGGTACGATCGATGTATAAATTGTCAAGTAAGGTTGTTAAAGAATGCTCTCCAGGTTGCTCTAAGTCGAGGGACTGATTCTGATTTTAGAGTATTCGCATCCTCTTCTAACTAACGTAAGTAATATAAAAAGGACAGACACAGTTTGACAATTTTAAATTTAATTTAGAGCTGTCAAACCTCGTGACCTTAGCTGCCAGTCGCGAGCCTATTGTTGAAAGTAGCGTGCACTAAAATTTACAGTCTTTACATGTAAAATTCATGTTCCGTCCTTTTTTAGCAATATTTTAAAGAAAAAGATGCATGTACACTAAATTTAGTTTAGAGAAAGACAACAGAATCGGCGCCATTATCTGTCATTTACCCACAATTTGGCAAAATAAATTTGAATTGTATATACATAGGTATCTACATAATATCGGTCCCCGGACAGATATGTATACATAATAGAAATCACTCACAATAGTTTAAACATTAAAGAACTGATTTGGAAAAAAATGCGAATCGGTCCAGAAACCTCGAAAAAATCGATGTACATTTACATAAATAAAAACTGGCCGCATTGACAACCACCTCCTTTTTGAAAGTCGGTGAATCATCGATAGCCACTTAACGTCCCTATTCCCCAGTATTGTTGGGTGAACAAAGTCCTAAGTATCCGTTTAGTAGGTCGGCGCGCCGCACGAGGGCGTTTGGAGGACACTCCCTCTTGTTTTGTCTGCTGGAGAGAGCTTTCAATGAATTATACGTCTAGCTTTCTTAGCTTTAGGCTAGACTATTTTGTCTTTATCTTTACGGCAATGGAAGTTGGAAACAAAGCTATACTAGTTCATTCATTTAAATCTCTGAGTTGGTCATCACACCCATCCAGAGCAACGTAGGATAACACGTCTCTGGTAGAAAGTCTCTCAGTCTAAGAGCGTTTGTGCACCCTTCCGTGACTTTGCGGAGCCGTGAAAAAAATACGAATCGAATGTACCTACGTATTTGCATGACGGCCACTTCGAAGAATCGCGGATACGAACCGAATACGGATGAGTGCACAAACGCCCTAAGTCATGTTTTTTTTTTTTTTTTTAATTTATTTATCACCGACAACTTCCATACATAAAAGACCGCACATTTAAATACATACAATAAACAGTATGGTCGTCAATTACAGGTGAAACTTTGCTTATAAACTAACATGCACTAACTTACAGACTAACAGATTAAAGTATAGATTAACTTAATAACAGACAGACTTAATAACGTACAGAGTAACTTGACAGATTAACAGTAGGTAAAAATAAAATAGTTAAATATGTAAAGGAATTTAAATTTAAAGCAAAAATATAGATATATCTACTTAACAAAATATAACTAACAAAATATCCACGATTAATGATGTTGTTTAATGATGAATGACGACAAATATTAACCGGCCTCACCCCTGAGGGTACGTGACTCACCGCACGTCTGCCTCGCGCCTCGCGCCTCGCGCCTCGCGCCTCGCGCCTCGCCGCCTCGCCATCCTTGCAGCCATTCATCATTATTCCATTCATAAACAATAACACCTTATCTGTGTTTGGGTGTCACACTCGCGTACCACGAACGCCCCGGGACAGCAAAAAATGGCTCACAAAAACTTGTCTATGATAGCTAGTTCCAGTCTTTATTTACATGGTTTCGATAGCGCGTCGAGCGTTTACTGTTTACAACCGATCATCATCATCATCATCATCATCACCATGATCAACCTATTGCCGGCTGGTCAATTCCGTAAAACCTGCATCAATCATTATTACAATCTCAATTGTTGTGATTGGCTGAACTCCGAAGTGTGTGCTCGGTATCGAACCCCCGACCTCCGATGAGGAGGTGGACGTCCTAACCACTAGGCTATCACAGCTTTCTTATTCTTCAACTTAATTATAATATCGCTTAATTTACAACTAATAGGTAAATGAATTCATATGACGCTCTATAGACTGTAGTCAGAATTCGATCGAATTGTATATAAGTAGCTGATATATTATTGAATAGCCAACGTTTAATAGGTAAGTAGGCTAAGGTTACATAAGTTCATACGCGCTTCTCAGTTCTCCATACAAACATATTGCTCCGATTATTGTATTACTTGTTGTTCTACATTCTAAAACTAAGCCAAGTATCGATTTATCTCTTGAGCCTCAATAGCTCAACCGGTATAGGAGTGGACTGAAAACCGAAAGGTCGACGGTTCAAACCCCGCCCGTTGCACTATTGTCGTACCTACTCCTAGCACAAGCTTGATGCTTAATTGGAGAGGAAAGGGGGATATTAGTCATTTAATATGGCTAATATTCTTTAAAAAAAATAAATCTCTTCATCGTTTTATGTCTGTCAACAATAAATATGATAAAATTACATGTATATCGGCAGAGAGCTCTAGGATCGTCTTATTTCCTTCTATTGGGCGTTTATCTACAGGGTTATTATGTTGGCTTAATAGGAACGCGGGATACGATTCTACACAAGTACACAAGTCGTTTCTCTTACCATCTTCAAGCCATATTGTTTTTCTTACGTGTCCATGGTAACCCAGATTGTGTCATAATGCGTAGACTCGATCAACGCCACTAGACAACGTTTGCGTCCCGATTACTGCCGAGTATCTCCGACACGCCTGTCCTTAGCAGCACACGCCCTCGTGTGAAGTACATCAGCTGCAGTTACTCTGAGAAGAAATAAAACAACCAAAGAGTAGCTATTTAAACACTTACCGACGAGTACTTGATTCCTCGGCCAATTCTGACCTCAACTTCCATAAAGAAAATCTTAGAATCATTAAAATCATTATCGCCAGTTATTTCAAATATCTAGAAACCATTTAACTGAGCTACAGTTTATTTCGCATTATTGTTCATAAACAAAACAAATAGGTTCTCAATCATTTTTTTTTTACCACAGCCATGTATCAGTCGTTTACTTTAAAAATCTAAAACACTCGAGTCAACACTCCTATCGGCCCGGCTCCCACAGCCAACGAGCAATTGTAATATTGCCCACGCACATCCATCCCCCGTGGATTGCGGTTTCACTCTCACATCCATCACAGTGGATCAACGAGCAATTGTAATTGCCCACGCACATCCATCCCCCGTGGATTGCGGTTTCACTCTCACATCCATCGCAGTGGATCATCCGTGTGCATCTCCCATACACACGCGCACCTGTCTGCGCTACGGTCTCTCAAGACCCCGACCTCCACCAGAGCTAAACGCGCATCGCGCGCCCACGGACTCTCAAGTTGCCCCAAGAGACACCGATTTCTACCGGGCTGCGACTACGTAATAACTACTGGCACGGTCAAACTTCATATGGCCGATAGAGTTTCTACTCGAGCTGTTACTGATCACCTTACTCATCATCATGATCATCAATTACATTGTTTACGTCACTTCGAGTGGTACATGACCTAATGGCATTTTTTTTTAAATTTATCATGTGCATATTTTGTAACTTCTATTTAAATTTAGAGCTTTTAACGTATAACGGTCACGTACACAACATAAAATCCATTCCGTAGGTACTGAACACTCGTGTTTGACCAATAGCAGCCACAGAAACCACATTATTAACACATTCAGCGTTAAACTTGAATGTAAAACTTTCTTTAAATAACGAGCACTCAACACAGGAATCTTAAGAAAATGCATTTACATCACCTTTATGTTCCAATATGCCTAAAATTGGTTGTACGACGCAGACATCTACGTGTCGCTCACCAGCTGCCCTCGTCGCGCTCGTCCCGCAAAGGAATATTAGTTGTAAACGCCATAGCTCGGATCCTCGTAGTTTGAATAAATTATTTTGATTTTGATTTCATACGTCATAATCGTTAGTCGTGAATCCGTGCCTGGTTATCAGGTAATCAAACTCGGGTAAATCTCCACGGTAATTTGGTTTAGGTTATTGTAAGGTGACAATCCGTTCACGCATGTTTTCGTTCTGTTGTTCAAACAGTGTACGCCAATTATCATTACCGTTCCCGTTGTTCCCGGTCTGTGCCAACACTGATCCCGCTTCTGATATCGGCAGAGAGCTCTAGGATCGTCTTATTTCCTTCTATTGGGCGTTTATCTACAGGGTTATTATGTTGGCTTAATAGGAACGCGGGATACGATTCTACACAAGTACACAAGTCGTTTCTCTTACCATCTTCAAACCATATTGTTTTTCTTACGTGTCCATGGTAACCCAGATTGTGTCATAATGCGTAGACTCGATCAACGCCACTAGGCAACGTTTGCGTCCCGATTACTGCCGAGTATCTCCGACATGTATTTATTTTTAAAGTTTTGACTCTTAAAATATTTCTATTTTAGGCCAAACTAGCTTATGCACGCGACTTCGCCCGCGTGGACCACACAAATTTCACCCCCTATTTCACCCCCTTAGGGGTTGAATTTTCAAAAATCCTTAGCGGATGCATACGTCATAATAGCTATCTGCCTCATTGAAGTAATAGTGATCTGCCTGTCAAATTTCAGCCCGATCCATCCAGTAGCTTGAGCTGTGCGTTGATAGATCAGTCAGTCAGTCAGTCACCTTTTCATTTTGTATATATTCAGCTTTGATTATAATTCATCTGAGATATTCAGATTTGACTTGAATAGTATGTCACTACCTGTAAATGTTGATGGAAAACGTGTTGACGACCTCCCTGGTGCAGTGGTAAGCGCTGTGATCTTATTAGTGGGAGGTCCCGGGTTCGATTCCTGGCAGGGATTTGGAATTTTATAATTTCTAAATTTCTGGTCTGGTCTGGTGGGAGGCCTCGACCGTGGCTAGTTATCACCCTACCGGCAAAGCCGTGCCGCCAAGCGATTTAGCGTTCCGGTACGATGCCGTGTAGAAACCAAAGGTGTATGGGTTTAATAAAAACTGCCATACTCCTTCCAGGTTAGCCCGCTCCCACCTTAGACTGCATCGTCACTTACCATCAGGTGAGATTGCAGTCAAGGGCTAACTTGTATCTGAATTTAAAAAAAAAAGTATGCGGTCACGCTTGACTTGGACCGACTATGGAGAACACTCTTATTAAGCCTAAAGGCGTAAGTAAGCCCTAAATTACTGCGAAACTGAAAAAAAAACGTTTCCTAATGTGAACCTTGTAGGTAGGCAGTGGCGTGCAGGTTATAGAGGCATAAATGCACTGCTTACCCAGTTGTAACAGCTCAATGCATATTTTTTCATAATGTCCTGCCAGTAAACAGGTTCCTACCTAATTAATGCCTACCCTGGCTTCAAACCCTGTGCACGCCACTGTAGGTAGGTAATAGATATTATAGAGGTCACTCGGGCGTCGCATGTTCTAGAGTCTAGAGTCTAGACAAGTACCTACCCGACCTACGTCAATAGTGGTCTGTTTGTGGTTAGCTAATTTACTCATTACTTACCTTACCTACTTTTAATTATTTATTTGTCGAACGTCGATGATATTATTTCAAACAAGTGGAAGTTCTTTGTATAATATTATTGTCAACTTTATTTTTCTCTGAAAAAGGATTGAGATGCATTTTTAGGGTTCAGTACCTACCTTAAAATAAAAAAGGACCTCTTACAGGATCGCTTTGTTGTCTGTCTATCTGTCTATCCGTCGTGTGTATGGAGAAAACTTATAGGGCGCTTCCCGTTGACCTAGAATCATAAAATTTGGTAGGTAGGTAGGTCTTATAGCACAAGTAAAGGAATAAATCCGAAAACCGTGAATTTGTGGTTACGTCGCAGAAAAAAAATTGAAATGTGTTCATGAACAAATAATTAGTTTTTTTCAAGTTTTCAAAAATAGATAACTATATTATGAAAGGGATTTACTTGTACATTCTAAAACAGGTTTTATTTATTTTTATGCATAATAGTTTTTGATTTATCGTGAAACATATCGAAAAAAATACCTGAGTACGGAAACCTCGGTGCGCGACTCCGACTCGCTCTTGGCCGGGTTACAAAGTTTCTCCGCCTTATACCCAGATTGACTTGCGACAAATCAATCATCAAATCAAGTGAATCATTTATTCAAAGTATTTTGAATAAATGATTTGACTTTGACTTCGTTTGTATGGAACTCACTCCGAATACACTCCCCATCAACCTCCCCGTCGAGATCAATGCTATGATCGGACAGTGCGAATTTCACTATCGCCGCTTACGCAATGAACTGTTACATTACAACAGTGAATAGAATAGAAGTGGTTATCAGTTACATGAATAGCGTAACAGTCGCCGCGCAAAGGTTAGCTCGCGCTATCGCGGGGTCAACGACCGCCGCGCGAGCCGAGCGCACACCACCCGCTGATCGAGTGCTATGTGCCTATTGGCAAATTGGACCCATCATCATCAACCGATAGACGTCCACTGCTGGACATAGGTCTGATGGTCCTGCGACTTGTCTGATGTCGTCCGTCCACCTAGTGGGGGGTTTTTCCAACGCTGCGTCTTCCGGTGCGAGGTCGCCATTCCAGCACCTTGAGACCCCAACGTCTATCGGTTTTACGAACTATGTGCCCTGCCCATTGCCACTTCAGCTTCGCAACCCGTTGAGCTATGTCGGTTACTCTAGTTCTTCTACGGATCTCTCCTAGAGAAACTCCGCACATAGCTCTCTCCATCGCCCGCTGAGTGACTCTGAGCTTTCTTATGAGGCCCATAGCGACCATGTTTTGGATCCATATGTCATCACTGGCAACACGCACTGTTCGAAGATTGGACCCGCTTATGCCAAAATGTCAAGTGGGGAAGGTAACATATGAAAGGGCTTCACCTGTGCATTCTAAAACAGATTTTTATTTATTTTTGTGCATCATAGTTTTTGAATTATCGTGAAAAAATTCGAAAAAATACGACTGTAGTACGGAACCCTCGCTGCGCGAGCCTGAAACACAATTGCCCGGTGTTTTTTAATTACGACTTGTTTTCATTAACTCGTTAGGAATAGTCTGGAAACTCTATAGCTCCTAAGTTTTAAACCGTCTACCTACTCTTCATATTGTTTTGTGATTCCACACTGGCACGTCATTGGCACCGACTCCAAAAATTATCAACCCATAGCCGGCTCACTACAGAGCACGGGTCTCCTCTCAGTATGAGAAGGGTTGGCAGACTTCACACACCATTGAGAACATTATGGATAACTCTCAGGCATGCCGGTTTCCTCACGATGTTTTCATTCACCGTTAAAGCCAGCGATATTTAATTTTCTTAAAATGCACATAACTCCGAAAAGTTAGGGGTGCGTGCCCGGGATCGAACCCCCGACCTCCGATTAGGAGGCGGACGTCGTAACCACTAGGCTATCACGGCTATATTATACTGTTTCCGAAACAATTTATCTTCTCATCTTGTATACATTTTTTGCGTAGCAACAACAAAGATTAATTGTTAATTTATTTCGGGCCGAATAATTAATCTTCAATTAACTAGCGGGGCAGAGAAACAGCAGTGTGTTTCCATAAAGCCATTATATCCCCATTGATATGTGTATAATGGACAGTTTTTCATGAAGTAAGTACTTTTTAACAACACTTGATTAAATAGGTATCAACGGTTACTAAATGCTTGACTACAGTGAAACTCATAGACATAGAACGGCGTTGTTAACCGACTTCAAAAAAAGGAGGAGGTTCTCAATTCGTCGGAATCTTTTTTTTTTTTTTATGTATGTTCCCCGATTATTTTATTAACGGTTTTAATTTTGGTCATAAAATGGTATACCTTGGCGCCACACGTCGCCTGAACTTTGATGTACATATTAGTTACGTTATAATAAAAACACCGGTCAAGTGCAAGTCATGCTCGCGCAACGATGGTTCCGTACTACAATCGTATTTTTCGACATTTTGCACGATAATTCAAAAACTATGATGCATAATAATTAATAAAAAACTATTTTAGAATGCATAGGTGAAGACCTTTCATATGATACCCCACTTGATATAATAATTAAATCTTATTTCGAAAATTATTAGTTCATGACCACAATTTAATTTCTTTGGGTGATGTAACCACAAATTCACGGTTTTCATATTTTTCCCCGAATGTTGGCTATAGGTAAAGACCTACCTACTTGCCAAATTTCATGATTCTAGGTCAACGGGAAGTACCCTGTAGGTTTCTTGACAGACCGACAGACAGACGACAAAGTGATCCTATAAGGGTTTCGTTTTTCCTTTCGAGGTGCGGAACGCTAAATAAAAACTTACGTGAGCAAAACTTACAGGTGGTAATCGCGGTCTAATATTATGTAAGATATTATATTAATTGTAAGTTTTTGTGCCGTTTGCCGTGGAGACCCTGGGGCCATGGAGTCTTAGTGCTAAAAAAAATTTACGAGACATTTCACCGCGATTAATAGCCTCAACTGGTGACAGAAGGGCTGGCTCATTTTTTGCGCAACGGATCAGCCTGGCTGTCCAGCGCGGAAATGCAGCCAGTATTCTTGGCACCATTCCACGCGGTCATGATTTATTTAGTAATTAGATAAGGCTAGCTTTAAGTTTTATTGTAAGTTGTTTTTGTTTCAGGTAAGATACGAACACGACAGAATAGGTACTTTCTCTGCACGAAGGGCGCCAGGATACACTACCTATTGTACCAACACGACGTAAAAGGTGATGCTAATATGGCTCGAGGCTTTGATTCAAGACGTCACGAATATAAATGCTCAAAATATCCATGCTAATATTTTATTTTATTTATCTAAATATATAAAAGGAAAAGGTGACTGACTGACTGACTGACTGACTGACTGACTGATCTATCAACGCACAGCTCAAACTACTGGACGGATCGGGCTGAAATTTGGCATGCAGGTAGCTATTATAACGTAGGCATCCGCTAAGAAAGGATTTTTGAAAATTCAACCCCTAAGGGGGTGAAATAGGGGTTTGAAATTTGTGTAGTCCAAGCGAACGAAGTCGCGGGCATAAGCTAGTTTTATTATAAAGGCACACAAAACAGGTTTCAGCTATAAATGGTCCAAATAAAAATAAAATACAATAGATTAAGATCTAAGCGGTAACCCTTAATATGTGTACACAACAATTCTTAAATAATATCCATACATATTGTAGTTATCTTACTTTGAAAATTGAAAAAACTGGCTATTTGTTCATAAACACAATAATTTAATTATTTTTTTGTGATGTAACCACAAATTCACGGTTTTGGGATTTTTTCCTTTACTTGTGCTATAAGACCTACCCACCTTCCAAATTTTATGATTCAAGGTCAACGGGAAGTACCCTAGAGGTTTTGTTGACAGACACGACAGACAGACAACAAAGTTATCCTATAAGGGTTCCTTTTTTCCTTTTGAGGTGCGGAACCCTAAAATATGAAAAATAGCTATCATTATGACGTTTGGTTAGATGCCATAAGATTACATGCCTACCTATAAACTCTGAATTCTCTGAAAATATCTAAATCCGTTTTCGAGAACGTGATTGCGTAATGAGCTATGTTGTGTTTGTAAACTAATTGTATAACAAAGGGATGTGGATGTGATAATAAAGCGTAGGTGGGGGCTTTGGGTGATTGAGCTTTCGCTGAACTTTGCACATACAACGTTGTATAACATTGCATCATAAGCCAAACATACATAAAACATGTGCAAACATTTGCACACAACTTGACAACTTTCGCAAGCCAAGTGAAATAACAAAGTTTCACTAAAAGTCATAGTGTTATAAAACATACCAGAAGTCAAATTACTACGAAACTTTAAATAAAATCAAGTTGAAGCACTTTATTTTGATTAATTGATTCTAATGGTGGTTAGATGAACCAAAAGCGAGTAGGCAATTAGGTGGGTACAATCACACTTCTGATTGTGTTCATAGTCGGGTCTACCAATAAGATTTTCTAGAAAGTTTTGAGTATTTTCATCAAAAACCGCGCCGGTTCACTACTGAGAACTGGTCTCCTCTCAGAATAAGAAGGGTGTGGCCATCGATTTAGTACACCATGCTGGCCAAGTGCGGATTGGCAGACTTTACACACCTTTGAGGACACCATGGAGAACTCTGAGGTATCCAGGTTTCCGTACGATGTTTTCTGCACCGTTAAAGTAAGTGACATTTAATTGCTTAAAACGCACATAACTGCGAAAAGTTAGAAGTACGTGCGCGGGATCGAACTCCGGACCCTCCAAATAGGAGGCGACGTCTTAACTACTAGCGTAACCGCTACCGCTTCAACCTTTTTGACATTTGAACAAGTGTAAAAACGTCCTGAGTACAGATTTATGTCTTATGGTGAAATCTATAGAGCGCACTCTGTCTTAGCTTAGACTTAAGATAGAGTTAAAACGAGACAGAGTTATATCTCTCACATAAATCTGTTTCGTTTTAACTCAAACTTAAGTCTAAGCAAAGTCTCTATTGATCTCAGCCTTAAGTCTCCCACTGATCAAAGGCAAAAATATAAGTCCGTTCGCATAGATGAAAAATGCTAAATAAAATCCAAAGTGCACGGTTTTGCCGCGAAACAATACCCAATAATGTATAAAAACTAAAATATAAGTAGGTAATACGAGTACCACTCGCTTTGCCTTTGATATTTCAGGCTTGCCATGCCGAGCCTTTGGCATTTCATTATTTTCGACACGATAAAGTGAACTTTAACATCGCGAAAATGGTTGACTGTTTTGCTGAATTTTATATTCTTGTATGTTACAGTTTTATTATAAGTATAGATTTCCGTCGCGTGCTAAACGGTTTTAAATATCAGATATGGGATTCCAAAATCTTTAATGGCCGATAAAGGCAAGCACTTCAAATTAGACCTCATTATTGCTTTTGGTTGTGAAGTGTAATAAAATAAAAAAACCGGCCAAGTGCGAGTCGGACTCGCTCACGTCTATAAAAACGGCAAAAAATCACGTTTCTTGTTTTGGAGCCCCCCTTTTTATTCTGTTTGTTAGTATTTGTTGTTACAGCGGCAACAGAAATACATCATCTGTAAAAAAAAATACTGTCTAACTATCACGGTTCATGAGATACAGCCTGGTGACAGACGGACAGACAGACGGCCGGACAGCGGAGTCTTAGTAATAGGGTACCGTTTTACTCTTTGGGTACGGAACCCTAAAAAGGTAGGTAACTTACTTTTCGATTGTATACAAATTCTAAACTATTCAATTCTCAAAGTAGTAGCTCTATGTACCATCCTATACCATAGGATTTTTTTGTGAATGCAGCACTTTTAGTTGTTTTAAGCACTTGTTTAGTTGAGTTTAAGATGTTTACAATAAAATCAATAAACAACGATTACGTCTTTCACCGGAGTTCATAGTCAAGATAGCGGATTCTTTAACGGACGATTCAGATGACATAATATTGTGTCACACAACCTTTGCATGCATGAAGGTGGTGGTGAAGATGCACAACATTGCATGAAGGTTGAACATGATACATGTACGATTCAAACGATATGTACCTATAATGATACATGTTGTTTGAATCGTCGTCGTTTTCATGAGAAAAATCCATCATGGATACCACCGGCCACGGGGGAGCACAGTGGTTATGTCGACCTGCCGACCTCACGAAGTTCCATCCCACCGCTAACGACGGAGCACAAGGGACCGACAACGCCTCGTTACTCCGCCAGCGGATGTCCGCCGCAGCAGACCCACCACTGGGGTGCTACGTATAAAGTACTCCCAAACACCGTTAGAGGCATGCCGGAACCACAGCACGCCAACCAACCCGAGGACCCTCTAACGAAGCCCCTATCTTGACTATAAATTCCAGTGTTAACCTTATAGTAATCTTATTATTTACAGTTGAAAACATATAATTTGCCTCGTTGGAATTTTCTGGAAAACATTATGGCGCCAAAACAAGCACTAACCTAACCTAACAGAGATCGTAAAATATCGTCTAAAATTGAAACAGAGACTACCCACTAAAGTTACTCTGCTCATATTTCATCTAAATATCTCAACTCCAAGAAGTTTTCCAACAAAATAAATATCCCCACTGCATATAAATATGAAGATACTGTATTCCATACGATCATTAAAATAAACATGATATTGGGGGAATGGAAATCACGTTATCGAAACGAATCTTTTACGCATTTCGAATATCATATCACATTATGGATACAAACAATATTTTCGCGTGCCATTTTCACTTTGAACTCCAGTGACCCAGATTTATCTTGGTGTTCACGTATTATCTATCTAAATCAACGCACAGCTTAAACTACTGGTCGGATCGGGCTGAAATTTGGCATGCAGATTTTGACGTAGGCATCCGCTAAGAAAGGATTTTTTGAAAATTCGACCCCTAAGGGGGGTGAAATAGGGGTTTGAAATTTGTGAAGTCCACGCGGACGAAGTCGCGAGCATAAGCTAGTCTTACATAAAGCACTAATAGAATGTAGCTATTGCCAATTTGCACTAGGCTATCATATTAACTTCAGCCAATAATGAAGGAAAACTAGCATTATTATGATGAACTCATTGATGTAAAACTTTCTTTGTAGGTATTTGAATTCGTTTATTATTTTCACTGGAATTTTATCAAATCGTATTAAGTACTTATATTCGCCTAATCTTGATCAATTTACACCAACATCTTGTTTGAGATAAGACAAGCGATATGACGTACTAATTATGCGAAAAACCCCCTGTTGTTATTAGGCAGATTTATAGCAGATCTCTCTTCGGTTGTGTCGGATTTCCGTCCCATCCGGCTATGAGAGTAGAGAGTGCATCTGTGCACTACAATATGTCTCATGCAATTGGTAGATCTGGAATTTCGGTCGGGACTCTTGGAAAGAAATGGCTTTCCTCAACTTTTCCGCAACGCACCAGGAAAACAAATCCGAGTCCCGCAAAGCAACTAAATAGGTACGTCACGATCATAATATAAATCCACCTTTGACAATAAATCTGTTTTACAAAACAATCCTGTTAATTTTACATTGCAATTAGGCAAATAAATTTTCCTTAATCGCTCTTTATGTCATCAAAATGTTAATCATTAAAATTTTAGTGATGATAAATGTACACGACCGCCTGTTTTTACTCTTCATGTACTGCGCACCACAAAATATTACTACTGCAAAAATGTGATAAGTACATAATACGGTATTTGACAACTAGTCAAATCAGTAACTTTTTATCGAACGCCAAAACACGCACTTAAGGGGGCTCAGTTCAGTGCTTTCTTCATACAAACGTAGGAGGGAAATTACAACAATATTCGATATTGTACGCACAACACTAAGAATTATATCGATTTATCTCGTCATTACCTAGGTTTATTGATATATAAAACATTTAAAAAAATATTGATTTAAAAGTTACGAGGCTCAAATGATTCCTATTTTAACACTAAATTAATGACAACTTTGGGCGTAAATAAATAAGATTAGGGATATGAAAATTTTAAAACAATTTATCATTAGACGTAATTTATTTATTCATTAGTTGAAATAACTTTACTTTGCAAACATAAATTCAGCAATTTTTCCTCAAAAATATTTTCCTAAACCCTTTTCGCGCGCTTGAGTTCAGTGAAAATCATCGTGCCTCTCAACTTTCTCATACAATGTCAAGTGAAAAGCAAACATGTTACCCACGTGCGCTGCCAATTTCGGTCGAGCGTCCTGCGTCACCTTAAATAGTATGCGATATTCTATGAAATACTGGAATGTAACGTCACATCATAATGACGTACTTTTTTAGTTTAATTGATAATTTAAAATGGTTACCACACATAAAACTAACAAAGGATATGGATTTTACGTATTTTGGAAGACCCTCTATTTAATAATCACTGAGAAATAATTAATGTTTGATGTAGTCTCAAATACCCAATTGATAACGTAAATAAAATTGTTGAAGCGTAGATGCTTTATTTGTATGGTACTTACTTTCGTGACATAATATGCGCTAACAATCTATTCAGTGGTGCTAATTGGGTGGTACATAAATATCTAAATTCTAAACTATTATTATTACTAATAGGTCTAGAAGTAGGTCTGTCAAGAAACCTACAGGGTAATTCCCGTTGACCTAGAATCATGAAATTTGGCAGGTAGATAGATCTTATAGCTGACATTTGGGGAAAATCTGAAAACCGTGAATTTAGGGTCAGATCACACAAAAAAAATTAAATTGGGGTCATGTACTAATAAGTAGTATTTTCAACTTTCGAAGTGAGTGACTATATCAAGTGGGGTATCATATGAAAGGTCTTCACCTGTACATTCTAAAACAGATTTTTATTTATTTTTATGCATCATAGTTTTTGAATTATCGTGCAAAATGTCGAAAAAATATGACTGTAGTACGGAACCCTCATTGCGCGAGCCTGACTCGCACTTGGCCGGTTTTTTTAATTATTCTCTTTAATAACGAATTCTAGCCCCAAAATATAGAAAGCGCTATACAAAAAAAACACTTCATTTTATTACTACAGTCCAAGACCCTATTCACTATCAATCTCAGTTGACTGTTGATTCAGCAATCAGCAGTCGATTCTGTATTCGCAGACGGAACGGAACATGTAGTGTGTGACGCACTAAAAACTAATTTAGACTATGACAGCCTACTCGGTATCGATACTGGCGAACTGCGCATTTTCGATGTCTCGTCAATATTTGATATCGATACAGGACCAGATTTGACGCAACACGCTAAAGAATGTTCAACGTTTATATTGGCTTTCGGATAACAGTTTGTTGATGAATAATACCAATTATTTTATTAAAGAATAAAGTAAATATAGAGGCACATGACCGTGATCATTTGTAAAATAAACACCTGAAATTATAAATAATCTGATACCGTAACTTAAACAGCTAACCATATCAATAATAAATAATCAATATCAAAGTTCAGAAAATTATGAATAGAATGTGTCTCTTACACAAAATCGCAAAGCCATTACAAAGGTGATTCTAAAGATACTATGTTAGTGAATTAAGTGAGCTCTCCTGTATCAAAAGATCTAATGAGACAAATAAAATAACGTTAGGTATAAGTCCCGCAAATTGCTATTGCGCTGGAACCATGTCTCATTAACATCGAAATGACGTTATTTTGCCGTCATTTAACGTATATATAAGTAAAAATATACCATCAGCTCGAAACTTCAGTATAGTGCTGACGTCACTGAAATCGCGGCCATGCGCTTTAGCAATTTGCGGGACTTATATAGATGGAAATGTAGAGATGAAAGTAACATGCGCAGATGGACAAGTGAAGTTATGTTCCAATTATGTTTGCAGAGTATAAAATGACTCAACTCATGTTACCTCAACCTTTTAGCTGCGATCACAAAACGAACAAGAGATGTCATACATAGAGTGCCAACAAGCGGCCTCACCTTTAAGGGGAGATGCTATTTCAAAATTCCTGAAACTAAACATCAATCTACCCAAGAAATACTCTTGGCCAACAGCTGTTTCAAATTTAAAATTGGTCAAACTGGAAGCGAGAAAATCGAGGACATAAGTTCGGTACATACATACAATTAGGTTCTACCCGCCACTTCGTCCGCATGATATAAATTTTATAGCACTTGGGAACAATGTAGCTATCTAAAAGTGCAATAATTTTCATTTTCGGAGCTTACCCATGGACATTCGAGCTCACAAACAAATTTTACCTCTTTATAATATTAAGTAGTACATATAAATTACATACACATCGAATTGAGAACCTCCTTTTTTGGATTTTTTAATGTCTGTTTAGAACATTGAAATATGAATGGAACGAATCCTTAATCTATGTTGTAAGACCAATAGGTCCATTATACATATTATTACCAGAGGTGTCTTCGAAGTGTAAATTCACGATTACATTATTTAGAGTTTAGACTGTATGTCAAATCGGAATCACATTTCTATCATTTTATATCTTTTATTAGGTACTAAGTATCTGTGGTACTAGTTTGATAAGTGATAACCAACAGTAATTATTTTTAAAAATCATTTTGTTAAGGGCACTGTCTACTCCTAGACTTGTTGGTTATACAGCGCTATTTATAGATCATCGCATCCGCCATAGTCCATAACGGCTAAATAAGGGATGATCTCCATAAACGGGACCAAAGCTTGCTATTAAATTTGAACTTTATATCCCACGCCTTAAAGGACCTTGTTATGTTAGAACGTAATAAGGCTTATTGTAGAGCGAATTAAATCGAGGATGAGTCAACTCGGTGTAGTATTTCTTTGTGTGACTTAAGGCCACGCTAAGAGGATAAGTGGTTCGATTGCTAAACAATATGTACAGTACATATAGACCGTTAGGGATGTGGTACGGTGTCAAGTGTTTACGTACTAATAATAATAACTGCTGATCCAATTAGATCGAAGTCAACCTAATCTAGGTAAGATTTCATAATTTCTTGACTTTGATTGAAAGCGGCTCTCTGCTACACGTTTGATGTCGTCTGTCCTCCTGGGGTTTGCCATCTTCGCTTTGGGACACCAATCGGTTTTGCAAGTACTGAAGTGGCAATGAGCAGGGCAAATCCCTCCCTCATTGCCACTTCAGCTTTTGCAAGCCGTTTAGGTATTTCTCATTTCTCCTGCAATAGTTCCAATAGTGAAATTTTCTAAATAATTTTAAATACATATCAAAAATTGCGGAACCGGCAGGATTGGAGGACTTGAAGTGTAGGGGAAAAACACTATCATAAAAATTATAAAAATATAGTGAAATTTTACTTACTGCAAGATATTTTTTTATTCATCTCTACATTGAAACCATATTTATATTGTATCCTCCTCAACATGCCCTTAGCCGTTTTGGTATTTGGTAAATTAAATCACAACTTCTAAGAACTGATGTTTAAGAAAGTTCTACGTTTGTCCTAGACTCGGCACATTCTTAAACGATTCTAAAATAGCATCAGCGCCTAGTTGCAATCCCACCAGTGCACATATAAGGGCATGTGCGTCCTCACCAGATATATCCTCGACTGCATGACCAAGCGCCACTCTTGTTGCTCTTTCCCCACTCTTGTTTTATTGTTACGTATTTATACTGCACTTCGTAACATCGCAACTCGCAAACGCGTCTTATTTCACTTGCCGTAGCCATTAATAGCAATTAAGGTTTCCCAGTTTGTAAATTGTTCTGTCGTCAAGTGCTAAGGTAAGGAATGTGGTGAACATCTTTAAAAATAGTTTGTCCCCATTCCAAAGAATATTCTAAAAATAGCCAACGCCGGTGTTTACTTTGTGTTGATTTATGTAACAATTATCATATTTTAGGCTTATATCTGCTTACATAATGGTATAACTTCCATTTCTTCATTAGGACGAAGCTGCTTCATAACAATTTAAATATTCAAATGACTTTTGGATTGTAAATTGTTTGGGTGGTAAATTTATTTTCTATTCATTCTTTGAATTCTTATTTATATTCTGTTCATTATTTCTTTCTTCATCTAGTACTTAATTTTATCATAAAATTGTCTTAACAAATTATTACGCAGGTAACTATTTACTGACATGTTATTTTCACTTTCTCTAAATACTTGTCAGCTGCCTGTCTATTTCTGTATAATTGTTGCTGTTTCTACCACCTTTTTGGCTCACATTTAATTTGTTTCTCAGTTTCACTCTGTTACTTTACATCTCTTACCCATATTTAGATGACATCCATCTGCAATGCTTATTAGTTGATTAGCTAGCTATTTGTGAAAGTCGCCGCTTTTAATCTGATCCAATCATGATATTGTTCGAGATAACTGCCTACGCTAGCCAGAAACTAGATGTTAGTCATCGCGTTAATAGCGTTGGATGAAAAGTGGGGATATTCACGTCATACATCTATTACTTTCCTTGCCCCTCCTGGAAATTTCTATACCGGTAATTGATGATAGTAATAACTAATTAAGAAATACCTTATCAACAACTATATGCTGCCCGCGACTTCGTCCGCGTGAAATTAGGTTTTTTAAGTCCCGTGGGAACTCTTTGATTTTACGAGATAAAATGTAGCCTTTTTCCTTTCCCGGTATGCAAGCTATCTTTGTACTAAATTTCATCAAAATCGGTTGAACAGATGGGCCGTGAAAGGCTAGCAGACAGACAGACACATAATATTAGTATAGATTGCAATTAGTTATTTTGCACATTGAACCTCCCAGAATTTTAAAAATATTTAGATTGTAATAAAAATGTACCTAACTAGCTGTCCTGCTCTGGCTTTGATTTGGTGCAATTTCGAAAAACCTTTATTGGAGAGAATAAATCATACTTTTTAGACCTAACAGTTTGAGCTCCACGTTGCGATATAATATCAACCAGTTATGATACCCGGCAATAAATATTGTACTTCGAACTTTAGAAAGAGATAACGGTTTCGGACAGCGTTGTGCCTGTCACTGAGACCGATAAACGTCACATCTTCATACCTTCTACGCAACTGAAATCTTTTTCTAAAGTTTAATATTTAGTGCCTAGTATGTACCTACTGATATTTATTCCTCGTCCGAACATGTTCCCGTTAAACTTGGATCAACTTATACTATTCTAAACTAGTTACTTGACAGGCGACTAGTTTATAATAGGAAGCGATCCCACTTCTGATTAGAAGTATAAAGATTTAATCGTGAATGTGATTAATTAGCGAACAAGTGCTGATAGACGTTGCATCGTAATGGCTAGACACGTAAATCGCTCGAAATTTCCTGCTCGAAAAGTTTCCACGCGTTGTCTATTAATTATCGTAGAGACACGAGATAAACTCCTAATTTATGGTCAACAATCTGTCGTAAAACTGTATCCATAGGTACTTACTAACGTTATAAATGCGAAAGCCTGTATGTCTGTCTGCTAGTTCTTTTGGGCCCATCCGTTTAACCGATTTTGACGTTTGGTACAGAGATAGCTGGCATCCCGGAGATGGACATTGGACATATGCTGTGGCTACTTGTTGTCCCGGAAAATCGAAGAGTTCCCTTGGGAATCGACGCGGGCGAAGTCGCGAGCATCATCTAGTAATATATAAAACAGCTAAACAAAACGTTTATTGCGTCCAGATTTGATATGCAGAATTATTTTAACCTTGCCGCTTTTAACGACCGAAATTGTTTCCTTTACACGCGCAACATCAAAGTACGGTCTGCACATAACTATTTGTTAGACAACATCAAAGTACGGTCTGCACATAACTATTTGTTAGACAACATCAAAGTACGGTCTGCACATAACTATTTGTTAGACAACGTTAACTTTATTACTGTTATTTGTAATAATAATAATAGTCTTTGCAGGTTTGTGTCGTTTTGTTATGCAAACGTTTCGCCTTTCTTGTCTTTAATCACCTTATATGCCTTACCACGTCTGGATAGAATACCTAGGAATTGAGTGTGGTCTGTAAATACCTAAAATCATGAGTGCAGTTAGCCTAATTTTTTTGATAACTATTCCGAACTTTCATAAAACTGAACCATAAACTAGGCTATACTTCACTTCATTTTATTTCTATAGTCCAAGACCCTATTTTAAATTGTTTGGGTGTATAATACGCCACCATTATTGATCGGTAATTCGGGTGGGAATGAAATTCATTGAGTGTGCTGTGTGAGTGAATTCACTGGTGGCGTATTATAAGTACCTATTGGTTGCGACTGGCCGCTACAAGGGATAGAGCCGACCCTGTGCAGATCGTCGTAGACCCTTAGGTCTTGTAGATATTTGGGCTTAAATTGGCTAGGAGTTGTAGTAGTGTGTAAGGGCTGGCTAGTGCATCGCTTGGAGTGTTGCCAGCGCATTGTGGCGAGCGGTGCGCCGGCGCCGGTCGACGACACCGGACGCCTCTCAGCGATACGAACACCTAAATTGTTATGTCTGCATATTGTGTAGGACAAAACTATCGATATTATTGATGCACAGTCATCATCATCGTCATTATCACCGATAGACGTCCACTGCTGGACATAGGTCTCTTGTAGGGACTTCCACACGCACTGTCTTGCGCCGCCTGAACGCGCTCCCTGCGACTCGTCTGATTTCGTACGTCTAGTGGGGTCCAACACTGCGTCTTCCGGTGCAAGGTCGCCATTCCAGCACCTTGGGACCCCAACGTCTATCGGTTATACGAACTACGTGCCCTGCCCATTGCCACTTCAGCTTCGCAACCCGTTGAGCTATGTCGGTTACTCTAGTTCTCCTACGGATTGATATGCAGAATTATTTTAACCTTGCCGCTTTTAACGGCCGAAACTGTACAGTGTCCATCACGCCTACGGTGATATAACACGAAATGCATTTGGTGCCAATTCACTATCTCTGATACGCAGTTAATCAACTGCATTAACGGCCCACGCATAAATCAATAGTGCTATATTGAGACAGCAGATATCAACTGAGGTGAAACAGTAGGGCGATTGTCTAAAACCTGCATCAATCATTATTACAATCTCAATTGTTCTGATTGGCTGAATTTGTGCTATTCTTATTGCAACAATGCATTGTGGCCAATAGTGAGCGAGCATTAACCAATCAGAGATGATTGCGATCGTGACGTTGTAGCTGTCAAACAACCGCGGTAGGGCCACAGGTATTCTATAAAGTCCATTTTTTTTACAGACAGAGTAGTTTTTTTTTAATTTTTAATTGTTGCTATTTACATTGCAGCATCTTTAACTCTAATTTATAATAATCTAATCTAACCTTATACATAACTTAAATCTAGTTAGGGTTCCGTAGCCGAATGACAAAAAACGGAACCCTTATAGATTCGTCATGTCTGTCTGTCTGTCTGTGTGTATGTCACAGCCACTTTTTTCCGAAACTATAAGAGCTATACTGTTGAAACTTGGTAAGTAGATGTATTCTGTGAACCGCATTAAGATTTTTACACAAAAATAGGAAAAAAACAATAAATTTTGGGGTTCCCCATACTTAGAACCGAAACTTTTTTTTAAAAAAATGTCTTGCTTTGAGCTAAACCGTTGCCAAACATAGTTTACTAAACTATGTCGATAGTGACGGCGCGGTGACGCCAGTATGTGGGTTTAAAAATAGACTGATCTTGACTTTGATTTTGTAGAGACATGAAGTTTTGCCCGTGCCCGTAAACCATGAATCCTTGACTCTGACATTGAAACTTACGTTCAATGTCGTAGCGCTGCATAGTAGGCCTCCTGCCGCTGTGTGACGACAATTTGTCTCTGATTGGCTGACGCTCTCTCATTATTGGCTGAAATGGGCAATGGCAACATTGTCGTTATCAACCGATAGACGTCCACTGCAGGACATATGTCTCACACATTCACACCCCACGGTCTAGCGCCGCCTGAATCCAGTGGCACCTTGCGACTCGTTTACTGTCGTTTGTCCACCTAGTGGGGGGGGGGGGGGGGGGGGGGGTTTGGTTGGTGTGTCTTCCAACGCGATTTGCGGTGCGAGGTCGCAGTTCTAGCACCTTGGGACCCCAACGTCAATCGTTGTTTCGAACTATGTGCTCTGTCCATTTCTACTTCAGCTTCGCAACCCGTTGAGCTATGTCGGTAACTCTAGTTCTCCTACAGATCTCCTAATTTCTGATTTGATCACGTAGAGAAACTCCAAGCATAACTCTCTAACTCTCTCCATCGCCCGCTGAGTGACTCTGAGCTTCCTTATGTGGTCCATAGTTAGGGACTAAGTAGGTACGAGTATGTCTAGGATCCATATTATGGCATCTCTGGCAACACCAGAAATTCAGCCGATCATAACGATAACTTCAGTACCTTTCCGAGGCGGTTTTTCAGTCGAAGTTTCGAGAACAAAGATTAATTTTGTTGACCGCAGATCTACGTATTACGAACACCTCGACAAACAAGATAGACGTAGTGATTCTAAAATAGACGTTAGACGCACTGCGTACGGATTGCGTGGCATCAGACACGATTATAGGCGCCGCCGGAAGCCCTTATGTTGACTTTGCAAATCTCAGTTTACACTCGATTGAAGCCTCAATAGCTCAATGGGCTCAAATCCTGTAAGGTTGGTATTTCTCTCCCAATAGTCAATAGCCTAGATAGGTATAGTCATCATCACCATTATCAACCGATCGATGTCCACTGCTGGACATCATAGGTCTCTTGTAGGGACTTCCACACAAATGCATTAGTAATCCCTTTGGAACTGACGCACTCAACTATTTTGGAATTGGTCTTGAAACATTCAGAACACGTAGTATATTGTCCTTTCATTGCCAATAGCACTTGATACGCGAGGTTTTCATAACATTCCACACACACTAGCCGCCGCTCGCGTCACGTGTGTGACGTCACGGAGGCAATTTGGTATTTATGTGAACGAACCCTGCGCGTGCGCCGATAACGCAGCAGTACATTCCACCAACTCCGCCCGTGAACAATGGCCTTTACATGCTGTTAATAGGACTAGCCTATTCTATCATTACCCATATTATAAATGCGAAAGTCTGTTTGTTGGTTTGTCCTTCAATCACGTCGGAACGGAGCAATGGATCGACGTGATTTTTTTCATGTATATAGGTAGTTAAAGCAGTTAGGCTAACATGCGCACCACGAGAAAATTTTGTCTACGCATTTACTCGTCTTATTTGTATGAAGAAACACGAGATAATGCGTAGACAAAATTTTCTCGCGGGGCGCATGTTAGGCACTCTGGAGAGTGACATAGACTACTTTTTATTCCGAAAAATCAAAGAATTCTCACGGGATTTTTAAAATATCTAATTCCACGCATACGAAGTCGCGGGCAACAGCTAGTTTTTGCATAAATATAAACCTACCAATTTATCAGCAAACTTTGGCCACTTAACTATAAAATCTCCAGCTACATTATCAGCCTGTAGCGACTTGTATTGAATAACAAATGGTCAATTAATGACGCCGTTCGAAGCGATAGGCTCGCCGCTCGCGAAACATCTCTTCTTGATAAATAATGTATTATTAGTCAGCGAGTTCAATATTTACATACGGGCAATACAGAGTTTGCATCTTATAATACTTTTTTTTATAGAGATAGGGAGCAAACGAGCAGGCGGGTCACTTGGTATTAAGTGATTACAGCCGCCCATGAACATTTGCAGCACCAGAGGAATAGCTAAATTTGCTTATGTTGATTAAAAAGCTCAATTTTTCTTGGCATTGCAATAAAAGTAGGCGTTAAAGATTTTTTTGGTAATTGGATAGGCACATAATATTTTGATATCTTTAAGTCGATTTATCGAAGTCGAGTCGAAGTCAGCGCTCAAGAAGCTTCGAGATGTCTTCTTGTCCAAAATTCCTCAGTGCTTGAAGACCAAAGTCTTCGAACAGTGCGTGTTGCCAGTGATGACATTTGGATCTGAGACATGTTCGCTAACAATGATGGGCCTCATAAGAAAGCTCAGTCACTCAGCGGGCGATGGAGAGAGCTATGCTTGGAGTTTCTCTACGTGATCAAATCAGAAATGAGGAGATCCGTAGGAGAACTAGAGTAACCGTCATAGCTCAACGGGTTGCGAAGCTGAAGTGGCAGTGGGCAGGGCACTTAGGTCGTAAAACCTATCGTATAGGTCGTAAATCCACGCGGGCATCAGCTAGTAATACATATAAACTTACAGACCTTCTAGATACATCGAACATTAACAATAACATCGAAGTTAAGCTCTATTGGAAATCTGATACTAATAAAATAAACTGTATGTATCACATCACATGTAACAATGACACGTTTATAAATAGCCTTGCATGCAAAGTGCGCAGAAAAGATTCTATTGAATGATTGGTCCCCCGGCCCCCGGCCCCCGGCCCCCGGCCCCCGGCCCCCGGCCCCCGGCCCTGGAGGGAACCGAGCCACGGCCCACGGCTGATTTGACATTATTGCATACACATTTGAATGTAGTTTAGATGCTAATAAACGATCATTGTTTGCAAATTGGACTATCTTGGATCTTGAGGACTAATATCCTTCATTGCCTTGTAAAATTGGTTATATTCTCATGTGTTTTATTTCCATTAATACGTTTCAATGCTGTTTATCTTCGATTCAGTATAATATATTTAAAATGGACTTTGAATGCCAAGTGTAAAGTGAATAGGATGAGAGAAATGTTTCAGGATGCCTTCAGCTTCTGCGGGTTTAGGTACACTCACCGACCATGGTATCCTGGTTCACGAAGTTCCAGCGGTGGAACCCAGGATTAATAAATTAAAATCACAGCAGCTTTAAAACACGTCCATTTTATTTTAGTTCCAGTAGAGAGAGAGTGAGAAAGATATATAATTTACGGATTAAATCGCATTTTTTTTTTAAAAAAATAAGAACATTAGCGATGTTCAATGACTAATATTCCCCTTTCCTCTCCAACTAAGCGTCAAGCTTGTGCTAGGAGTAGGTACGACAATAGTGCAACGGGCGGGGTTTGAACCGTCGACCTCTCGGTTTTCAGTCCACTCCTTTACCTGTTGAGCTATTGAGGCTCTAAATATATATACAGCCCCCCAATTGTGTAAGAATAACCATTTCATGGCTATCGCAATCGTCAAGAATTCTGCCCTTTGATTGGCTGTGAAAAAATGTAAACAGCGAATCAACCAATCAAAGGGCAGAATTTCTTGACGATTGCGATAGCCATGAAATGGTTATTCTTACACAATTGGGGGGCTGATTAGATATGATCGTGTAGGTACAAAGTTTAGGATTACAAAACACTAGACAGGTAATCCTCATCCTTTTCAGGGATTGCTCCTTGCGACTCGTTTGATGTGGTCTGCCCTCTTAGTGGGCGGTCTTTCAACGCTGCGCTTTCCAGTGCGAGGTCGTCATTCTAGCACCTTAGGGCCCCAACGTCTATTGGTTATTCAAACTATATGCCATGCTCATTGCCACTTAAGCTTCGCAACCCGTTGGGCTATGTCGTTTATTCTGATTCTGCTACTCCTTATTTCTGATTTGATTACTTAGAGAAACTCCAAGCATAACTTTCTTTTGCTCACTAAGTGATTCTGATCCAAATGTCATCACTGGCAACACGCACTGTTCGAACTTTGGTCTTCAAGCACTGAGGAATTTTAGACAAGAAGACATCTCGAAGCTTCCTGAACGCTGACTTCGACTCGACTTCGACAAATTGACTTGAAGTTATCAAAATATTATGTACCTATCATGTAGATAATGAATATGAAAAATGTTAAAAAGTTTTGTTTCCTCATTGCAGGTAGAGCAGCGAGATGTGCCGGGCATCGACTGCGCACACCTGGCGATGGACACGGAGGAGGGCGTGGAGGTGGTGTGGAACGAGGTGCAGTTCTCGGAGCGGAAGAACTTCAAGGCGCAGGAGGACAAGATCCAGATGGTGTTCGACAACCTCACGCGGCTCGAGCACCCCAACATCGTCAAGTTCCACCGGTATTGGACGGACACGCATAACGACAAACCTAGGGTAAGTCTTTAACGTCGTCTCAAGTTGTGGATACCCTTTGCAGGACATAAGCAGAGTGAGCGAACTCTGCCTACTGTCGTCACCATACCTACGTCACTATAGCCTAATATTTGACATATTATCGTTGATTCAAGATCAAATCCAGCGGGGTGATTCGCTAACTCAGTGTCTAACACTGAATGATTGACCTTTAAGAATATTAATTCTGAATTTTTTCCATAAATCTTCAGGTCATATTCATAACGGAATACATGTCCTGTGGGTCCCTTAAGCAGTTCCTGAAACGAACCAAACGAAACGTGAAGAGGCTCCCGCTGCAGGCTTGGAAGCGATGGTGTACACAGATACTCTCAGCGCTCAGGTAACCCCTACTTAACCTCATGATATTCTTTTTTTTAATTCATTATAGGTAAACGCTTGACCACAATCACACCTGATGGAAAGCGATGATGTGGCCTAAGTTGGAACGCGTTTACCTAGAAGATGCCTTTTCACTCTTGTTTTAAAGATACCCGGGTTGTAATTGGTAGGAAACACAGATCGTGGAAAAGTATTCCAAACCTTAGCCATGCGTATGAGGAATGATGCCGCAAAACGTTTCGTGCGTGTAGATGGGATGTCGACGACATAAGGATGGAAACTCGCCCGGCGTATTCACTCTGATATTATGTACTTCGAAGTTCTCCTGCTCGTCGATTCTGAAAAACTTACATCAATCATTATTACAATCGCAATTGTTGTCATTGGCTGAATTTTCGGTATGCTTGTTTGCAACAGTGCATTTTACCCCATAGTGAGCGAGGGTTAACCAATCAGAGAGGATTGCGATCGTCATACTGTAGCTAGCTGTCTTTTTACCTATCTATCTATGCTATCTTCTATTTGTATTACTACACAGTACAGACTCCTAATGTCATGAACTGTCAGAGAACATAATTCTTTTCGTCTCATTTATTATTTCTCAACCATAATTCTCCACCTGTTTTGGTCGGATACTCTTTGTTTTCAATATTACCTTTCCCGTTTTATTTCCCTCATCACACTTCACAACGTCAGTTTAACAACTTTTAACAGTATTTATGAGGGAATTTGGCGCTCTTATGTACATTATAATGTGGCAAACGGTAAAGCCTACCAGATTAACCTTAAATCTAGCTAACCGCGTATTTGAATTATCTCATTCGTCCAAAATAATTTCGACTCTGTTAAACAAAGTAAATATCAATCGCACCATAAATAATATCGTGGAATCTTTCCCGATCAGCTACCTCCACGGCTGCGTGCCGCCCATCGTCCACGGCAACCTGACCTGCGACACCATCTTCATCCAGCACAACGGCCTCGTCAAGATAGGCTCCGTGGCGCCCGATGCCATCCATCATCACGTCAAGACCTGCCGCGAGAACATGAGGAACATGCACCTCATCGCGCCAGAATATGGATGTAAGTACAATTCCTTCCACCAAGAGTTCCTAGGTTAAGAGGAAGAGCGAATGTGAGTTTCCGTTACCTTTGATCTAAGCACAACTTCTAGAACTTCTCTAATATTGTAGAAAATTAAGCTTATTGTTCCTTGAATATCACCGACTTCCGCAAAGTAACGTTTTCTTCCATACAATATCAGTAGATGGGTTTACATAACAATAACCTATAATTTTTTTAATGAAAACAGCTCAGTATTTAAGGGATAGATAACAAAGAGTTGTGCGAGGACGACGGATAAGCGGAAACCGTAGCGACTTACTTATTGCAACTTTATTTCCCTCGGCTCAGCATCGCAAATGGTGACGCCCGCGATGGATATCTACTCGTTCGGCATGTGCGCGCTCGAGACCGCCGCTCTAGAGATTCAGGGCAATGGCGACTCCGGCAGCCACGTGACCGACGACCACATCGCGCGCACGGTCGAGTCGCTGGAGGAGCCGCGGCAGAAGGACTTCATATACAGGTACCCTCGGGGCCCGATACACGGAAGCGGGGACCGGCGACGAGGAGACAAGAGAAGCGGAGTTGGGACGCAGCGCATGACGCCTGGTGTGCGGTCAATGCAGATCACGATTCGCGATCAAAATTCAAACATCTATCATAGATTGACGGTATAAGAAACAGATTGGTGGAACATATTTAGATATTATGTATCTGTTTCTTACACGGTTAATCTATGATGATTTGAATTTCGATCGCGGATTGACTCTAGATTGACTGTGCACCAGTGGCGCCCGGTACATCTGATCCATCAAAATCATCTGAATGTTAATGATATTGATTCTGATTGTCAATTAATTTATTTTACACGGACAATCTGGATGTAGATCATTGATTTTGTCGTCATTTTGATCTGAAATCCCCGTGTATCCCTGCTCCGCCGTTCTCCAGTTCAAACAGTCACATCTCCACTTTTCTCCCCTTCGGTCTCCGCTTCGGTTGAATCGAGCCCTTTCCCAGCAGGTCGCGGGTAAGTGCGGTTCCTTGTCTCTAGGTTATGCCTGTGTCGTGCGGGAGCCGTAGAGCGGGTGTAATCGCCGGCTAATGTTTCAGGTGCATCCACAAGGACCCGGCGAAGAGGCCCACGGCCCGAGAGCTGCTGTTCCACCCGTTGCTCTTCGAGGTGCATTCGCTCAAGTTGCTTGCGGCGCATACACTCGTCAATACAAGTGGTGAGTTCTATCTATAATCTTTAATGCAAAATTTATATCGTCGATCAGGCTGGAGAGTGCACCACTCTGCGCTTGTTGCTCACTTGTATGTCAGTCTCAGTCTCCACTCTTGGATTTTCCTACTGAAACTGGCACTCGCTTCTACGAAGAGCTGGCCTGCCCGCTGCCACTTCAACTACAGTCATCATCATCATCATCATCATCAGCCTGTGGACGTTCACTGTTGGACATAGGCCTTCCCTAAAGAGCGCCACCACACTCGGTCCTCAGCCTTCCTCATCCAGCCACTTCCCGCCAGCCTCTTTATATCGTCGGTCCATCGTGCTGGAGGGCGTCCCACACTACGCTTGCTTAAACGCGGTCTCCACTCAAGGACTTTCCCTACAGTACGCGGCAGAAAATAATATACATCGGCCTTTAGAATGACATTTCGGCTTTGTAGAGCGTTGTCTCTGCCACTCATATTATTTTCTACCGCGTACTGTAACTGTCAGTTTGAGCTGGCAGTGGTCTTAGTTTTTCTGCGGGACTCTTTCTTCGTTTCAAATCTTATGCTTCAGAGAAATTGAAGCTGGCTGAACCACTTTTGTGGATCGAGCCGTTTGCTGGCGTCCACGATAAGGATTTAATGATATTGATCCAACATTTATGGGCTTGCAGCGAACATTTCGGAGACCATAACGGACGAGGTGTGCGGCGGCTCGTCGGGCGGCTGCCTGGCGTGGTGCTCGCGCAGCGGCGAGCGCCACGAGCTGTTCGGCAAGGACCTGCCGCACGCGGAGAAGCTGGAGAAGTTCGTCGAGGACGTCAAGTGAGTCGCGCGTAGCTGCCTTTCTGTTCAACATCGCCCAACCCGGTAACATTCTGACGACAGTCTAGGGAGAGTGAATTTCCGCGCGTATCCAAATTTTCTGACACAGTTTCTTGGTAATCGGTTGACCGTAAAATTGGGATACACGCTGGAAGGGTATTTTGCTCATACATTTTGAACTAGACTCCGGAGACACGCTGCAGACTGTTAGAATGTTACTAGTCAACGATTCCAAAATACTTTCAAAAGCTTATTTGAGTAGAAAGTCTTTCTATTTGTATTGAACGTATGCTTCTAATGTTTACAGAGTGAGGGGGGTAGAATATTACCTGCAGACAATTTCTGATAATATGCGACCTTCCTTCGAAAAGGCTACTGGAATAACCTTCTTATGTGCACTTGGATGCAGGTACGGCATCTACCCGCTCACAGCGTACGGCGTGTCGCAGCGCGCCCCGTCGCCGGCGGAGCGCGCGCGGGCCTCGTCGGAGAGCGCCCCTGCGTCCCCCGAGCCTCGGGCGCGCGACCTGGAGACGCGGCGCGTCGTCAACATGATGTGCAGCCTCAAGCCCGCGCCCGCGCCGCCCGCGCCCCCCGCGCCGCCCAGGATGGACCCCGACCACGCAGACCTGCTGGTGAGTCACATCTACCCGCTCACAGCGTACGGCGTGTCGCAGCGCGCCCCGTCGCCGGCGGAGCGCGCGCGGGCCTCGTCGGAGAGCGCCCCTGCGTCCCCCGAGCCTCGGGCGCGCGACCTGGAGACGCGGCGCGTCGTCAACATGATGTGCAGCCTCAAGCCCGCGCCCGCGCCGCCCGCGCCCCCCGCGCCCCCCGCGCCGCCCAGGATGGACCCCGACCACGCAGACCTGCTGGTGAGTCACATTTGCCTCTATCTGGACCAGCCAGTGCTCGGCGTCCAGCATCCATCGAGATGGCGTGCGGCGCGCGGATCATTAGAGCATGCCCCGCGTCCCCTGAGCCTCAAGCGCGCGACCTGGAGACAGTGCGTGGTAGGATGGATCTCGATCATAGACATGCTAATGAGTGTGTTATTTCCCATTTTTTTTATAAAGAATATTAGCCATGTTAAATGACTAATATTCCCCTTTCCTCTCCAACTAAGCGTCAGGCTTGTGCTAGGAGTAGGTACGACAATAGTGCAACGGGCGGGGTTCGAACCGTCGACCTTTCGGTTTTCAGTCCACTCCTTTACCGGTTGAGCTATTGAGGCTCTTTATCTGAACTACACAGGTCACACCGGAGTATCAAGCATTGTGTCCACGATCAGTCAAGATACTTGGTGATTTGACCAAATTCCCCAAGTATCTCAGGTCCACCTAGTGGAATATCTTCCGACGCTGCACTTTCCGGTGCGAGGTTGCCATTCTAGACGTCTATCGGTTTTTCGAACTATGTACCCTGCCCGTTGCCACTTCAGCTTCACAATCCGTTGAACTGTTTGGGCTACTCTGATTCGTCTACGAATCTCCTCATTTCTGATTTAATCACGCAGAAAAACTGCATAGCTCTCTCCATAGCCTGCTGAGTGACTCTGAGCCTTGTTACGAGGCCCATAGCTAGCGACCATGTCTCAGATCCATATGTGCGTGCGTCAGTAGTACGGTACCTGATTGTCGTTGCAGATGACGATCCTCCTGCGCATGGACGACAAGATGAACCGCCAGCTCACGTGCGCCGTGTCGCGCCGAGACTCGGCCAACGCGCTCGCGCACGAACTCGTGCAACTCGGTTTCATACACGAGGTTAGTTCATTGATTTTTTTTTTATTTTTTTTTATTGGTTTGCCAACAGATAGTACACATATTATAAAATAACAATTACAATTCACAGAGAAAAAATTTAGAGTGTACACCCAATTACTGGCAAACCGGCATGCATTTTAAAAGTTTGCAAGTTTTTTGGAATGTTTGAACTAAAATTTCTTAAGGCGCAAAACAGCTGTTTTGAAACTGGCATTTTTATGGAGTAGTTTTAAAGCATTAAGTAGCTTAGCAGCTTACATGATTTAATATAATTATGACAAAAACTTTTTTCCGACTTATATAATGTTAGCACCTAGCTAACCCGCGACTTCATACGCGTGGATTTAGGTTATTAAAAATCCCGTGGGAACTCTTTGATTTTCCAGCATAAAAAGTAGCCTATGTCACTCTCTTTAACTGTACTTATGCAAAAAATCACGTCAATCGATTGCTCCGTTGCGACGTGAGTGACAAACCAACACACAAACACACTTTCGCATTTATAATATGGGTACTGATTTCCAAAAATGGATTCCGTAGGCCTTTACTTCAACCGTGTGTGAAGATTATAACGCACTAATTTTTTATTCGACTCTCATTCCTCTGGAAATCGGTTCCGATATATTCGACGGGTGTGCGAATAGACATCGGGCAAAGCTATCGGCCAGAGCTATTCCCAGAAAGATGTGGATTCAAATCCTACCCGTTCCGCATTGTTTGACCTGCATTTAAAAAAATTGATATTACATATTTTTTTACATTTTCTAAAAAATACCTTTTATTCCAGGCGGACCGCGACAAAATTTGTCGCCTCATGGAGGATTCGCTCCGAAGCAGTTTCGGGCAGATGCCGCGCCCGCAGCACGTGGCCAGCTAGTGCACCGCACCATCCGCACCGACCGCACCGACCGACGCGTAAGATTGCCCTCTAGTAATCACCATACCGATTGTACTGCCTGAGTTGTATAGTTTCCGACATTTCATACGATTTTATGGCTGAGAAACGTAAACTAACGCTCGAATTTTTTTTAATGACATACAACCGAATAGAGAAACATATGTAAAAATAGGGCTACCTTAGGGCTTCTTGCGTCAAATGTTTTGCGTCAAATGTACTAACATTTGACGCCTACCAGTGACGTCGAAGCGTCAACATTTTGTTAGAAGTTCCGTGACTGTCGTGAACTGTGCCCTGACACAGCTGAGGCCGGAGGCATGAATGTATAATATTGTATACCTGGATTGCTTGCTCCTAATACCTACTTATTGCTATCCCACTTCAACTCGCGAGAGAGAGCGAGAGATTGCACCCCACTGGGGTCCGATCTCTTACTCTAATAGTTTAGTTTACGTGAAAAATATAGAATTTAAGGTTGTTAGTTTACGTTTTTTCAGCAAAAATTAAAAACATACATATTTGATTGTGTTTTCATGCAAATAGCCATGATCTTGTAATTTCATAAATATTTTTATTCAAATGTGCTCTAAATTTTATTTTTTACAATTTGTATAAATATTATTAAATTATTCTGTATATATTTTTAAATTGTATAAAGTACTATCTTTCCTTTCTTCATAATGTTTACCATAGATTCGCAGTTTACTTTCAACAGGGTTGCATGGACTGAAAAAATAAGATTATTTAGGTAGTGTTTAATAAATTTATAAAGGATTAATTGACATTTACGCATTATTTCCATTCGTATACACTTTGTAAAAAAGTGGTATTAGAATATTAACCTGGAGGACGCCCAAGTTATACAGCAGCCCTAGAACTAAACTTGTGGTTTTAACCATAGTAATTGCGTTTAAGGATTGCGACAATCACATTGATTAGTATCAAAGTTTAGAGTTAGGGCTGCAATCATTTTCATTTTGTATGTTTATATATTTTTTCATTTTATTCATATAATATTTGAAACAACATCGGTCGGTCGAAATTAAAATTGAAAGATTTTATCAAATTAATAAACTAAGTAGTGAATCTTTTAGTCGGGCGTTAGCGCAGGCATTTACAAAATATATTCTACCAATTTAGAATCTATAGAGCTATAAGACCCGAAGTTTTCATGGCCTTTAGCATTTCTGTGCACTATTCCCGCTGGGCCACGGCTTTGTTGCACAAGCGTTGTTGGAACATGATTTTCGATCAATAATTATAACGCAAGTCGAAATAACGGACGTCAAAAAGTGTTATTTAACATTATATTCGTTAACGCTTCGTTGTTTAAACATTAACTAAATAAGACAAATTTTACAATACATAATAACAATAGCGTATTTTATTCCTAAATGATTTGTTGCCTACTTTTTGTAAAAAGTCCTTAGAACGAAGTTTAGATTTTTTTTCATTTGCTCCTTTTAAATATGGGTATAAGAAAGTTTTATTTTTGCTCATTTGGTTTTGGTTCTACTGTAAACAGAATAAACTTAAGGCGGACCCTTTTTCTGTTAGATTTTGTATGTGACTTCGTATCTAGTGTAACTATTCATCGAAGATTATAAAAACATGAATCTATACAAAGGTATAAAAAAAGGTCATGGCTCTATACGTTTTTCTGGTCGTCTATCTCGCCGCTTAAGCTACAAAATCGTGGTCCAACGGTAAAAGCACTGCTTTTACAGATCTATCGAGATCTTTAGTAGCCAAGTAGAAACGGGCCCAAAATTTTCATATACATTCGGAATCCATGAAAGTCTTAGTAAAATTCGTGCCCGTGTATTATAGATTAGAATTAAAAACATAATTATTATGTTAAAATGGTCTTATGAAAGAGATTTAGCATCTAGGACATGTATTTTTGCATACGATTGAAATTGTATTCGATTGAACGAGTAAGTATAATCGACGATAAAAATCGATTAATGTTGATAGTTGTTAGCTGTTAACGCGTCGTGGCTTGGCTTGTTAAGTTAAAACATCGATACGAAGATTGGTAATCGATTTTAACAGGGTTTCAAGTCGCGAGTTTTTGACGGAGGTGTCAAATTTGGAACGAGAATTATTTATACTCTATCCACGAAGAAAAGTTGGTTTAGGGCTCTTTATGAAAAAACAAAGACAAAAAATCAAACAGAGGCGTTAACCATTTTGAGGCACCAACCAATCACAAACTAACCTATGCTTTCGAATTGAATTTCGGATGTTTTTTGATAAAGAGAGTTTTCTGATAGAATAGTACGGAAACCATAGTTTCGTTTGTGATTGATTGGCCACTCAAATTGCTAACGCCCACTGAGTTTTTTGTCTTTGTCATTTCTATGAGATTACGTAAAGGAGAGAGTACTATACTCGCTTGTCTTCGTGGATAGAGCATAATGAATTCATGAAAGATCAACAGCGCCTCTAGCGGGGCATTTGAGTAAGTTCGGTTCGTCATAAAGACTAACGTGAACGCAATAGTTAGGTACTGGTTCCACCTCCGCGAGAACGGTCTACTAGTCGAAAGTGAATCTAATTCCGAGCAACCACGTTTATTTTGTGAAACATTCGGTACGCTTTTAACGAGAACGGATATACTCAGTCCGGTCAACTATTCTCTTTTTGACATTTATGCTTATTAAGTTCCATATTAGTACTTTTACAAAATCTCTAAATTAAAACTTAGTACAGCTTTAAATATATTTCTTCAAAAAAACATTCTGAAAAGAATCGCTCCAATTTCAGTCAAATTAATTTAGTTTAAAGATATTGTACGAAAGAATTAGGACCAATATTTATCTTGAAATTTTCAAAATTAGTGTCATACTCTGGGACGCTTCTATCTAATTCCTCACTGAATTACTCTACAGTACGCGGGAGAAAATAATATACATCGGCCTTTAAAATAACAATTCGACTTTGTAGAGCGTCGTCTCTGTCACACGACAGTATGTGACGTTTTGACGGTCTTAACGACAGAGACAGTGCTCTACAAAACAGCTACCCCTTTCTAAAAGTCGATGAGGAACCTCACTCAGTGAGGAATTAGATAGAAGCGTCCCAGAGTATGACACTAATTTTAAAAATATAAAGATAAATTTTCAAAATTATTTATTTATTTATTTCTGCTGCGTTTTGTACAACAGATTTAGCAGGCCACTTTAATGATTCATTTGCAGTACGTCTTATATTTCGTATTATCTATTATTATTATAAATCAATCACAACTCTAAATCATCATTGTTAGCTTATGTTTTTAAGAAACCGAACTACAAGATATGTTTTACGCGTCATCTAGGTAAAAGTCTTGTAAAGTCAAATTTTTGTATGAATCTGTCAAGTAGAGAATAGCATGACGGATGGACTATAACGTCACCATTAGGTAATCTATAGTCCGTACAAAATGACTCCTCACGCGCCATTCTAACTTTATGGGTCAACTGTCATGTCAAAAGTACGGCTCACCTTTAAAATAAGGACTAAATCGTACTTTTGACTCGAATGAAATTCGATACAAAAAGTTAAAATGGCGCGTGAGGAGTTAAATTTTACGCGTTACATATTAAATTAATTATTGTAAATGCAAAAAGTACGGCTTTGAAAAGTTCCGTAGTGGTTTGCTAGGACATCGAGAATGCTTTAGTAATTTAGAGTTTGTATGAATGTGTAAATGTAAACAAATGATATTTAAAACAAATATTTAATTAAAACTATTACACTAATTAATTATTATTATTATTATATGCGTGACATCCACCGCGGGCGGAGCTTAGATAGCTTGGTATAGTATAGCTTCATCCGTTCATCTTTTTCCGAGCTTATTATGGCTGGGTACCATTGTTCTAGTAGGAATCTAGTCCAGCGCATTATTGTTACTGATAAAAGTGCATGTTTAATTTCAATCAAAAGCTGAATTTACCAAAAAATCTTTTTCAGTAGGTAACTAAAACAGTCTATGTCAATTCAGCGCAACTAAACTTGTTTTTACGAACAATCCAGTGCTATGTCAGTGACTGGAATAATATAACTCTAATAAAGTAAAAATTAAAAAAAAACATCGATTTTTTTTTTCAAAAAAATTGTATCCGGTGTCACCCGAAATTATGTGAATTCTAATACATTCAAATCTGCTTATGCATTCAGAAGTTATGGTGGAATAAATAACTCGCATACATACACATACATAAATCCCGTAAACAAGAGGAAATTAGAGTATGTGGGTACTTCTTGAACACTTCGTGGTTCTGATTTTGTACCAGCGGAAAAATTGTATGATGTATTAGAATTACTTTTCTAGGGCAAGACACGAGGCACAAAGGATACTTACTGGATCCAGCTACTGTAATAATGTGAACCAGCCTTTAGCAGTATCGCTCGCGAATCGCGATCCACAGAAAGAGCAGTATGAAAAAGATCCTTGACAATGCAAGCTAGCTATACTCAGCTAGTAATATCTTAGCTTCTCCCGTGGTGGACGTTGCACTTTATAATATATGTATAGTGAGGCTTCCTCTTAGAGCTTTATGGATATGGTTATGTAAGTATACGGAAAATTGAACATACTCACTATTGTATTAAGGTCGAAATTCGTACAGCGCTCGCGTTCGACAGCTTGGTCCGGGGCGAACGACATTGTATAGTTTCTGAATTGATTGAACGACTAATACACGATATTCGCATTTACATCCGATATTGAAGAATATTCTCTACGCGTCGTATTCCTCATTGAGTCATTGCTGAGGGTCGGGTCCATTAATCAAACAAGTCGTAGTTTAAAAAAAATAGAAAACACAACTGCCCTGCCTAAAACTAACTGTAAAAAATCATATTTAAAAATGCTGCCATATGGATTTAAAAAAATTAAGCCATTGTCACTCTGCGTGACGTAAGGATTCTTACAACGTCCAAATCTGTTCCGGCATTTGGAGTTATGGTGGAATAAACTAACTCACATGCAATGAACCCTAAAAACCTACAGTCGAATTGGGAACCTCCTCCTTTTTTTTAAGTCCTTCAAAAACACTCCTTATTTTGAACATACGTGTAATAATATAAAGGTTTTCTTGAGATTCCCGCTGTAAAAACATTGAAAAATAATGAAAATCGTTTCTTGCAGCCTTTCCTACTACTTAAGTGATTAAAAATTAAATTATCATCGAAAGATCATTTGAATATTTTAAAAACCGATTATTAAAATTTCTGAACGGAACCGATTATTCAGCCCATTAATTGTGCAGGAACAGAAGAGGCCAAGTCGTTTCCCTTTCCTATCGGATGTTGTCAATTGCGATATCGTGTGATTCCGAACTAATACAACAAGGATTGCATTTATAGTACATTCGTTTCCAACGTTCAGGGACTCGCAGACTGCAGACTTTTGATCGGTTGAAAGTTCCTTTAGTTCAATCAGTTGCTAACAAAAACAGGTGTGAATATCGAGAAGATCATTACAGGCATAACGCATAACTGAGTAGGTTCCTTTGCGGTGCGGGAGCATTGACTTATAATAGTAGGTATAGACGAGGGCTCACAAACGAATTCACATCACTCAAGTGGCCTAGTTTGCACACATATACACATGTGTGTTTCTTATTACGAAATGTAGAAAAAAGATTTAAAACATCAACAACTTCAGTTTATTATAAACCTTAACACTTGAACATAAAGTTTAATAACGATTGCAAAATATTATATACTTAAAACTTATTATTATATATTCTTCTTCATATGACTTCTTGTCATCTATATATATAAAAGGAAAAGGTGACTGACTGATCTATCAACGCACAGCTCAAACTACTGGACGGATCGCGCTGAAATTCGGCATGCATATAGGCGTAGGCGTCTGCTAAGAAAGGATTCTTCAAAATTTATTCCCTGAAGGGGTAAAATAGGGGTTTGAAGTTTGTATGAAAGTCTGTCAGTTTTGAAATGTCTATAATGTAGTTTTGTAGTTAATATTTTTGCAATAAGCAGTATGACATATTTTATTAAGCTCATAATATTTTAAAATCTCATAGTTAAAGATCAACCCTAAGGGTATAAAATAGGGGTTTAAAATTTGTGTAGTCCACGCGGACGAAGTCGCGGGCATAAGTTAGTCGACAATAAATTTAAAATATTCGAATTTTTCAAATGACATCAAAAATATTTACTCTTAAATAAAACTTAGCAGCTAAGCAATAAGTTTAAAAATTTGAAATAAGCTTTTTGGCTGCTATTTTTCGGGCCGCATTTGAAATATTTATTTAATTTCTTGAGCATTTTATTTCAATGTGCGGGAGAGTGTGATGACGTCACCCTCCCGCACCGCGAGCCTACTCAGTTACGAGCTTTAGCTATAGTACTATTTAAACTTGGATAGCTACCTACCACGATAACTATCAAATCGTTACACCATGAAATATCTAAAATAATTAATTTATACTAAAAATATCGAATATGTCAGTCTACGTGAATGACTCCTGTTAGCGATTCATTCTTGCTCCGTCAACTTTGAGACCTATCGAACTATCCAATGAAACTCAAGTCCACGATTAATTTTTTTTCGAGATTCAAGAGAGAAGATTCGCAATTGCAAGGATTTTTCCTATAAAAAGATTTAACGGGTTGCCCGAATCGGTAGGGCGATTTCGTAAAACCTGCATCAATCATTATTACAATCTCAATTGTTTTGATTGGCTGAATTTGTGCTATTCTTGTTGCAACAATGCATTGTAGCCAATAGTGAGCGAGCGTTAACCAATCAGAGATGATTGCGATCGTGACATTGTAGCTGTCAATCTACCACAATCGCGCAGTAGGTGAATTCATTTGACACACCCTGGTACAAGAACTATTAATTTTGACTATCGATTTTGTCATAAAATGCTAGAACATTAGAAGCCAGTTTGATGCGGCTTCACTATTAAAAGTCTGTAGTCTGCGTGAGCCCTCATCCTATACGTAATGCTGTGTGGTGCTAGTAAATAGTAAATATACGGTATGCATATATATTACATAGGTCCGCCGCAAACCGGAATTTAGTAGCTGCAGGGGCACCCAGTTCCTAATTATTTTGTATGTCGGTGCTCGCTGAAACGTTCCTAAGTTTTTTTTTTTCGTTTTTTGGTTGTTTAATGTCTAAATGTCCAGTAAAAGCTAAGCTAGTGACAGCTTGGGCCTCGTTTACGGAGACGCGGGGCGTCGCGCGTTGCGATGGGCGGCGCGGCCCGCACTGAATTTAAACATAATATGGCGTTGTATGAGTGCGTTTACGGAGAAGCAATTTTATACGCGGAGCGTTTTTTGCGGCCGAGCCCGCGGATGGCATCGACGCCTCCCACGCGGCGTTCATCGTGGCGGCGCACGCGGCGGCAATTCTCGATGATGCGATGCCCGCAGCGGAACCTTCTTCCAGTCTTTATTTGGAAATTGCTCAACGCAGACGCGCCCGCCGCGTGCAACGCCGCGGGCACCGCCACTCTTCCCGCCTCGCATCTCTATGAACAACATCGTATATTGACATATGTTTGTAATTACGCGTGCGATGCTAAGCGCCGCTTCACGCGCCGTCTCACCGTAATCAAAAAAAATGTACGACGCTCCGCGAGACGCCACGCCACACGCGACGCGCGACGCCCCGCGTCTCCGTAAACGAGGCCTTAGTGTTACTTAGCACGCATCGCAACGAATGTTCTTCATAGTTTCGTTTAGCTCGCTTGGACGGCCATTTATCATCATCATCATAACCCATCGCCGGCCCACTACTCAGTACTTATCTCGAAAAGGGTCTAAGTCATATGCCATATCCACCACGTCGGGCATCCATTAGACCATTGTTTATCAACCATTTTTTTATCGCGACCCAAAACACCAAAGTATGGACAAGACTCGTTGCTATGCTAAACTATCCTCAGCTAGTACTAGCTTAGCTTTTTTTACACTGGATGTCGGGCTTTATTGATAGCGGTGCCAAATATACGAGGTGCCAATTCGGGAGTTTTGTTTAGACAATTTCAGGTTTTCGAAGCTTTTTGTTTCTTGGCGTTTGAAACTATTTATTTAGGTTTAAATAAGTTTTACTAGCATCTCTTGTTTTTACCCCCGCTCTAAATTAGTGACACATAGATACAAAATGTATATAATTTTTTAAATATCTCAATGTTGATAGTTTTATGCTTTTAAATCGATGGCATCCCCATAAAAAAATGTTCTATACATCTCCTTAGTCTTGGTCACACTTACTTTGAACTTAATACTGAAATTTTTTGAAACTAAAATTCACATTATAGTCCGTACAAAATGAGTTCTCACGCGCCATTTTAACTCTATGGGTCAACTGTCCTGTCAAAAGTACGGTTCACCTTTGAAATAAGGCCTAAAATCGTACTTTTGATATCACAATTGACACATAAAGTTAAAATGGCGAGTGATAACTCTCATTGTACGCATTATAATTAAGTATATTAACAGCCGCACTCAGAGTCGCTAATCGTTACTTAAGATTGAGTTAAAACGAGACAGATTTATGTGAGAGATATAGCTCTGTCTCGTTTTAACTAAACTTAAGTAACGATTAAGCGATTCTGAGTACGGCAGTAAGAGATTTGAAAGACATATTTTTTTTGGAATTGTTTTCTCATCAAGCCGTTACGTCAGAAACTTTTCTAAATCTTTTGGAGATATAATTGATCAGAAACATATTTTAGCGAGCGCACTCCATCTTAGGCTGCATCGTCACTTGCCAGCAAGTCTGATTGCGGCCAAGCGTAAGTCTATAAAATTTTAAAAAAAAGATTTGTTTTAGAACGTTTTAATTTTTATTTAGGGGTCCTTTTAGATCCGTCGTGCTCCATATCCATATTATAATAATAGAGATGCAAAGAGTGTGATGTTGGGGGTTGGGGGTTGGGGGTTGGGGGGCGGAGCGCTTAGTGTAGTGTAAACGAAAGACTGGCTAATGTAAAGACGAGTGTGGGCGGCGGGCGCCACTGACTGACGCGAGTCTACGACCAACCATAAATTACATAATCAAAATTATTTACTATACTTAAACTGCATATTCTATTTTCTTTTAAGAGGGCGCAGCTCGATGCTTTCTTCATAAAAACGTAGGAGGGTGATTACTACATTATTTTACACTAGATGATGCCCGCGACTTCGTCCGCGTGAATGTAGGTTTTTAAAAAATCCCTTGGGAACTCTTTAATTTTCCGGGATAAAATGTAGCCTAAGTCCTTTCCCGGGATGCAAGCTATCTCTGTACCAAATTTCGTTAAAATCGGTTGAACGGATGGGCCGTGAAAAGCTAGCAGACAGACAGACAGGCAGACACACTGTCGCATTTATAATATTAAGTATGGAAGTATGGATTGTGGCTAATTCCGTTATACACAATTTCTAAACTAAACTAAAATGGCACGTCTAAGTCTATTGCTATCCCTTTCATAATATTGCTTGCGGAAAAGGATAGCACTGGATGTAGACCTGTTAATAGTTTAGTTCAGAGATTGTGTACAAGAGAATCAGCCCCATTGTACGCTCAAAACTAAGTATTATATCTGTTTGTCTTGCCGTTATCTAAGTTCATCTATAATTATATAACATTCAAAATCCTGACTTGACTGACTGACTGACATATATATCAACGCACAGCCTAAACCACTGGTCCTAAAGACATGAAATTTTGAAGGTGTGTACTTTGTAAAGAGTAGGTATCCACTAAGAAAGGATTTTTCGCAATTCCACCCCTAAGTGGGTTAAATAGGGGATGAAAGTTTGTATGAAAGTCCGTCATTTTTCAAGTTATTTGCATGAAAATTGGTATTTGGGTTTTGGGTCACAAATGAATACGTGTTCCAGGATTTTTGCCATTCTAGCACCTTGGGACCCCAACGTCTATCGGTTGTACGAACTATGTGCCCTGCCCATTGCCACTTCAACTTCGCAACCCGTTGAGCTATGTCGGTTACTCTAGTAAAAGAGATTAACTTGTATTAAATAAATTAAAATCTAAGATTAAGTATATAATTACGAGAAAAATAATTATAGGTCGGTTGGTACTTGTCGGATGAATTCGTTTCTCATAAATTACGGTTTTAAATCCTAATCCGATAGCCAGCGCGTTGAACCGTGCCCTAACTGCAATATCCTGCCGTCAAGAAAATATTTTCTTCAGAAAAGGGTTCGGCTATTTCAATATTATTATTATCGTTTTAGCTAATTGCACTAGAAAAATTATGTATATTGAATTAATTAGAAATCTCTAAGTTAAATTATTAAAAGTATGTTTTAGTTGGTTGGTCGTAGACTTGCGCGACAAAAGTCGGGAGGCAGGTGTGTAGTTAGTAAAGTGACGTGAACTTGTAAATATATGCTTTTAGTCTAAAACTATACTTATAAAGGATTATTACTACAGATACTATTAAAGTCCCATTACTTTCCGAAGATCATTTTATTATTTATCCTGAATACCGTACAAAAAATGTACGTTAATTTTGACGTTATTTAAAAACACTTTCAAAAAAAAAATCTTCTGTTTCCCTTAGAATCATTTTTTACTACCGTTAATCAAACCGTTCTATGAAGAAGAAAAAACAGTTTATCAGGAAAAGCTATCCTTCCCCATATATTATATTTGAAGTTCAGATTTTTCAAAAAAGTATATGTAAGACCATTTGTCTGGCATGGCTCGTGAGTCGTGAGGTACTCTACGAGCAGTCTCACTCAAGATGTACACCTATACTGGTACATGCATCGATATCGAATCTAGTACTAAGATTATACAGAGTGTAACCAGAACGCTAGCAAAAACTTAGCGTTATTGTTATAATACCGAAACACAATCCAATAACCATTTGCCTCATTTTGTAGTTTTAGTGATTTAGTATTTTTCAAACCCGCAAATGTATAGCGTGCAAAACTCAGGTCAACGACGCGGCGTTGACTCCGAATGGCCTACTTACAAAGCGTCCGGTGACCTCTAGCGTCAGTCAGATGTTTTATTTGCAACATATCATCGTAGACTTTTACAAAATTATAGGATTTTTTATATTTGTTTTTCGCGTTTTTTTGTGGTATCGTTTCAGTAATCATCACAACTATCAGCTGTCCTCGTTTTTGCCAGCGTTCTGTTACACCCTGTGTATGAAAAGTTTGACTTTTTATATAACCTCCTCCACATAGTGACAGACGTAATTGATGGTTAACTAATGGTTTGTTGACGCTATAATATTTAAGGGTTTTTTCTTCCTTTGTAATTATCCTGATTTAAAAAAAAAGTTGTACCAATAGAAAAAAAACATCACCATTTTTATATATAATTCCATTATGATTACCTAAGAAACTTTTAAACATATTTTTATTTATTTTCATAATCAAAATTCAACCGTATCGTAAACTAGGTACATTAATATAGTCATAATGTTATCACAGGATAGTTAGCTAGGGTCGGACCACCAAATTATCTAGGGTCGTGCGTAATTTAAGATCTAGACTGCTTCTAGCGATCGTCATTAAATGGCAGACGACAAGTCCTTGAAATATTTAAAAAAAATAGTTTTAAAGCTATAATATTATGTAAGCAATAGACTATGGAATTTTAAACAGATTTTTTTATATGGAAATGTACCTGCTTTGATGATTTTATTCCCTGTGTTACTATTTGGCCGGTTAGCAGACTTAGTTCATTTTGCGATTTGTGTAATTGTAATACTGTCTTCCCACGGTACGTGATATTGCGGACGGACGCGGACCGGCCCGCACCGACGCACCATGGGAAGAGTATCGTCCGTGGTAGCGCAGACACGTCGTCGTCGTCGTCCGAGCTTCGTGCGCGGTACGTGACTGTCCGTGGTCGTCGGCCGTGCGTGATTATCCGCTCAATTACGCGCCGTGGGAAGCCAGTATAACAAGTCAATCGTTTGGTTTCCATTCACAAATGAACTTGGCTGCTTTTTTCTGAGCAACGATGATTCGCTAATTCCAGTGCTCATCACTAGGCGAAAGTCATCAAACTCATTTGACATTGGTTGGTTATACATTGCTGCTTTACTGAGCGATACAAAAGTAATATTTCGTAGCAAACCTTCAATGGATTAAAAATAAATGTCCAATGAGCTTGATGGCTTTCATTCGGTGATGATAACCGTAGGGCGATTGTCTAAAACCTGCATCAATCATTATTACAATCTCAATTGTTCTGATTGGCTGAATTTGTGCGATTCTTCTTGCAACAATGCATTGTGGCCAATAGTGAGCGAGCATTAACCAATCAGAGATGATTGCGATCGTGACATTGTAGCTGTCAAACAACCGCGGTAGGGCCACTGATTTAGGGAATTGCGATTTAGTCACTCATTTTAGCACAAATATTTGAACACACTTTATCAAGTACTACAAATGTTGGTTTCCCAGATGTTATTTATAATTCTAGCGCTCTTTGATATCACAACATGAAACATTTGTCCCATTTATTTGCGTATGGGTGCCAATATTTGTGCATAATTGAGTGACCGTTGTTTTTAACAGACCTATAATAATATAATTAGCTCTATCAACATATTATTGTAGCTATAATTTGGCTATTTTACGTTGTATATTTAGTTCTATACGCTCTACACTTTGCAATACATATAATATAGAGATTTACTCCTGTACCTTTCTCCTATTATTATTTTAGCTGCCTTCATTTTTATTTTATTGTAATATACCTAAACTTTTTTGTTTAACGCGTCATTTTTAATTATTATTTATTATTTTTAGTGAAAATGGACACATATGCGGTATTTCAGTGGTTTTATTGTGACATTGGACGTTTGTGCACTCATCCGTGATTCTTCCAAGTGGCCGTCATACAAATACGTACATTCGATTCGTATTTTTTTCACGGATCCGTAAAATCACGCCTGAGTTCAGAAACGTCCATAAAGGTCATCGCAATTGTTTTTTTGGCTGAATTTGTTGTACTTTTGCTTAAAACTGTATATTTCAGCCAATAGTGGTATACTGCAGTTTTCCTTAGTTTACTTATAAGATAAACAAATCGCAGAAAGTAGAAACTTTTCTGAGAAACGCGTAAGCGACGCCCGGGCGGCGTCTTAGCCCTTCTGGAGTTAGGTTTTCACTCTTATCAAGATTTCATTGTCAGTCCTGAAAGAAAATTTTCTGAATTTTGCCAGATTTGCACAAATATGAAGTAAATGAGTATTTTTGACCAAAGTTTTTATGGAAAAACATGTAGATGTATAAATGTTAAGCCCGCAAAACTCATGATCATAAACCTTCAATGTATGGTTAGTCTACTATTTTTGAAAAACTAGCTAAAATTTGAATTTTCGCGGCCGGATGTATCAAACCACCTTAAGTTAACTAAGGAAAACTAAAGTATAAGTCCGTCAGCTAATCAAATGGATGGCGATGATCGATTTCAAAGGTATTTATCAATAAGGCCGCAGTCGACTTTGTATTGTATATAATAATCTGCTGTTTTCTTATTATCCAAAGAGGAATGTGTTCATTAATGAAATTGCCTTTTTTTTAATTTGTTTGTTTTTTGTTTTTAATTGAATTTGTAACATAAATATTTATTGGATCCAGACTGCATTTGCACTCGTTCAGTTCCCTCCAGAGTGTATGTTATGTTAAGCTTCCCTACCATATAATTATATTTACTGCGATGTATGATTGTGCTCAAAATGACATAGCCATTTATTGCTGAAGACGAACGATCGAGTCATGTCTGCATACTATTATAAAATGAAAATGTCAATAAAGTGGTATTTTAACCGGCTACCTGTGTTTTATACTTACTAGTCTTACCCTGACATCTATGGAATGTATTTTGACTTTGCTTAGACTTAAGTTTTAGTTAAAACGAGACAGATTTATGTCAGCGCTATAACAATCTCTTAAGTCTAAGTAAAGTCAAAGTGCGCTCTATAAGGTCTCAACTTACAGTCCGCGGCAGGAAATAATGTACACCGACCTTTAGAAGGAGATGGCGGATTTGTAGAGCATTGTCTCTGTCGTCGAGACCGACAATATGTCATATTATATGAGTTACAGAGACAACGCTCTACTAAGCCGAAATGTCATTCTAAAGGCCGATGTACATTATTTTCTGCCGCATATTGTATGCCGAGACGCAGGTGGCGTAGCACAGCCCTGAAATCTGCCAGCACCACACCGCGACGCAGCGTAGTACAGACACGTGATGTCTGCGTCGCACATGCCTGCGCCGTAGCGTACGCAGCTCTCAGTACGTTCATATATTATTACGAAGTCTGCTCTGAACTACGGCGCCTGCGTCTCAGCATACACTTAGCCTTTTAGTCGTTTACAGTTATAATGGCACCAATTCCGTCTGCATCCTCTTCTTTTTAACAATGCTAAAAAGGGACAGAACATGAACTTTACATTAAAAGACTAAATTTTAGTGCACGCTACAAATTTAAACAGTAGGTTCGCGACTGTGCGCTAAAATCACGGGTCTTACCATCTGAAAATTAAATTTAAAACTGTCAAACTGCGTCTGTCCTTTTCATATTACATTGGTAAGAAGAGGATTCGAATACTCTAAAATTAGGTTGTGCTCAGAATCAGTAGGTACTCTAATTCCGTAAGTACACAAACTCTAAACTAAACTAAAATGACACGTCTAAATCTATTGCTATCCCTGTCATAATGTTGCTTGCGGGAAAGGATACACTAGATTTAGTCCTGTTAATTTAGTTTAGTTTAGAGATTATGTACCTACAAGAGAATCGGCCCCATTGTACCTACATCTCACTAACGATTAAAGAACAACAAGTTTACAATAAAGAAGTGAGTGCCTTTTGAGATTCAGGGATGTTGTCACAAAATGAAAGTAAGTACCAATTTTTACACAATTTTTATTAAAATAATTCAAAACATCAACCGCACAAACTAGCACAACAGTCAACATCTGAGTACACCTTTTTACTCCCGAATTTCACTCTATCTTTAATATTTGGTACGTACCTACTACATAAAACTTATGTAGAAAATGTTTTATATTTACGAAAATTTATTCATGAGAAGATTTTTGTATTTTTAAGAAGTGTCTTCTGATAAATAAGGGCTTAGAAGACAAAATAATTATACAAATCATTTATTTACATAGAACTAAGAATAACGACGTAGGCATATACCGTATCTATAGTATTAAACTATTGGAAAAGTACCTACTGTCAAACTTTCCTAGCTAATCCTTAAATAGGTAACTCGTTTCTTTACAGTCAGACAATAATTATCACCTTATTTTAAAATAAATACCTGTATTTTTGGTTGGACTTGTTCATAAACCAACAATACTGTAACACAGGTTACATGATTTATGTCTAATGATACTTCGACATACTCGTAACCTTACGTTTAAAACAATTAATTTCATAATGAATACTTGTAAGGCAGTGTAACTGGTTGGGGGACCGCTTCTTCTTTTTCTTCCTGATCGGGCACGTAATAGTGTAACTCATAAGCCGGCGATAACTCAACTGTTATTTTTTCACAATTCGGTTCACAAGACTTCTGCGAAGGAATCTTTGGTTTAAAAATATCACTATTATAGGAACTCCGCATGAAAGCTCTCGACGAAGCTAGATCTCTGCCGTGTTGCATGCCTCCGTGAACAATGCTACTGTTAAATATGATGGGGAAATCTGATCTATACCGTTCACTATTGTGATTGAAATCATCCACGAATCTTTGCAGGACATCTTTTCGGAATGGTGGTTCGTAAGGGTACCCACTGTCTATTGTTCTTGGTTTTTCTTTATCGTACCTAATAAAGTCTGCTTTGGTCACCCCTTCTACTGGAGCTTCGGTGTATGGTTCGTAGCCTAAATTCTTATCATATTCGGCGTCCTTTGCCGCCTCGTGCAAGAAGTCTTTGTAATGTTTTATAACATAAGTGCCTCTATCGAAACTGCCATCATCAATTAGGGCAACGCTCGGGTCGGTCGTGAGGTGTGGTTGACTTAAAATCAAATTTCTAGTGTAATCAGACGTACTGGCGACAGTGTTTACAGTCACAGGTGTCGTCGGTCTGTCGATAGAAACAAGTTTCGGCTCATCCGTCTCGGTTGTGAATGATTCCATTTTGAAATTAAACCCGTTGTCATATTCATTTACATTAACTTTTTTTGTTGTCAGAGGTGGGAAATACTGGACGGTGGCTTTTCTTTCAGGAAATGCGTTGTTCGAAAGTTTATTGCTATTTTTGAGCCAATCGGGCTGATTTGCTATTATTGTTGCGGGATGGAATGGAGTACTGGGCCTGAGTGAAGTAGTGAATTTCTTCAAGTCGATCTGTGCCATATTTAAATAATCACTGTCGTCTTCATCCGTGCTATCGTAATATTCATGGAAAAATTTATTGGGTTTCCTAGTTGAATATGAAATTTTATTAAAACCTTCTGTTATTAAAGATGAATTCAATTTAGTTTGGTTCGTGCTTTGCAAGGCAGGTGAATATGTAGTAACGGTTGAAGTAAGTTCGTCTATCGTAATTCCTGCATGTTCCGCTGAGCTACTATTCTCTTCATAATCAAAGTAAACAACGTTACCAAACGAGTCAATCTTCTTTCGTTTAGATTTTCTCTTTTCAGCCATCTTTTGCAATCTTTCCCTTAGATCAGGCAAATCATTTTTAATATCTTTTTCTGACAAATTGTTCCATTCTGTCTCTGTCTTATTTTTTAAGACTTGAGTGAAAGGTTTAGAAGAGTTTTTCGGTTTAAAAACAATGCCTAGCGAGCTTAAGCTTTCATTCCTCCAGCTGTTGTCATCTGGGTCTCTAACAAATTGTTTAGGAGGTACAACTTCTATTTTTTTCATCGGTTTATAATTAGGATTGACAGTATACAGGCTGCTATTCTTTGATCTGTCGCTATTAACTGGTTTAACGCTTAGCTCCGAAGACAAGTTGATTTCAGCAGAATTTTCAGGGTTTCGATTTTTCATTTCTGTGAAATCAGACTTGTTAGCGAGCTCTTCCCGTTGATGTTTAGCGTTTTCCTGATTATTAATTAACTCCTCCTTCAGTAATTCTTCTTTAATAGCGTCCTCGTTCTGAAAAAGTAACAAGAATAGATTACTGCATTAATTGTAAATTTTACAAATATAGTAGGTATGGCATAGTTTTTCGAACAAGTGTTATAGAGGAATGCCAGGACAAAAACACGAGTCATATTAAACATGCTACTATTCATTATACTGAAAAAATGTCTTACGATCATTTACACTTACCAACACAATGAGTGATCCAATTTTACTCTTATCTTCCTGAACATCAATATCGAGATTTTTTGTTTGTGGCTCATCAGTGGTTTTCAAATCAGACATCTCTGTTGTGACTTCTGCATTTAGTGATTCAGTTGTTATTTCTGAAGTGGTCATATCAGTAATAAAATCTGCAGTTGTAGTCTGTCCTGAATAATTCAGAAACCCAGCTCGTTTCGATTCGTGACCAACTGCTGAGATTGTTTCTGTAGGCGTTAAACTAATAGGTGTGCTTATGTTTTGCTCTGTAACCAATGATTTCAAAGCTACGCTACTTTTGCTCTCCAACGTCTGAAGCTTTAGAGTTGAAGATAGGAGATCATTTTTTAATGATTCAAGTGATGGTATATCAGATGTTACCGTATCCTGTAATGTAACCCGCACGTGCTTAGTTTCCGCTTTCAAAATATCTTCCACGTTATCTTCTTTCTTTCTTTCCTTTAGCTTTTCTGCAGATGAAATCAATGGTCGTTTTCTCTCAATTATTTTGTATTTCTTCCATTTAGGTATGGGTCGTGATTTTTTTGGACTCTGTGATAAATGTTTCTGTTCTTTAACATTGTTTGTAGCTTTTTCTGTTACATTTGATTCTGATTCCGAAAATTCCTGTTTATTTTTAATTTGATTAGATTCCTCAATATTAGTTTTATTCAATGGCATTACATCCATCGTTGGAGGTTCATTTATATCAATTTCACTTAATATTGTTACATCTATTAAGTTAGTTGTAGTTTCTGTATCAGTTATTTTATCAACAAATAATGGAGATGTGTTTTCCAAAATAGAATCAGTAGTTATTGTTTGTAATTCTGTATTTATTACATCTACAATGCTTTCGGTTGTAATAACTTTGTCAGCAATTATGCTTTGCTCTGGTACTAGAGTCTCATTTGGTAAACTTGTTGTTCGATCGTCTGAATAATTATTTGAATCCGGTTCCGTTATAACATCTCGTTCAAGTTCTACTATAGGGCTTGTAAATGTAAAATTATTATTGTTATTAATGTGTTCAGTAGTATTATTCTCAGTTATCTGTATTTTATCAGGTACGTTTAACTCCCTCTTGACTTCTAGTAGAACGCTCTCCTCTTGAGCAAGATCTCTGTAGGAATCGATGTCTCTGGTTGTGCGACGAAGCGTGAATGCTGCTACCGGTACGTCAATGTTCCACAACACAAATGTAAAGCATAGAACGGATAACCTGAAATAGAAATGTGCAGTTTTAGTACCATGTAAACATAAAGCAATAATGAAAACTGAAGGCTGCTAGTCTACTTTAGGCTGACAACTAAAGCCATCGAACTGGATTTAAACACGCACATTTCTAATAAAAGAAAAATTATTAAAAAAATCGCGAAATCACCCAGCATTAACAATTTACGGCTAGTGTAAAAGTTCTGAGCCTGATAATTCCATATTAGTATGATTTATACCCGGACAGAATACACCTATATTTATATTTAACATTGTATTTAACGTTAGGTAGGTAGACACACGTAAACGAATTTGTTGTTTAAAAAAGTATAATGTGTAAAAGGAAACGGATGGAAACTATTGTTAGGTATATCTTATTGCAATTTTATTATTAAACAATTGCACCTGCGTAGTATTTTGAACCACCGACCCATTGTAATATTCATAAGGAACACTCGCTTATGTCTTGTTTAAAAAAAAAAATATTTAAATCAATTGTTTCCGATTGTTATGACTGGGTATTTCAAATACGACATTCCTGTATTATTGCTATTACAAAAATATTTTTAGGAAACTTATTTTCATGCAATTCGATTAGGCACAATATTTTCTTTTATTCTGATTCTTATTTCTTACACTAGGTCACTACCACTGGTTGTTATAACATAAGAAACATGATAGTTAATGTATTAAATAGGTATTCCTGATCTCGTAAATACTATGTTCTATTGTGTGTTAGATTCCTATAAGAAGGTGTGCCCTTGTACATTGCAATTGAAATCCTCGCTGACCGAACACAATGGGCAGTGTGAAAAATTACGCTTTCCCGATAATTTATATCTAACTTGTAAGACGACTGATGCGATATTTCTTTAACTGAATCCTGACCGTACTGAACGCATAGCAGGCTCTTTAGTCTCGTGGCTAGCTTAATTAGCTGCGGATCATGAAGTCTCTCTGGCTCAAATCCTGGGTCACGATTTAAACCTAACCACTACTTCCTCTCCAAGCTCCCATGCTTCGAAAGCACGTAAAGCCGTTGATCTTACTACGCCTGCACTCCCATCGGATTATGAAAGTGAGCGAATAGAGATAACTGATAAGGTACGCCTAGGTTTGCGCACACACTGTGCACTATAATTTCTCCGAGGTAACTGGGCTGTTTCTGTTAAATTGTCTACCATAGCCAAAATTTGGTGAGGAGAAGCTTAATAATTATTATATTTCTTAGCTACGCGAGTCAGGATAAAAATATTTGGCATGATATTTTTTTTAAACTAAAGGAAACAAATTCTGACCCACAGACAGTCTGTAGAGCTGTTAAAATAGACTACTAAAGTGACTTTATACTCATAGCATGTGGCTGATAAAAGTTTTAAATTTAACGATGCCCCTCAATTATAAGTCCCGCAAATTGCTATTGCGCTGGAACCATGTCTCATTTACATCGAAATAACATCATTTTGACGTCAGCTGAAATAAAAATATACCATCAGCTCGAAACTTCAGTCTAGTGCTGACGTCACTAAAATTGCGGCCACGCGCATTAGCGATTTGCGGGACTTATATTGTGTAAGACATCAAGGAGTTTTCATATCAAGTAAAGTTGTATCTTTCTTAGCAAAACTTATTACCTACCTATTATAGGTAGCATCAATAGCTCAGTGGCAAAAGGTAGACTAAGGATAAAGGACAAGTTCAACCTTCCGTCGTTTGTCGTGCCAAGTTGGTACTTATACCTGCCGACAGTCCATCTGGCATAATATTCGCGCTTATAGTGAAAGGACAATGGAATATATGTTTAGAAAATATGGCTAAAATAATAATTGTTATTGAGAGAAAGCTATTTTTAACAAACAAGTTTATTACGGGTGCATGTCTAATAACCAATAACCATGTAAATATTGTTGCAGCAAGAAGTCAATTCGTAGTTAATTTACTACGTTGTTTTACCTTTTCGTTGTGGAACGATTGTGCTCGAAGACAATTTGTTCATAAATTGAGGATGCTAATTTCACGTACCTAGTACTGAATAGGTTTACTTAATCGTGTTCTAATCTAGCACTTTCATTATTGAAGCGGAAAATACAAGCATTAGTTACAAAAATAATTTATTTCTACCTACTAGTACCTACTTAACTGCCTACTTCTAAAGGGCTTTGATTTTGTAAATTTTTTATTTATTCGAAGATTTGAAACATGCTCAAATCAAAAGTCAATAAGTATAAAAATGTTAGGTTTTTCCGCGGGATTTTAAGAACTTCCGAAACGGTCAAGCACTTATAGATTTGTTTTTCTTGATCAAGCTGCTTGATACGCCCGTCAAGCGGCTTGATCAAGCAAACGGCACTTTTCTCATAGAGACGATGTCCGAAAGTCGCGTCAAGCAAAAATATAAAATCGCATCAAGCTCGTAAATGCTTGACTCAAGCATCAAGCTTTGTAAACGGTTAAAATGCTTGACTCAAGCAAATTCTACGTGCTTGACCGTCTCGGAAGCCCTTTACTGCCACGGACCTTTTATTTGTGTTTTTTTCGTGATTAATATTTTATTTAAATCTTAAATATCTTATTCCAACATAAAAAATATTAATATCTTACTAGGTACTTATTTGATATTATTCAGTTTAATATTTTAGTTGAAAATGTATAAAAGAGCGGAGATTTAAATAAAGAGTTTCGTGCAGTGGGCCCGCATATTTTTCTTTAAATATAGTCCGTTACGTTTAAAAACCAGTAAGTACAGAAAACAAAATTGACGCGCTAATCCGTAAGATTGAATTCGTATCAATAGTAAATAAGTAGCCATTACATGTTATGATCGGCAACTCGTCGTCACGCCCTGATTGCTGCACGTACCTGAAAGTGTTGCACAGTGACATCTTCAGTTCGCGTTGCGTCACAGGTTCCACATGACAGCGTATATACTCTGTGACAGCGAGAACGCGCGCGCACCACCGCTGCCGATCGATCACTGAATCCTACTCTACGAATACGATCTACCACAGCCGATATTGATTGGCGATTTGCTGATGTTCAACCGATTAACGCAAATGTCGAATGCTTCTTTCCATTGACCAACTACTTGACTAACTAAAAATAAGAATATCAATACATACTTACCTTTAGCTTACCTATAGCTATACGATGTTTTCAATTTGTATATCTACGCAATGGCCTTCAATTATTTCAGTTTTCAGTTTCTATCCGAAACATTACGGGTCTTACGGATTCACACAATTAAATTGTAGTTATGACTAATTAATTATTATTATTTATTATGTAGGTAGGTCTGCATTAACAAGAAAGTTTTAATATGAAAATTATTAGCATATTTTTGCATATATTATTCTTACAGCAATACGAGTTCAATAGAGCCTATTAAGTATATCAGACAAATACATATGAGGCTTATTGATTACCAAACACTCTATTTAAAAGGTGTAAAAAAATATATTTAAAGCTTAGGTAAACTATTTCTTAATGGTCGAATTCCTCATTGCTGAGGGTTGAGACTACCTACAGTCTACACAGTCCGAGACACAGAGTACCGAATAGTCCAAATTATGACCTCTAAAATCAGCCACCCATTCTAGTTGCCGACTTGGGTCAACTTTGCTTAACAATCGCAATGGATCAATATGCGTTGTCACATATTATTAGGTACCTAAATGTAAGTGTGGGGCGTTTCATCCCCGATTCCCATTTCGACCTGTCGCGTAGGTATATATTTGTACAGTACGCGGCCGAAAGTGATGAACATTGACCTTTAAAAAGATACAGTCGGCTAATTTCGGCTTCGTAGTAGAGCCACGGTAATACAAAGATTATAATAATATACGGTAATGTTATCTAAATATTACCGTGGTAGAGCGTTATCTTGTATTTGTCGCAAACTACTTATGTGACGTTTTGTCACATATGTTATTGGTCTGTGTTCACTGTTCTGTCAGTCGATGCAACTGTAGTCTGTGAGTCGATGTTCAAGTGCGTTGGGGTGCGGTCGCATTAAGTTTAAAATGTAATATAATAAAGAGTTTAAAATGTAATGTAATATAGAGTTGTTAAAACCCCCAAATTTAAGTAACTTTCCAAAATGTTGTGAACATGTTTTTTTATATTATTTTAAACCCAACCAAAAGACAGCACTTACAGAAAAAACTGGACATCGCTCACCGAGGGTTCCGTACTACAGTCGATTTTTTTTTGGTATATTAATCTTAAGGTTCGTACGCACCTGAGCGGCGCGGCGCGGCGCTTCAGTCCGACTGCAGAACGCTTCACCTCAGGCCGCTCGACGGTGCCTACCGCACTACAACTTCAGTACGCGGCACCTCGCGTCACTTGCGCGTCACTTTTATACCCGTTCGCGTACGAGCAACAACGTCGCAAGATGAGCGACAGTGAAGAGGATTTGATTATTATTTCTTTGTTGTGCAGAAGAAGAACGAATTATCGAAGAGAAAAAACCGGCCAAGTGCGAGTCAGGCTCGCGCAATGAGGGTTCCGTACTACAGTCGTATGATTTCGATAATTCAAAAACTATGATGCATAAAAATAAATAAAAATCTGTTTTAAAATGTACAGGTGAAGACCTTTCATATGATACCCCACTTGGTATAGTCACTCACTTCGAAAGTTGAAAATACTAATTATTAGTTCATGACCACAATTTAATTTTTTTTGTGTGATCTAATCCTAAATTCACGGTTTTCAGATTTTTCCCCAAATGTCAGCTATAAGATCTACCTACCTGCCAAATTTCATGATTCTAGGTCAACGGGAAGTACCCTGTAGGTTTCTTGACAGACAGACGGACAGACAGACAGACAGACAGACAGACAGACAGACAGACAGACAGACAGACAGACAGACAGACAGACAGACAGACAGACAGACAGACAGACAGACAGACAGACAGACAGACAGACAGACAGACAGACAGACAGACAGACAGACAGACAGACAGACAGACAGACAGACAGACAGACAGACAGACAGACAGACAGACAGACAGACAGACAGACAGACAGACAGACAGACAGACAGACAGACAGACAGACAGACAGACAGACAGACAGACAGACAGACAGACAGACAGACAGACAGACAGACAGACAGACAACAAAGTGATCCTATAAGAGTTCCGTTTTTCCTTTTGAGGTACGGAACCCTAAAAAAGAAGAAGAAATGGATTGCTGACATACCAAAGTCACGATATCAAGAAGGATATCACATTTTGTTTCCTCGCCTTCTTAATGACTCTGTACCATTTCACATTTACTTCAGAATGTCGAAGACAAAATTCTTTATGCTATTGCCTAATAGTTTTTGTGGAAATTACATTAGAAACAATAGGTATACCACACAGGTCGGTAATATAATCCTACAAGAAACCTATGTCCAGCAGTGGACATATCTATCGGTTGATGATGATGATGATGATGATAGTTTTTATGGAAATTATAAAAAAATATTTATGCATATCCATACTTATATTATTATCAACGCAAAAGTGTATTTGTCTGTCTATCTACTAGCTTTTCACGGCTCAACAGCTTAACCGAATTTGATGAAATTTGGTACAAAGTTGAATTACATCCCGGGGAAGGACAGGCTACTTTTTATCCTGGAAAATGAAAGAATTTCCACAGGATTGTTAAAGGCCCATTTATATGAAGTTTGGACCAGAGGTAGCTTGCATTCCGGGAATTGACAGAGGTAGGCAACTTTTTATCCCGGAAAATCAAAGAGTTCACACGGGATTAAAAATCTAAAAAAAAATGCAACTAGATGATGCCTGCGACTTCGTCCGCGTGGATTTAGATTTTTCTATAGGTGAGCACATTTCCGGGAATTACCTACTAGTACCTATATACCTGAGATAGATTATACCCTGTAGGATAAAAGTAGCCTATGTGTACCTACACATAGGCTAGTTTTATCCCGAAAATCAAAAAGTTTCCACGGGATTTTTAAAAAACCTACATCTACGCGAACGAAGTTGCGGGCATCAGCTAGTCCCTTAGGTTCTGTGGAAATTACATTAGAAAAAGCATTTTCGCAAAATGTCTTTGTTTTATGTGCAATAGAATATATAAAATAGGCAGGTAAACACAGGTACGTATTATATCTAAATACCTATCTAAAAGAAAAAGGTGACTGACTGACTGATCTATCAACGCACAGCTCAAACTACTTGACGGATCGGGCTGAAATTTGGCATGCTGGCTAGCTAACTAGCTAATATGACGTAGACATCCGCTAAAAAGGGATTTATGAAAATTCAACCCCTAAGGGGGTAAAATAGGGGTTCGAGATTTGTGTAGTCCACGCGGACGACGTCGCGGGCATAAGCTAGTATAATATAAACACAAGTACAATAGGTAGGCATATTTCCGAAACTATTAATTCTACCTAGATGAAGTAGGTAGGTATAATATGTACATAATATATTATAGTTATTTAATCAGGATTATTTTTACCATTGATGTTTTCTCATAACGCTCGGAGAGACATTTATACATTTAGACACTGGGAAGGGGGGAAGCCGACATCCTAGGGGTTGGGACCTTTGAGGATATACTTCTAAGAGCATGAGGAACACGTCATGTGTCAAAAATTAAACCTACGTTATTTATTTTGAGGTCTATCTTGCCGATTCTTGCCTGTACTTTAAATACCTAACAAGATGCGCGTGTATCTTATTCGAGCGACGTACGCATACTGAAGCGCCGCGCCGCGCCGCTGGGTATGTCGCACTAGCGTCACTGCACTGCGCGTCGCTTCGGTGCGCTTCAAAATATTCTCTCCAGCCGTGCCGCGCGGCAACGCGCGGTGAAGCGCCGCGCCGCGCCGCTCTAGTGCGATATGCGCCATACAAAATGATAGAAATGATATTTTGAAGCTCTGTGCCGCGACGTGAAGCTCACTGAAGCGCCGCGCCGCGCCGCTCAGGTGCGTACGAACCTTTACTTTGAAAGTTGAAAATATTATTTGTTCGCGAACACATTTTAATGTTATTTGTGATAGGTTCACAAATTCATGCTTTCCTGATGTATTCCTTTACTTGTGCTATAAGACCTACCTACCTTCCAAATTTCATGATTCTAGGTCAACGGGAAGTTCCCTATAGGTTTTTTGACAGATAGATAGACAGATAACAAATTAAGATATACTTTTTTACTTTTGAGGTATGGAACCCTACAATTCCATTTTATACAATGAATAAAAATAATCATCAAAAGAAACAAATCACAGTTAATTGTTTAGCAGCTCCTAATAGATACTGGACTATTAGTATTTCGTGCGACTGGGATAACGCTCTACGAAGCTGAAATTAGCCGACTGTCTCTTTCTAAAGATCGATGTTCTTTACTTTTGGCCGCGTACTATAGCTCCGCGCCGACTGTTAAATGTGTACGTTTTTTCTTCGTTATAGTTAGTTTATTTACGTTTATTAAAGTTCTTCTAGTAATAAAATTAAAATATTTTTTAGAAGGCACGCAATTAATATTGCCTTCTAAAAAGTAAATATTTTATTATAATAGTTTTTGGACGAACTAAAACGTCACTGTCACAACCATTTTATGTCAAGATTTCCGTTATGTTGTCAAACATTCGAATTTCGAATTTGAAAATTACGGAACTTGAACCTTGGTTGTGAAATTGAATTATTAATTCTTGTATTTTGTGAAATCGTGAATTGTTTTGTGAAATTTAAACTCCCCTACCATGTCTGAATTCCGAACGCCGACCAGGACCAGGACGAAAGCTATCGACATCAATGAAACGATCACGATTCCTCCGTCACCGTTCCTCAACAGACTTGGCTACGGAACAGGTAGGTACCTACTTCTCTAATGAATAATTGAAGTCCACAGGTTAGGCAGTTGGCAACTGTAACAACTGCTGACTGCTCGATCAGTCGTAACTCCTACAGGACAAAGTACAATTAAGATTCTGGGTGTGGCTGCTCTTAGACAAACAAGCATAATTTGATTTCATACTACAAAAAAATAATTTCTTTTCTCTTGCAAATGCAAAAGAAATTGCAAAAAAGTTGTGTTGAATCTTATTTCTCTTATATTGCATTGACAACTAAGTAAATGCCATTGAATTATGTAATTAAATTACCACAAAAGCATTGTCATTTTATTGTACCTAATTATTTCATTTTATATAGGTGTATCAGTAATGCAGCTGATGCGATCTCCTAAAGCCGGTCAGATACGTTCACCGTGGGCATTGAAAATGCTCAACAAGCGTGTGAAGCCTAACAAAGTGTACACGGACCGACTCCAAGCAGAGGCGGAGCTTCTGCAGCGCATGTCCCATCCCAACATAGTGGGCTTCAGGGCCTTCAGCAAGGGGAAGATCCTGTACCTGGGTATGGAAGCCTGTGACCTGTCCCTCGGTGATATGATTGAGAAGAAGTTAGATGATGATTGTGAGCCCTTTGCGCCTGAGAAGATATTGAAGGTAAGATCTTTATTACTCCCTCAGCAGACTTTTGACTATAAGTATCAGCCTGGTCTTGCAGTCTTTAATACTGACAAATCAAGTACTTACATACAACTTATGAACTTATCAATTAACTATATGGAGTTCACTGATAAATAATAGTATCTACACCAATACATTATTCATGAAGGAATATGAATTCATGCATTTGTTGGTTGATATTTGATTTATTCCTTAATTTATTCATATTAATTGTTTTCCTAGGTTGCCTGGAAGAGATTGCTTCTTTGTGATTATTTTAATGTATAACTAGATGACTGGATGGATGGATGAATTTGGGTTTTTCATAAAATCCTGTGGAATCTCTGATTTTTCAGGATAAAAGTATTCCGTTTGTTTCAAGGATGCAAGCTATTTCTGTACCAAATAGATGATGCCAGTGACTTCATCCACATGGATTTAGATTTTTCGAGTTTTTCTTTTTCATTAGTACTTAGCCTTACTAGTTACAATAAAAGTATTTTTATTATGATTTGTTTATAAAATAGTTGTTATTCTTGTATTCAGGTGGCATTAGACATAGGGAAGGCCCTGGAGTACCTGCATACAAAAATGCAAATCCTGCACGGAGACATGAAGTCCTACAACATCTTAGTGAACAGCGACTTTGCGGTGTGCAAGCTGTGTGACTTTGGAGTCACCCTGCCGCTCGACCAGAAGGGACAAGTTGACAAGGAAGAGGCTGGGAAGGCTGTTTATTTTGGTAATTTGTCATTTTCTTTAAATATTAAACATTAGAACCTACGGGATAACCTAACCCATAGGTTTAGCTGATAACATTTTAATGTAGATAATGGGTACATAGTACATACGTACCAGGATTAATTTGATGTTTTTACTTGTCGATATTTCAAGCCACGGGTCATGGTCACGACGGAACTGTTGTCTAAATATATAAAAGGATTGACTGACTGACTGATCTATCAACGCACAGCTCAAATTACTGGACGGATCGAGCTGAAATTTGGCATGCAGATAACTATTATGAGTTGACGTAGGTTAGACATCCGCTAAGAAAATCCGCTTAAAAATTTAACCCCAAAGGGGTGAAATATGAAGTTGTTTAAAGTTTGTGTAGTCCACGCGGACGGAGTCGCGAGCATAAGCTAGTCTACATTAAAATACGTCATTAAACCACGAAATAAGCTAAAAACCATTAGTTAACTAGTAATGTGTGGCACAGCTTTCAAAAATGAAATGTTTTTTTCTTTTTTAGAATCTAGATTCTAGATGGTGGTTGGGACTTCATCTACGTGGTTTTAAGTTTTCTACAAATCCCATGGAAACTTTGATTTTCTGGGACAAAAAGGAACATGTGCCTATTAGGTACCTCTGTACCGAATTTTGTCGAAATTGGTTAAACAGATTGTCTGTGAAAAGTTACCAGACAGACAAACTTTCGTATTTAGGAGTAATGTTAGTATGAATTATGGCTGTTTCACATTATTCTACTCATAGTTATTATTTCAGCTGCGCGATTGCGGTACAATGACAGCTACAATGTCACGATCGCAATCACCTCTGATTGGTTGACGCTCGATCACTATTGGCTACAATGCATTGTTGCACCAAGAATCGCACAAATTCAGCCAATCACGACAATTGAGATTGTAAATGCAGGTTTTACAAAATCGACCTACGGTAACGTAACGTCAGCGTAAAAAGGGCTTAAAATTCCTTGATTTACTGAAATTAATATTACTTGGTTACCATGTTTTGAAAAATAACTGGTTTGATTTGTTTAAGCATACCTACCTAATGTTTTTTCATGTACTTGTAGGCACAGAAGCGTGGAGTGCTCCAGAAGTGATAAGTGGTGACACCATCACCAGTGCAGCGGACATCTGGCCCCTGGGGCTCACGCTGTGGGAGATGATGGCGCTCATGCCGCCGCACAGCCAGAGCGAGGACGACACGCTGCAGGACATGAGCATGGACAGTCTTGATGATGAAGATAGTCTTATGAATATCTTCTTCGAAAGATACGGTAGGTTTTAATTTGTTAGAACAGTTTTTATATATTTTATAAAGGATCACTTTGTCGTCTGTCTGTCTATAAAGAAACCTATAGGGTACTTCCCGTTGAAATAGAATCATGAAATTTGACATGTAGGTAGGTCTTATAGCAGACATAAGAGGAAAAATCTAAAACCCATGAATTTGTGGTTATATCACACAAAAAAATTAAATTGTGGTTATGAACTGATAATTATATTTTCAATTTTCAAAGTAAGATAACTGTATAAAGTGGGGTATCATATGAAAGGGCTTACCTGTACATTCTAAAACAGATTTTTATGCATATTAGTTTTTGATTGTAAGTGAAGTTAGTTAAAATTAATTGATTACCCCAAAAAAAACCAGTGCTGCACTTGTTTCCCGCTCTGAATACCAGCGATTTAGGTCAGTCGCAGTGGTGGCAACAACATTAAAATATTATTTTTGATAATGTTCCGATACTTGATGTTTTGATATTGAAATATCACCAAAAAAATATTGATGTATGGGAAACAATAATATGGATATAATAGTGTATCAATATTTTTTTTAACAAGCCTATATTAAGTGTATATTGAACAATCGAAATATCGAATATGAAAAATTACTAAAGAGTACCTATCCCAAAAAAACAAAATATCAATACAATAATATTATATCCATACTAGCTGATGCCCGCGACTTCGTCCGCGTGGATTTAGCTTTTTAAAAATCCTGTGGGAACTCATCAATTATCCGGGATAAAAAGTAGCCTATGTCCTTCCCCGGGATGTAAGCTATGTCTGTACCAAATTTCGTCAAAATCGGTTGAACGGTTGAGCCGTGAAAAGCTAGCAGACAGACACACTTTCGCATTTATAATATTAGTATGGAAGTATGGATTATATCAACATTTTTTCAACATCCTAGTGTATATTGACAATTCCTCATCTCTTCGCCTTGCCTGCAGGCACGCGGCCGGCCGTGCCCGCCAACATTTCGGAGCAGGAGTACGCTGGTCCTCTGACGCTGTTCTCCTGCTGCACCGAGCCCGAGCCGTGCCGCAGACCCGCCGCGCAGCACGTCGCGGCAACCGCAGAACACTTCCTAGCTAACATGTAGAGGTATAGTGCTTGTGACGTGAAGTTGAAGAACTAACTTGCAATTTAACATTCCAGGTCGATTGCGGAAAAACTGTATCATGACGGTATTCTTGTTGCAACAATACATTGTAGCCAATAGTGAGCGAGCGTCAACCAATCAGAGGTGATTGCGATCGTGACTTTGTAGCTGTCATCCTACCGTGCTCGATTGCGGTAGAATGTCAGCTGTCACGATCACGATCTGGCGATTCGCACGAACACGATTGGCTACAATTCATTGTATTACAAACAAGTAGTATTGCAACAGTAGAATACAAGTACAAATTCAGCCAATCACAACAATTGAGATTGTAATAATGATTGACGCAGGTTTTACAAAATCGACCTACTGGATTGTATCCAGTGACAAGTTGCTAAGTTGTTTCACAGAGCTGTTTTGTAAAACAACTGTTGGTTTTATAAAACAGCTGATTGTACTATCCAATTGCGACATAATATACATTATAATAGGATAAACTGACTGACTGACATATCAATGAACAGCTCAATCCCTACGCTTCCTTCTATTGAAATTTTCAAAATATGTATATTGTATATTTAATGTACAGAAATGGTCCAGTTGTAGTTCTATAAGTTAGAGATTATTATTGTACTTTATTTTTGGTAACATACCAGAAAAAAAAACAATTTACACAAACTCGGTATTGATACCTAGTTTTTGTAAATTTTATTTTGAAATTTTATTGGGTAAATAAATTAAATAATGTTTTAAACAACTATATTTAAGTAACATAAATAAAAATTCAACAATGTATGTAGGTAGTTCTTAAAAGTAGTAGTTAAAATACCTCGCTTCACTATTATACACTTACACACCACAATTGTATACAAAATTGTGATTTATACACTTAATATACAATATTTTACAGTACATTATCTATATACTATATAGTATGAATTAGTGATGTGAAGCAAATGTTCAAAAATATAGTTATATTTTGTGTTTTAATGTTATAGGTATAATCTATTTTTCCTTAACTGACTGACTTAAAAGGTAAAATCCCGTCGCTTACGTGTTTCTCCGAGGTTTCCGCGATTTATCTTATAAGTCAGCCAAGACAAACTAAAGTATAAGTAATAGTATATAATTTGAGATTATTATAGTTTATATTATAACAGATCTTATTATGGCTAAGCTGGTGCTGGTAAGCATGATCTGCAATACTGCATACTGCAGTTGCAACTATGCAATAAATTGATTTTAACACTTAATTGGGTATTTGACTCCAATTTTTTTATCACTTTATAGCAACTTCACTTTCTTTTTTTTTGTTTACTTTATGTTTATTTCACTAGGATAAAAGTAATGGACGTAAACTAAAAGAAAGTAATTAAATCGATCAAATAACAAAAAAGTTATAAGCATTTAAATATTTCTGATTAGACAGAGATACTGATATAGAATTTTGACGTCACACCCTACTAATGCCATAGTAGCTTCGTGCGGTTTCATACAAATTTTCGTTTTGCGAGAAAGAGATAGAAGATCCTCCCACTCCAAATTTAAAATGCCTGTAACTTTTTAAATCTTTGTTGGATTTTAATATTTTTTTCAGCGTATGTCATTATTTTTATCCTAGTTTATCATAAATTAATAATATTTATCAAATTCCCAATTCAATACCCAATTCAGACAAATTACGAGTTGTTTTTGCTTCGCGCTTTATAAAGCTTACAAGTTATAACTTGTAAGTTTTACAAAAAATAGATACTAAAATTACATTCAAATAGGGTAGTTGAATAAATATTGTAAAATCTGTACTTTAGTTATTATTTTTTCGCCCATTGATTAACATTGGCAACCACATTGTAAAAAATGTACTGTTTTACTTCAAAAATATGTACTTTTCCGAGATTCATGACGATAGCTTTTCGACATAACGTTAAGAACTACAATGAGCTGTTTAATTGACTAGTTAAAGTTAACTGTACTAGTGAGATTTTACTATTAGTACTTATATAATAAAATAGCTTAAAATAAAAAGCACCGATCGAAAAACAAGGCCCTGAAAGCTTTTATGACTCACTACACATTGGTCCAAGCGTCCAACGTATATTATAATACGTTCAAAGAATAGAAAATTTTATGACATCGCAACTGTCACTTGAAAGTGGCAGTTTGTATAAAAATAACAACTCCCTCCTCTCGGCCGAATTTCGGCCACGGTAGCCAATTCACAGCCTAGCTGCAGTGTCATACACACACACAGACACACACACACATTCACAAGCGTAGTTTTTATTCCTATATTCTCATAGCCCGATTCGAGGCATGGAGGTGATAATCTGCTAACTTTCTATCTCCGGGCAATACATTCTACACAAAACCCAATTATGTAATTCCTATTTTTTGCCAAAAAATACATTAAAAAATCTACATTGTTTTAAGTATTTCACGTTCGCCGAGGGAAACGGGTCAATGTGTAGTGGGCTCTTTGTATAAAGAGATGTTACAATTTCATAAAATGCATTTAAGGCCCTGATTGTTGGAAACATTTCATTGGATAACATAACTAACGTTTATATATAAAACTAAGTTAGTACACTTAGTATAATTTGACGTCCATATTAGCTATTTACAGTGCGACAAGGATCTTTTGGCGCGTGGCCAAAATCGGAACTAAAGCCGCCATCTTGTGAAGTGTCACGCTGCCCCCATAAATGTGGTGTTGCTATGTAAAAAATCTGAAATACACTGTTTTTATTAAATACTAGCTGATGCCCGCGACTTCGTCCGCGTGGAATTAGGTTTTTAAAAAATCCCGTGGGAATTCTTTGATTTTCCGGGATAAAACGTATCCTTTGTCACTCTCTAGGTCTTTATCTATACCCATGCAAAAAATCACGTAAATCCGTTGAACTGTTGCGACGTGATTGAAGGACAAACCAACAAACCAACAAACAAACACACTTTCGCATTTATAATAAGGGTACTGATAAGAGCCCATTCCGCCATAAAATATCACGATATATCCTGATAATAGATACATGATATCTAAATATATAAAAGGAAAAGGTGACTGACTGACTGACTGATCTATCAAAGCATAGCTCAAACTACTGCACGGATCGGGCTGAAATTTGGCATGCAGATAGCTATTATGACGTAAACATCCGCTAAGAAAGGATTTCTGAAAATTTCAACCCCTAAGGGGGTGAAATAGGGGTTTGAAATTTGTGTTGTCCACGCGGACGAAGTCGCGAGCATAAGCTAGTACATGATAAGTTGCAAGTCCATAACCTGTCAATGTTTATATTATTATTTCTCGCCGTGGAAACAGAGACACCTTTCTTAATTTCACATTCAGTTAAAATTAGATAAAACTTACTCGATTCTCAATATTGACGTTTTCAACATATTCTCTCTAAAAGAGATTTTATTTGCTGGCAGCCTTTGTTCTACAACTACGCCCCCCTGTCAATGTCATTCAAGTGCCAAAAGATCCTTGTCGCACAGTACAACGTTGCTTATCCTGTTGTACAATATCTCTACATAGACAGGTCTAAAGCTGACATCTATAGAGCGCACTTTGACTATGCTCAGACTAAAGACTGAGTTACAACGAGACAGATTTATGTGAGAGAAATAGCTCTGTCTCGCTTTAACTCTGTCTTAAGTCTAAGGTATGGTCTAAGCTAAGTCAGTGTGTTCTATAGATCTCACCCTAAATCTTATATTATCCTTTTCCGTAGCGAGCATTATGAAAGGGAATAGCAATAACTGTTAGTAGAGATTGTGTACAAAAGAATTGGCCACAATATCTAAGGTTACACTATTATTTACATACACACAGACATGTGGCTTGCCTAGTCGCCTAGACTCTAGTTCCAACTTCAGTTTCAAGAATTTTCTGGTTGCAACTAGCTTCTATGCATCGATATAAATGACAAGATATGCCCAAGCGAACAAAATTTTTCACGGTTTTGGAACCAAATAAATCAGCGCCACCTCTTAGATACTAATGAACGACCCGTTTGACATTCAGACGTCACTGAGGTTGCAGTGGTGCTAAATAAACATTTTAGGACCATTGAGTCGGTGCCATTTTGCTTGTTCAATGGACCTGTCCTTACGAAGTCTTCTTTTATATAAAAGTAAAAGGTGACTAACTGACTGACTGACTGATCTATCAACGCACAGCTCAATGTACTAGACGGATCACGCTGAAATTTGGCATGCAGATAGTTATCATAACGTAGGCGTCCGCTAAGAAAGCATTTTTCAAAATTCAACCCCATAAAGGGTTAAAATAGGGGTTTGAAGTTTGTATGAAACTGTCAGCTAGTAATATATAAGTCAATGCTTCTATGACTTTTTCTGGACTCGGAACAGATGAAAAGTTCATCTGTTCTGAGTCCTTATGAAACAGTCTTTAAAGACTAAGTAATTAGTTGTACGAATTGACAATCACCCTAATTCTATGTAGCTATTTTCCAATACTAAGCCCATTTTAAGCTCGATTAAGTTTTTGTTACAAGAATGTAGGCGAGAAGCGCAAGCCTGTCGTTTTATTTCTATTCAATACATTTCTATGTTTATAAAATATTGTTTTATTTACAAGCCTTTCACGTTATTTTTATGTTTGATATACTTTTAATAAAAATATTGTTATTGTGTGAGGTATACATATAAGGCGATGGCTAATATGTGCTTATTTACTTGATATTAGGTTAATTAATATAAGTACAGTACACGGCAGAAAGTAATGTACATCCGCCTTCAGAATTACATTTCGGCTTTGTAGAGCGTTTGTCTCTGTCACTCATATGACGTTTTCGACAGAGACAACGCTCTACAAATCTTCTATGTCTTTCTAAAGGTCGATGTACATTACTTTCTGCCGCATACCTACTGTTCTTTCTTTTTTTATTGCTATCTCCTTTGATGGAAAGTGATGATGCAGTCAAGACGGGAATGTGACAAGATGAGAAAAGCTGTACTAAGTCCGTACAGTTGGTTAATCAACTAAAAAAAATCCAGCAACTCAAAATTTAATTTAGAGGAATCCCGATGTCAGGAAACTTTTTGTGGGATTTTTTTGAAGTAGAACTATTATTAAATAGGTAACATGGCTCACAAGATAACTGCGAGCGGAGCGAGCATCTATAGAGAATAATGTTTAAAAGTTTAAAATTAATAAAAACCGCGAGCGTTACGAGCGCTAAAATTTCGTTCTATTTGAGAAAGAGCCAATCCGAACTTGGCCAGCATGGTGGACTATGGCCTGAATGACCCTTCTTTTTCAGAGAGGAGACCTGTCCTCAGTAAGCTGGTCCTAAAAGTCGATAGATTCCCATCGACTCACACTGTTGCGACTCGATGGTACCTAATCAATCGTTTTTTCGAATTGAGTTAACGCGAAATCTATAGAGCGCACTCTGACTTAGCTTAGACTTAAGACTCAGTAACAATGTGACTCGATGGGAAAAAAATCGATGAATTCCCAACGAGTCACACCCAAATGGGTCGAAAAAGGGTTGATATGATGATGATGATGAAGATGGTGTTACATGGTGTGTGTGATATATCACGAGTGCTCCAGCTGCTTGAGGTAGGCGACCACGTCTCGCTTGCCCGCCTGAGCGGCGACCTGCAGCGGCGTGAGGCCGGCCGCGTTGCGGAGAGTGGTCACCGCCACCACGTCGCTGCCGACGGCCACGCGGCGCCGCGCCAGCAGACGCACGCACGCCAGCTGGCCGAACATGGCCGCGCCGTGGAGAGCTGACTGACCGTTCTGGGAATACACATGCGTCGGTATTATAAAGAGCTTGACGTCAAGCACCTAGATTTGTTTTGCTTCATCAAGGTGCTTGATGCACGCTTGATGCGCTCGTCAAGCGGCTTGATCAAGCAAACGGCACTTTTCTCATACATCGAACACTGTCCGAACGTCGTCGTGTCAAGCAAAAATATAAAATCGCATCAATCACGCAAATGCTTGACTCAAGCATGAAGCAAACTTTGTAAACCGGCAAAATGCTTGACTCAAGCAAAAATCTACGTGCTTGACCATCTCGGAAGCTCTTAATATACCTACATATTAAAAAAACTCAATATGGCTGCAAATCAAAAAACTTAATAAGCACAGAATCTTGCACTATGGTACGGATCCCTTCGTGTGCAAGTTCGACTCGCACTTTATCGGTTTTTTTTAATTACGTAACTACATCAAAAACTTCACTCCTTTCCGTAAACACAGCAAAATACACCACAATTTTATTTATATTTAAGAGACCTTAAGCAAAATTGTTACCGCAGCGGGAAGTGGCTGGATGAGGAAGGCTGAGGACCGGGTGTGGTGGCGCTCTTTAGGGAAGGCCTATGTCCAACAGTGGACGTCCACAGGCTGATGATGATGATGATGATGATGATGAAGCAAAATTGTTGCGGTAAATGAAAAACGCACTTTTAATTTAAATAAACAATTGCACTGACCGGTAATATGCCTAAATTGGGCTTATATTTCAGCAGCTCGGCCACCACGGGCGCGTGCCCCTTGTGTGCCGCCTTGAACAGTGGCGTGGCGCCGTCCTGGAAACAGGAAATATATCATCAAACCATCGCCGGCCCACTACTGAACACGGTCTCCTCTACGAAAGAGAAGGGTTTGCCCAACAAACTGGCCAAGTGCGGATTGGCAGACTTCACAGACCTTTGAGAACACTATGGAGAACTCTCAGGCGTGCAGGTTTCCTCACGATGTTTTCCTTCGCCGTTAAATCAAGTGATATTTGATTGCTTAAAACGCACATAACTTCGAAAAGTAAGACGTGCGTGCCCGAGATCCATATCCCTCGTATTGTTGAAGTCACAACTATTTCTTGTCCCATAACCTGACGCATTGTTGAAATCACAACTATTTCTTGTCCCATAACCTGACGCATTGTTGAAGTCACAACTATTTCTTGTCCCATAACCTGACGCATTGTTGAAGTCACAACTATTTCTTGTCCCATAACCTGACGCATTGTTGAAGTCACAACTATTTCTTGTCCCATAACCTGACGCATTGTTGAAGTCACAACTATTTCTTGTCCCATAACCTGACGCATTGTTGAAGTCACAACTATTTCTTGTCCCATAACCTGTCGCGTTGTTGGAGTCACAACTCTGGTCTCATAACCTGTCGCATTGTTGGAGTCACAACTCTGGTTCCATAACCTGTCGCGTTGTTGGAGTCACAACTCTGGTCCCATAACCTGTCGCATTGTTGGAGTCACAACTCTGGTTCCATAACCTGTCGCGTTGTTGGAGTCACAACTCTGGTCTCATAACCTGTCGCATTGTTGGAGTCACAACTCTGGTTCCATAACCTGTCGCGTTGTTGGAGTCACAACTCTGGTCTCATAACCTGTCGCATTGTTGGAGTCACAACTCTGGTTCCATAACCTGTCGCGTTGTTGGAGTCACAACTCTGGTCCCATAACCTGTCGCGTTGTTGAAGTCACAACTCTGGTCTCATAACCTGTCGCATTGTTGGAGTCACAACTCTGGTTCCATAACCTGTCGCGTTGTTGGAGTCACAACTCTGGTCTCATAACCTGTCGCATTGTTGGAGTCACAACTCTGGTTCCATAACCTGTCGCGTTGTTGGAGTCACAACTCTGGTCCCATAACCTGTCGCGTTGTTGGAGTCACAACTCTGGTCTCATTACCTGTCTCAGCTTGTCGACTTGCGCCCCCGCGGCTAGTAATGCCCGGGCCACACGCTGGTGTCCGCATTGCGCCGCGATCCACAGCGGCGAGGCGCGGTCGCTGCGTGCCGCGTCCACACTCGCGCCTGCCGACAGTAACGCGAGGCACACTTCCTCGTGACCGTTCTGTGCTGCTATGAATAGGGGGGTGGCTTTGTCCTGGAAATTAGAATAAAAATACTTGAATTTGAAGCAGATAACCATTGAGTTTTCGGGGCAAAGCTTCATAACGGCCAGTGGCGGATTTGCCCTAAGGCCCAGTAGGCCCGGGCCTAGGGCGGCTAGATATTAGAGGCGGCCAATCATGGCAAAAATAACTTTTTTTTAGTAACAAAAAAAAATTGCGCCTGCTGCGCTCGAGCTCCTATTTGTCATTGGATTGTAATTTACTGACAAATCAAAAGGTACATTTTTAATCCCCCCCCCCCCTCAACTCATGGCTACGACCATGATTAATGGGTGTTGAGAAAGGGGCGGCCGGTACTTACGAAATCCTGGGGCCTAGGGCGGCCAAGACTGAAAATCCGCCACTGATAACGGCAGTGATGCCTCTATTATCATGTGATCTGAGAGCATGCTGTTGCAATCACTATTACCGGGGGAGACATACTCAAGAGTGAGATGGTCGATGTTTAAACAACGCGCAAATCTACGTTTGGCATTACATTATTTGCCGCAAAATTTCCCCTAAAATAGAGACACTTAAACCAAAGGGCAAAATATATATTTTTTATCTGAAATTTTTCTTTAATGAAAATACTATTATAATAAAACTTAAAGCTAGTCTTATCTAATTACTATACAAATCATGCCCGCGTGGAACGGTGCCAAGAATACTAGCTGCATTCCCGCGCTGGACAGCCGGGCTGATACGTTGCGCAAAAAATGAATCAGCCCTTCTGTCACTAACTATCTATTAATCGCGGTGAAATGTCTCGTAAATTTTTTTTAGCACTAAAACTCCATGGCCCCTGGGTCTCCACGGCAAACGGAACAAAAATGTAACTCTCTAAAGAGAGGCATACTTGCGCCGCTTGCCGTTTTCAGCTGTTTCTGCTGCGGCTCCCGGTCTTGATGCTGTCTCCCTGATATGACACGGGGCCAATGTGTCAACGCAAGTTGCGTCTCACATTAGCGCCCGTCCCCGTTCCCAGGGAACCAGCGTCAATCCATCAGGTCTCTACTCTCTTGCCATCATCCCGACTAATCCCTGCCGGCTCAATGAGCGAAGGAACGTCTATGGTGGCAAGAGCCCTTTTGATCGTGTTTTACTAGTTTACATTTATTATTGGATAAATAGTTAAATCTGGATCATATAAAAACTATTCGCAAAACTAAAACATTGTATTTTGGAATCTCAAATAGAAAGATACTTTATCTTGCGTAAATCAAATGGTTTCCGCAGAATTTTTAAAACCTAAATCGGAGCGGGTAAAAGCTAGTGATGTATAACGAACCTTCATGCAAGAGTTCACATTAGCCCCCCTCCGTATGAGCTCCTCGACGACGGGCAAGTGGCCGCACTGACACGCCACGAACAGCGGAGTGCCGCCATCCTGGAATAAATACGTATAACGAATATAATTTTATTATAAACTACAAAACCGGCCAAGTGCGAGTCAGGCTCGCGTAACGAGGGTTCCATACTACAGTCGTATTTTTGCGATATTTTGCACGTTAATCTATATATATAAAAGGAAAAGGTGACTGACTGACTGACTGACTGAATGACTGACTGACTGATCTATCAACGCACAGCTCAAACTACTGGACGGATCAGGCTGAAATTTGGCATGCAGATAGCTATTAAGTATGACGTAGGCATCCGCTAAGAAAGGGTTTTGAAAATTCAACTCCTAAGGGGGTTAAATAGGGGTTTGAAATTTTGTAGTCCACGCGGACGAAGTCGCGAGCATAAGCTAGTTTTATTATAAACTACAAGACCGGCCAAGTGCGAGTCAGGCTCGCGTATCGAGGGTTCCATACTACAGTCTATTTTTGCGATATTTTGCACGTTAATCTATATATATAAAAGGAAAAGGTGACTGACTGACTGACCGACTGAATGACTGACTGACTGACTGACTGATCTATCAACGCACAGCTCAAACTACTGGACGGATCGGGCTGAAATTTGGCATGCAGATAGCTATTATGACGTAGGCATCCGCTAAGAAAGGATTTTTGCAAATTCGATCTCTAAGGGGGTGAAATAGGGGTTTGAAATTTGTGTAGTCCACGTGGACGAAGTCGCGAGCATAAGCTAGTTCAATAACTAAAATGTATGATGCATAAAAATAAATTAAAATCTGTTTTTGAATGTACAAGTGAAGCCCTTTCATATAAAAATCATGTTATGTCGATTTTTTGGGTTCCGTACCTCGAGAGGAAAAACGGAACACTTATAGGATCACTTTTTTGTCTGTCTGTCTTTCAAGAAACCTATAGGGTACTTCCCATTGACCTAGAATCATGAAATTTGGCAGGTAGGTACGTCTTACAGCAGACATGAGGGGAAAAACCAGAAAACCGTGAATTTAGGGTCACATCAAACTAAAAAAATTAAATTGTAGTCATGAACTATTAATTAGTATTTTCAATTTTATAGGTAAGATAACTATATTAAGTGGGGCATCATATGAAAGGGCTTTCCATTCCATTCCTGTGTATTCCAAAACAGATTTTTATAAAATGTCGAAAAAGTACAACTGTAGGAGCCCTCTGTGTGCGAGTCTGTATTGTGAGTTTGACTTGGAAATGAGCCCTGTAGGGCGATTGTGTAAAACCTGCATCAATCATTATTACAATCTCAATTGTTCTGATTGGCTGAATTTGTGCGATTCTTGTTGCAACAATGCACTGTAGCCAATAGTGAGCGAGCGTTAACCAATCAGTGATGATTGCGATCGTGATATTGTAGCTGTCATTCTCCCGCAATCGCGCAGCGGGCTAATAGGAAGGTGTAAAGTTACCGTGCTTGGGGCGTCGATGGCGGCGCCGCAGTCGAGCAGCAGGCATGCGATGTCGAGGAAGCCGCCCTGTGCCGCGAAAAACAGCGCGCTCGTCCCTGTCTGACACACAACCACACTTGTACACTCCTCTATGCCGACTGGGGGTAGACTTAGATATAAGTCTTAAGACCACGCGATTCCCTTCGAGAGAAATTTAAGGAAATAGATATCCTTACTGTAGCCTCTCAATGGCCCCGATTCTCTAGTCTCTCTCTAAACTAAATCTAGAGTATCTGCATCCTTTTCTTTTTGCTAATGCTAAAAAAGGAACGGAACATGATTTTCACATTTAAAGACTCTAAATTATAGTGCACAATACAAATTTAAACAGTAGGTTCGCGAGTGCGTGCTAAAATCACGGGTTTTACCATCTAAAAATTAAATTTAGAAATGTCAAACTGCTTCTGTCCTTTTCATATTACAATAGTAAGAAGAGGGTGCGAATACTCTAAAATTAGGTTGTGCTTAGAATCGGTGCCAATATATTTATAATAACATAATTTTTGTAAGACAAAATATTCTTAGTTACAAGAAAATTGGTGATCTACACAATAGGCTAACTAGAAACAGAAACAAACTTGCAGCTCCTGCCTTCCGCCTCAGGAAAGTCCAAAAGTCATTTGTGGGTATTGGTATTACCTTTTATAATAAAATCCCGCAAACTATTTTGGACTTACCTTTGCACAAGTTTAAAAAATCTATTAAAAATATGCTCCTGAAAAAAGCATATTACACAATTGAAGATTAGCTAAATGATAAAAGAGCGTGGATTTGACCTGCAGCTCGTTCCAGCAACGCACAAGACTGCAAATACTATTTTATACATGGCATAATTTTGTACCTATATCAAATATTCGAAAAGAGCAACCGCCGAGTTTCTTGCTGGTTCTTCTCGGCAGGAAAGGCATTCCGAACCAGATGGTATGGTATTGGTAGATGCATCCGACTATTCGTAAGCACTTGTAAAAGTTTATACGAATAAAAAAGATTTTCATTTTCATTTTCATTTAAGCTAAAATAATACGATCAGCTTTGAGGCTAGTAGCCAACTTCTGGCTTCTACCGAGACAATAGAATCTATCTCTGTAGATACATACAGGGTGTAACCAGAACGCTAGCAAAAACTTAGCGTTATTGTAAAGCTACCTAAACACAATCCAATACCAGTTACCATTTGCCTCATTTTGTAGTTTTAATGATTCAGTATTTTTCAAACTTGCAATGTATATCGTGCAAAACTCGGGTCAATGCTCCACCTACGACGCGGTATTGACTCCGAGTTGCCTACTTACTTCTTTATGCGCCTATTTTTTAAACCAACAAGTAAAGACAAATTACTACAAACGACTTAAATAAAGCCAACACACATCAATACGCCTTAATTACTAACCCGGTCTACATTCAGAACACAAGTAAGTCAAGGAGTGGTATAAAACGCGAATTGCAGTGATGAAAAGAGCCATAAGCGAGCGCTCCACAAAATAGGTGCTTGACAAGCTCGCTACGTTATTCAGGGCTTTTCAAACAACAAAGGGGAACTTTTAAGAATATTATCTATCATTATAGCTTTTATGTGATAGAAATTCATAGAGTGAAGTAATGTAATATACTGAAAAATTGCTCTTTTTTCAAAACTTTGTTTTCCGAACCAAAAGCACAATTAAACAAATACTGAGTAAAACTTAATTAAAGTCATTAACACACATTATTTAGAAAACAAGTAAGTCAAGGAGAGTGGTATATTTCGCAAAGTAAGCGCTATTGAAAGCAGCTCATTCATATATAAAACGCGAATTGCAGTGATGAAAAGAGCCATAAGCGACCGTTCCACAAAATAGGTGCTTGACAAGCTCGCTACGTTATTTAGAGCTTTTCAAACAACAAAGGGGAATTTTTGAGACGAGAACGCCCTATATTATTAGTTCTTTGTGAGGGAAATTACAGTCAGACTCGCGCACCGAGGGTTCCGTACTACAATCGTATTTTATCGACATTTTGCATGATAAATCAAAAACCATTATGCCTAAAAAAAATCTGTTTTAGAATATAAAGGTAAAGCCATAAGTATGATACCCCACTTGGTATAGTAATTTTGAAAAGTATCCTGTTTCTTGACAGACACGACTGACAGACAAACAGACAGACAACGAAGTGATCCTATACGGGTTCTTTTTTTCCTTTTGAGGTACAGAACCCTAAAAAACTGCCATACCTCTTCCAGGTTAGCCCGCTTCCATCTTAGACTGCATCTTCACTTACCACCAGGTGAGATTGCAGTCAAGGGCTAACTTGTATCTGAATTTTAAAAAAAATATTTCTAAGATGTGTTGGTTTTGGAACCCTCGTGCCTTTAGTTTTAAGTACGGTACGTATTAATTATCACCACTATAATAATAATAATAATAATTAAAATTTTGACCATCAAGCGTAAAATTGTACACGAATAGGACCCCGCCGTCTGCGCCTGGGCGCGTTTGGAACCCTCGTAGCTTTAGTTTTAAGTTTGCGTTATAATTATCACCACTATATTATCTTACAAATCTAACACTATACCAGACAATCAATAAGAGTAATTTATTACCTATTTTGAATAAATCATTTGACTTTTGACTTTTGACTTTTGACTTTTGCACTTGATTTCAGAGGAATGTGGCAAAAAATTAACCCTCAGCTCCACCCTGGTCTGCCACGGTTATATCATTAAGGCCTCCTACGCACTGGCGACCATGGTCGCCGCGACCTGGCCGCGGCGGCCAGTGAATTCTGGACTTTATATGGCAATCGCTATAGCCCCTACGCACTTAGCGGCCAGCGACCAGCGGCCACCGTTGGCCGCGGCGTCCAATTTGATGCCACGCGACCAGCGACCAATCGTGGCCGTCGAGAACATCACTTCTGTATTAAAATTCATCAGTGCTACCGCATCGGCCGCGGCGACCAGACGTGTAGCTAGCTACAGAGTGATTATTTTACAATGGCCAATTTCGACACGGAAAGGTTCATAATTGAAGTTGAAAATAGAAGAGGTTTATGGGATTTAGCATCAAATGATTACTCCAATAAAGTCCAATGAAGTCGACTGCAAATTTTTCGGCCGTCCACATGTCGCGCTTGCCTACGCACCGGCGACCATAGCCGCGGCGGCCTGGCCGCGTCTATGGTCGCCAGTGCGTAGGAGGCCTTAGTTTGGAGAGTGCTGAGCTGTTTAGAATAATTATCTCACATATGTTTCACTAGGGTCTGGCTTGTCCATGTAAGGGAGGGAGGGTTGCTCATATCTTCGAAGGAAGCTCTTCGAGTAAATATGATTGAACTTCACGTACAGGTAAGTTCATTTAATCATTAATTACTCTACGAGCTTCCTTCGAAGATATTTTTTATACACACAATAGGCTACTTGACTCATATCTAATTTCATCCAATAAATGATTATTTATTATAGTATTTTGCTTAAGACAACGAAATATATCAATAACAATTATTAAAAACGCAGGATGGATATATAAATCCAATTTGAAAAAATATATTTTTCATGTAGTAAACTAGTATAGAAGTCATGTTTATTAAACTTTGGGAGGTTATGCTGTTGTTTACAAATGCATGACGTCAGAGCACAGATAATCTATCGGCCAAACATGGCCGACAGTGTTTTCACCTGTCTAAGAAAAATATATTTTTAAATTAAAGTTTTACGGTTTTTAGGGCGCAAAAAAATATAGTGTTAATTTTTTTGATCTAATAGGACAAATATTAACCATTTAAGACCTACTTAAAAAAGTGTCAACTAGCCGAGGTAGATGATGAGACATACCGTCCTAGAGCAGGCGGGGTCGGCACCCTGCGCTAACAGCTCCCGCACGCAGTCCGTGTGCCCCATGGCCGCCGACAGAATCAGTGGCGTGGTGCCGTCCTGCGAAACACATAAAAGGACAGTGTAACAAAAGTTGCTTGGCTTAGCATGTTCAGGTAGATTGTTATTTTAAATCGTAGGGTGAGTGGGAAAAATGTGAGAACTTGTACAATACCTCCAGGGTCAGTTAGGAAGGGTGTTAAGACTTGAGTTCTGACGCCAATGTGGATCTTTGTTCTCATCACTATATACATGATTGTATCACTGCCTGGATTAGATTAGATTAGATTTATTTATTTGCCTTCATGTACATTAATTGATGGTAGGTGCTTAAAGCTAAATATACATTGGTTTCAATACAATTTGATTCATAGGGCATATCTCTATTATATTCCCTTATCCGTGCATGAGACCCTGTCAGGGCATTGTAAATACAATTTTGGAATGATAAACATTAAAGATACAAAAAGGTTAAAATTTAAAATACAATAAGAATAGAGCCGAAATAAAAGTCTAAAATGAATTATTTAATACTAAAATTTCTGACTTGGCAAATAATTTTTATATGGAAATATTTGTCTTTAAGTACTACAGAGAAACTGCTAAATTTTGGTTTTCAACAGGACTTCTATAATTTATTAAATTCAAATTTAACGTTTGAAACACAGAATTTGAACGTTGCCAAGCGGTTTACTTCAAACCCGCTGCCGGCCTCGGTGACTCGCCTTAAAAATTAAAATTATCAAATTATCATTACCATCATTATCATGCATCATATGATCATCACATACTTTCATGTGAAATCGTGGTTAAACACGTACAAAGCCATTTGAAAAGCACGTGCTTGCTTTCAAGGTCAACTAACGCATATCCAATGGAACAAAAAAGCTTGAAGAAAATCATTGCCTCGGGCTTTCTGTGCGTTGCGTAACCGATTGCGATGCCAGTTGTCGGTACCTCATAGCCGCTATAGCAATTACGATCTGTGAGTGATTGGTGCAAGGTGTAAGAGGATCATCATCATCTATACACTTTTTCACTTGATTTTGCGAGTTTGCACACTTTTTGAACTCTTAGCGTGTTAAAACGGTAGCGGAGCGGAGCGGGTGTATAAATTGCGTGGCACATTCGTTGTGCAAAAACAGGAGCGGTTTTCAGCGTGCGTAAGCGCCAGAATGCGGAAGCGGACTGAAGGGGGAATTTGAAAGGAAATGTCATTGCGTACATGTTTATGTGTGAGTTTGAATGTGCGTATGTGTGTATATAATAGATTATTTGCAAATATAATAAATGGCGTAAACACAGAGTAACAATGCTCCAGAGAAGGAGTGAAACGTGCGTTGAGTGTTGGAGGATTTGATTGATGTTGAGTGGTAAGCACTGCTTGCTTTACCTGCAATTTAATTCCCCCTTTTGTAATAAAAACCGGCCGAGTGCGAGTCAGAGTCGCGCACCGAGGGTTTCGTACACTACGGTCGTACTTTTTCGTCATTTTTTTGTACGACAAATCAAAAACTATTATGCATAAAAATAAATAAAGAGCTGTTTTAGAATGTATAGGTCATAATATGATACCCCACTTGGTATAGATATAATCTTGGTATATCTTACTTTGAAAGTTGAAGATATTAGATATATTTGTACACGAAAACATATTTTTTGTGATGTAACCACAAAGTCACGATTTTCGAATTTTTCCCTTTGCGTGTGCTGTAAAACCTACCTACATGCCAAATTTCATGATTCTAGGTCAACGGGAAGTACCCTGTAGGTTTCTTTACAGACAGACAACATAGTGATCCTATAAGAGTTCCTTTTTCCTTTTGAGGTACGGAACCCTAAAAAAACAATTTAAATCATTGATGGTTATATAGAAACCCGCTTACGCTAGTAACTTGATTCTAAATAACTGCCGAAATAAATGACCGAAAAAACTTGAAAGTGGAGCACTCTATTGTTATACGATCTTTGTGATAGATTGATTTCGGTTGCATATAATACCTATTAATATTAATGAAACTTAATATTAATATTGTGTACTTCGATTTTCTCTACGATAAGTTCACAAGATTGGCCAGCGTGGTAGACTATGGCCAAAACCCTTCTCTATAGAGCGCACTTTGACTTTTCTCACACTTAAGTTTGAGTTTAAACGAGACAGATTTATATGACTCTCTTTTTAACTCCCTGTCTCGTTTTAACTGTCTTAAGTCTAAGCAAAGTCAGAGTGCGCTCTATAGATTTCACCCTGATAGTAAGCCCGTAGTCTGTACTCTGTATTGAGCCGGTGATGGGTTGATCATGATGATGATGATGATGGATAATAATGTAGTACATACAGAAATAGAAAAACTCGGATTACTTAGCGCACTCGATCATAAATCATCATCTCTAATGTTTCCTCTCACGAACACGTCATTAACCTAAAAACGGCTTCTCTATACTCTACAGTCTACACATATTACGAAACGCGCTGAACAACATAAATAGGACCGAGATGTTTACTAGCACTAGAGGCGCATTGACTTTTAGAGGATTAAAATCTTGATCAATAAACACATTTAGGAATATCATCATCATCATCATCAACCGATAGACGTCCACTGCTGGACATAGGTCTCTTGTAGGGATTTCCACACGCCACGGTCTTGCGCCGCCCGAATCCAGTGGGGGTCTTCCAACACTGCGTCTTCCAGTGCGAGGTTGCCGTTTCAGCACTTTGGGACCCCAAGCGTCTATCGGGTTTTACGAACTACGTGCTGCCAATGATATTAGAAGAAAAATAGGTAGATAGGTTACTTATATCAAATTCGATGTTTAGTAATGGCACGCTGCGTCAGCGCCGAAAGACTCAACACACATAAACGCATAGATAGTATTTTAACCTCACACAACAGAGAGTAAAGGACGGTGAACTAATAACCTCAGCTTCAGTTGCGCACGAAAAAGAGACGGTTATATTTTGCACTACCTCGTCCTGCACAGAAGAGTGGAAGAAGGACGGATATATGCCTAATAATGCGAGCGTAAAAGAGACGGGACGAGACGGTAAACTAGAAACTCCAAAGAAAAAAAAAACAGTAAAGTCTATTCGGCTAATGCCGATTTATGCCTACACTGTAGTTGTATAGTAAAATAAAAACCTTATACTGTGGTATTTAATATATTACGAACTAGCTTTTTCCCGCGGTTCCGCTCGTTTTTAGGGTTCCGTGCCCAAGGGGTGCCAACGGGACCCTATTACTAAGCCTCCGCTGTCTGTACGTCCATCTGTCAGCGGGCTGTATCTCGTAAGCCGTAATAGGTAGACAGTTGAAATTTTCACAGAATGTATTTCTATTGCCGCTATAATAAAAATAATAAAAATTAAATTAAATTAAATAAAGGGGGCTCCCATACATGGAAAAGAAGTCGAAATAAAATTACTAAATTTTACGCGGACGAAGCCGCGGGAAGGTAGGTAAAGGAATAAAATGTGAAATGAAAATATTTTTATTTTTGAAAATATTTACTATTACACAATCTACATACTCATAGCCAAAATTCCCTCATTGTATGAAGAGACCCAGCAGTGGACCGTAAAAAGATGTTAGACCATAGTTAATTTATCCTTCCCTAAAACAGGAAATATGCACACTATTTGAATTGTCAATACTCAGAAGAGACCTATCTGTTTATTTTATATTCTTTGATCGGAAACTTTAAAATACGTACAACGATAACTTGATACGTACTTATGGCATGTGACATAAGGTACAAATTGCAATGAGTTGCATTTTACACGAACGTGCACGAGTTTGTTATTGTTAAATAAGTATAATACGAATTATATAAAAGAAATAGTTTTACTTACGAATGAAATGTGATTCCTTGACTTTTGGAAACCTTGCTTGTGTAGTTTGTGCAGAATCTCATCACACACGACGGCATTTTCGGTTGTTTTGGGAGACGAAAACAAAATACACATTACTATCAACGACGTCATCGATAGCGCGACGCCAGCGGGCGACTGAGCTCAGGTTTGCTAATTAGCTTAGTTTTAACGTGCCACTTGCGGTCCGCGTATAACGTATCTACCTATTTTCTTCTAATATCATTGCGTGCTGCCCATTGCCACTTCAGCTTCGCAACCCGTTGAGCTATGTCGGTTACTCTAGTTCTCCTACAGATCGCCTCATTTCTGATTTGATCACGTAGAGAAACTCCGCACATAGCTCGCTCCATCGCCCGCTGAGTGACTCTGAGCTTTCTTATGAAAAAAAAATTACGAGACAATTCACCGCGATTAATAGCCTCATCTGGTGACAGAAGGGCTGCCTCTTTTTCTGCACATGGCTGTCCAGCGCGGAAATGCAGCTACCATGCAACCACCAATTAGATAAGGCTAGCTTTAAGTTTTATTGTAATATTTTCATTTTCAACAAATAAGTAGATTTTAATTAAGTAGGTAGGTACATTTTGGAGCATGACTCTCAAAATGTGTGCTAAAGTTAGAGGAACGTAAAACGAAAGGGCGAGGTCAACGATCGAAGGGGGTTGAACGTAGCTAATGGGGTCGCGGATTGGGCGGGACCTATATTCCGTAATTGGTTTCTACGCGGCATCGTTTCGTTATGTTACGTATCTTTGAGTAAAATACAGTACAGTGAGCACATTTTTTTTAAATTTATAGACCACGGCTTGGCTGTAATCACACATGCAGGAAAGTGCAGCGTATGCAGGAAAGTGCAGCGTATGCAGGAAAGTGCAGCGTATACAGGAAAGTGCAGCGTATGCAGCCCAAAATTGAGCGGCTTTGCCTAGATGCCTATTCAAACTTGAATTTGATTTGAAGGTATATTAGGTACAAGTGGAAGAGAAAACGGAAACCAGAAGGGCATTCTATCTTATACAGGTTTGTGTGTCTTTGGCTAGAAGATGCCTATTCACTCTTATCTTGAAGGGACTCAAATTATACGTGGCAGGAAACACGGACGCTGGAAGGTTGTTTCACACCTTAGCGGTTCGCATCAGAAAAGTTGAAAAAAAAAAACGTTTCGTGCGAGTAGACTTAGGCCACTTATAATAATATCCTCCCCAACCGAATTTCGGCCACGATGGCCAAACTCCATAGGCAATTACGCTCGAGATATAGCGCACAAGTATGTGCGCAAGCCGCAAACACATCTCTATTCCCTCACTCTCATAGCCCGATGGGATGGAAATCTGATACCTCCGAAGAGAGATCAGGCACAGGACCGGCGGCTTTACGTGTTCAAGCTTGTGCCACTGTGTTTAAGCAGTGCTTAGGCCGCTATTGGTATATACTTAGAAGTGGTTTGACATCTTACTCTGTCTCTGGAGTCGATGTGCACCTTCCCCGTGTCCAGCAGCCGCTTGAGCCGCTCGCAGTCGCCCCGGAGAGCCGCCAGGTGGAACTGCACATCGGTGCGAGATTCTTTCTGCAACAATACAGAACACACTGTTCAACAAATTCCTGCAAGGCCGGCAACGCATTGGCGGTTCATCTGGTGCTGGAAATGTTCATAGGCGGCGGAAATCTTAACATCAGGTGGACCCACCTGCCCCCCAATTGTGTAAGAAAAACGTATTATCGTAATCGTCAACAAATTATGCCCTTTGATTGGCTGTGAAAAAATTTAAACCGCGAATCAACTAATCAAAGCGCAGAATTTTTCTCCTCCTCCTCGCTCATGTGTCTCCACTCCATCTATCCATCGACCTCCAGCTCTTCCTCGGCTTCTACGGCCCTCTGGTTTACTGCCCAACAACTTTTGTATAGAAGCAGGCGTTACTTTGCGGAAATCCATGATATACAATTAACTAAAAGCTTAATTTGCTATAATCCGCTGTAACAGATCGAATCGGTACTTTTCTGGGCTGATTCAACCCCTTTTTCGGGGCTTTTGTGCCGTCAATACGTTGCACATATTCTGTCCATCGCATTCTAGACAATTTAATGGCCTTCTTCCGTTAATGCAATAAAATTTATTCTATTCCATTCAAAAATTAGGAGGCTGTTTTAGAGAAATACTGAGAAGAAATTGAAGAATTATTTTAACTAAGGCAGAAAGGGCCAAGAGGCGCAAATATGAGAATATAGAAAATAGTTTCATATTTGTGCCTTTTGGGGTGGAGACCATGGGTTCGTGGGGCGAGGATGCTAGATCCTTTTTTAAGGACCTTTCATCCCGTCTCGCGGAATCCACGGGGGACCGGAAGGCTGGCAGTTACCTCGGTCAGCATATTAGTCTGGCCATTCAACGAGGTAACGCTGCCAGCGTTCCCAGCACCCTGCCTCGTTGCGGTGGTTTAGATGATATTTTCGATTTGTAATTTTTATGTTCTAGAATAAGTTTGGTATTTTTGTTTTTTGTATTTTCATTTGCATTAAAAAAAAATTGAGTAAAAAAAAAAAATATTTTAGACACCAAATCATTTTATCGGTACAACTGAATAGCTATCGTCAAATTCACTGCCAAGTTCAATATAAACAAGCCAACAATGCCGGCGTGTCTCAATCAGGCTAATCCGATAGAGCAAAAAGCGTGTCAGTTGCTCGTTAACAGTTCACAATCACACGTATGTTCACATCCCAGCGTGTTATCAATCAGCATGATGCCGATCAGGGTTACTGCGATTTGGGACATCGAACTACCGCTTAAATGGGTTTTTGAGAGGATGCAGCCTAAGATGGAGCGCGTTTGCATAGAAGACGGCCATATTCACCATTGACCCTATATTACTTCGTATGGACAGGGTTATTGCACAAACAAAATGGCACCGACTCATTGGTGCTTATGTACCAATGCAACCTCAGTGACGTCTGGATTTCAAACGGGTCGTTCATTAGTATCTAAGAGGTGGCACTGATTTATTTGGTTCCAAAGCCGTAAAAAATTGTAAAAGTTTATTAGTTTAAAATATATTTCTATTCGATTCTTTTCACATGGCAATTGGCACATTATATTGTACCGTTATGTGAACTAATAGGTCCGCAATCATTCAAGCCGCAGGGGACAACCCTGGCAACAACTGTAACATATAACTGTTTAGGTATATGTCTGTATGTCTGTTCCCGCGCGCCGTTCACGCAAAACAGACTTGTGGCTAATTCCATTGTACACAATCTCTTAACTAAACTAAAATGTCACGCCTAAGTCTATTGTTATCCCTTTCATAATGTTGCTTGCGGAAAAGGATGGCACTAGATTTAAACCTGTTAATTTAGTTTAGTTTAGAGATTGTGTACTAGAGAATCGGCCCCAATTACTTACAACGCGAAAAGTTAGATGAGTCAAATTGGCATTTATCTTTGTTTCAAACGGAACTACCTTGTTTGGTTCTGCTTTAGTATAAAGAAACGCACATGGATCCTAAGCAAACTTCGTTGCTGCAAATAAATAAAAAAATCAATTTCGGGACAAACAGGCTTTTATCCCGGAAACTCAAAGAGTTCCCACGGGATTTTCGAAAACCTAAATCCACGCGGGCATCATCTAGTAATATTATAAATGCGAAAGTGTAATGCGTAAGTGTGCGAATGTGTAAGTGTGGAAGTCCCTACAAGAGACCTATTTATTTTATTTATTTTTATTTTTCATGTTCCAAAATTGTAGTTACAAAGTAATAATAAATTAAGTTACATTGGAAATGCTTATCTGTAAACAGAGATTTCTTCCAGCTTCCCATTCAAGGTTGTGAGTAAGGCGTATCAAGAAGTGGAATAGGTCTAACGGTACTAGAATCTAATAAACTACATAAATATCTTGTTGAGAGATATCTTCTGGAATGTGAATATGACACCCCACACCATAAGACACAAAAAAAATTTACTAACAGATTCTGAGCTAAGCTGCGTACGGAGTACGGACGGACATGGTGAAACTATAAGGTTTCTTGTTACCTACGGAATCCTAAAAGTAAAACAACATCACACGAGTAGATATATAGACCAGAGGGGAAGCTTCACACTAGCGGCTGGCTGTAGGTTCACTCACTCTAGCGCAGCTCACGCACACCACGACGTGTCACGGACGCTCCGTTTGCCGCCAAACTGGGGGCACGGAGCGTCCGTGGCACGTCGTGGTGTGCGTGAGCTAGTGTGAAGCTTCCCCTCTGGTCTATAGTGATTGAATAAATCGGTTATAAATATTAGCGTCCTGGTACGTTGGTTCCATGTGAGGGCAATGGAGCGAGGCACTAGCGTCTATCTAGCACGTTGCAGGCGGCCGCTGCGGATGGAACTGCCAGGTTGACCAAGTTTACGGGATTTTAATAAACTGTCCTTGCTTTGAAGCGGTTCGACTCCTACTCGGGGCTCGGGGGTTTGAACCAGTCACGCAACTCTAACTTTCCGGAGTAATGAGCGTTTTCAACAATTACTTGCATATCACTGACTTTAACAGTGAAGGAAAACATCGTGAGGAAACCAGGAAACGTGCTGCTCAATCCGCGTGGAATTAGGTTTTTCTAAAATCCCGTGGGGACTCTTTGATTTTCCGGGATAAAAAGTAGTCTATGTCACTCTCCAGGTCTTTATTTATACCCATGCAAAAAATCACGTCAATCCGTTGCACCGTGCACCGTCGCGACGTGATTGAAGGACAAACCAACAAACAAACATACTTTCGCATTTATAATAAGGGTACTGATTAGATAAGGCTAGCTTTAAGCTTCATTGTAATATTTTCATTAAAAAATAAAATATAAAATATAAAGATGCAAAATATGAAGAATGTCCTGATGAAACGGTTGACAAGAGTAACCCCAGCGGTAGGAAAGGCGATCCTCACATTCCGTGCGCCAAACCGTGCGGCACTGCGATGCATATTGGATTCAGTGTTTCCATGTACACGGTAATTACCGTAGATGCACCGTAATTCAGCCCTAATCTACCGTCAAGGTAATATGGCCATTACCTTGACCGTGTCACCGTAATACAAAATCACGTTAAAAATTCATATTAGACTGCGTAATACGAGTACGAATCTCAGTCACCTAAGCATATTTCGTAATGGCAACATTTCTCTTGCTCTCGGTTTAAGCATCAAATCTCAGCAATCTATTTTCATCCTTATTCAAGCAATTAGGATGGAGTAAAATGTAAAACTAATGAGATTTAACAAAATATTAATATTTATAAATCCGTATATGAAAAAGATATTGCTATGCTAGGAGAGTCAGACTCAGAATAATATTAATAGTTGATTAAAAAGCAAATTCGTGACGTTTTTTCTTTTAAAAATGACACGGTAATTTACACGGTATTCTTTTAGCTAATCCACCGTAATTTAATCTAGAAACACTGTAATTTTAACCCTTGAACACGGTAATTCTCGATTTACATATGGAAACACTGATTGGATTTCTCACCGAGAGCCGCGCGGCAGCTGCGCGCTGTGCGCACTGCGCGAACCATATACGTAAACTAGGTATTTTACATTTACCATTTTATTTACATTTTGCGCCGTTTCTCCGCCGATACGACGACATGGCCATTGGATACGTATTGTAAAATACTTGAGTATTTCTATTTTTCGGGTTCCGTACCTCAAAAGAAAAAACGTAACCCTTATAGGATCACTTTGTTGTCTGTCTGTCAAGAAACCTACAGGATACTTCCCGTTGACCTAGAATCATGAAATTTGGCAGGTACGTGGGTCTTATAGCTGGCTTTAGGGAAAATCTGAAAACCGTGAATTTAGGGTTAGATCACACAAAAAAAATTAATTGTGGTCATGAACTAATAATTAGTATGTGCAATATTCGAAGTAAGATAACTATATCTAGTGGGGTATCATATGAAAGGGCTTTACCTGTGCATTCTAATATTTATTTTTATGCATCATAGTTTTGGAATTATCGTGTAAAATGTCGAAAAAATACGACTGTAATACGGAATCCTCAGTTTGCGAGCCTGACTCGCAAACTGAGATAATAGAACACATGCGTTTTTTTTACAGGTTTGAGCTTTACAGTAATTTTATCTTAAACAAGAAATCCTGATACTGAGAAATCATTTAAGAAACATCATTTGATCCCTCAATACTTTTAACGTGGGATATCAAAAGCATATCAAAAGGAAGATAGGTATATTTAAGTCGTCAATCAGACAGGGATAAATGCTATGAATCAAGAGTATAGCGATATCTATGTCATCAATCACATAGATTTATGAGGATCGGGGAGCATCTCAACATACCCACTCTCCAAAGAAAATAAATGACTAGGTATGTGAAATCAGCTGCTCGATTACGGTAGAATGACAGCTACAATATCACGATCGCAATCACCTCTGATTGGTTGACGCTCGCTCACTATTGGCTACAATGCATTGTTGCAACAAGAATCGCACAAATTCAGCCAATCACAACAATTGAGATTGTAATAATGATTGATACAGGTTTTACGAAATCGACCTGCGGCTGCGCGATTGCGGGAGAATGACAGCTACATTGTCACGATCGCAATCATCTCTGATTGGTTGATGCTCGCTCACTATTGGCTACAATGCATTGTTGCAACAAGAATCGCACAAATTCAGCCAATCAGAACAATTGAGATTGTATTAATGAGCAGGTTTTAGACAATCGGAATGGTCATCACAGGACCAATGTGTTGTCATGTGTTCTATTATCTACAGTCATATGAATATCTATCATATCAATATACTTTGATAGTGATTACCTATATAGCAGTTATTTGCATACAATGACACAAAAACATACTTCATAACTATAAGTAGGTAAAACAACTGTGTCACGATTTCCTTCACTACCTCCTAGTCACGTTGGAATGAATATGCAGTAAGAAAAAAACACTGTTTCCTACTTTAAATGTTTAAATCATTGACCAACTTAACTTAGTGTTTAGTTTTCACTTAGTCTTTCCAAAAGCTAAAAGGTTTCGTGATTGTAAAACCACGTTTGTGGCTATAGCCGTTACAAAAAAGTTTTGTGATTGTAAAACCACGTTTGTGGCTATAGCCGTTACAAAAAAGTTTTGTGATTGTAAAACCACGTTTGTGGCTATAGCCGTTACAAAAAAGTTTCGTGATTGTAAAACCACGTTTGTGGCTATAGCCGTTACAAAAAAGTTTTACTTGTACACGTTCGTCTCTATCTACATCAATTCATCTATGGGAATCTTTATCAAAATAAAAGGAAAAGGTGACTGACTGATCTATCAACGCACATGGACTCAAACTACTGGACGGATCGGGCTGAAATTTGGCAGATAGCTATTATGACATAGGCATCCGCTAAGAAAGGATTTTTGAAAATTCAAAAAAAATCGTTTTGAAAAACGCGAATTAAATAAAGAGGGCACAAAAAGATCGCTCAACAACATTCCTATAATGGAACGTGCGCCGTAGAAATAGAGAGTTGTTTACATACGGGCGTTGCGCGTTGTCAGGTTTTTGTCCGTCGCAAAAACTATCCAGCACTGTGACGGACGGGCAGTGACAGCCGACAGGTACTGCATTGTTCGAGGAAGCGTAAGATCAGTTACGATGTTAGTTCGCTATACCGTTTTGCGAAAAACTTTGCTCATTCCTCATTTAGGAAAAAAAATAGTCATCATCACCATCATCATCATCAACCGATAGACGTCCACTGCTGGACATAGGTCTCTTGTGGGGACTTCCACACGCCACGATCTTGCGCCGCCTGAATACAGCGGCTCCCTGCGACTCGTCTTATGTCGTCTGTCCACCTAGTGGGGCGTCTGCGAGGTCGCCATACCAGCATATTGGGACCCCAACATCCATCGGTTTAACGAACTATGTGCCCTGCCCATTGCCACTTCAGCTTCGCAACCTGTTGAGCTATGTCGGTTACTCTAGTTCTCCTACAGATCGCCTCATTTCTGATTTGATCACGTAGAGAAACTCCGCACATACTTAGCTCTCTCCATCGCCCGCTGAGTGACTCTGAGCTTTCTTATGAGGCCCATAGTTAGCGACCATGTCTCGGATCCATATGTCATCACTGGCAACACGCACTGTTCAAAGACATTGGTCTTCAAGCACTGAGGAATTTTGGACAAGAAGACATCTCGAAGCTTCCTGGCCAATGCCGAGTTGGATTCGGCGGCGGACCTCTTTCTACAAGACAAGGATTAAGGCTCGATTTTTCGATATTCCCATAGATGCAAAGTCGCGGGCAGTCGCTATTGGTCTATAAAAAGTCCAGTAGGTCGATTTCGTAAAACCTGCATCAATCATTATTACAATCTCAATTGTTGTGATTGGCTGAATTTGTACAATTCTTGTTGCAACAATGCATTGTAGCCAATAGTGAGCGAGCGTCAACCAATCAGAGGTGATTGCGATCGTGACATTGTAGCTGTCATTCTATACTGCAATCGAGCTGCAGATAGCAGACACAAGTGACACGACCTGTAGCCTCAGGACTTTCTAATGATTTGAATGACAATGTTTTGGGTCATTGTACCTACCTACATTTACGTAGCATAATGTGAAATTCTCTATCCTCTCGCAGTCTCTGCTGTGACATCATATTAGGCTAGGTTAGTTACAAGTTCTTAGATATTTTGGCTTCTCTATTAGATATTTTTAAAAACACATTACAATGATTTTCATATTTACTGTTGGTACTTATTAATAATAGTCTACATACTGTACCTACTTAATTATTATCTACAATAATTAACTTATTAAGAAACTGATTTTCTGAAGTGGAAAACTTAAAGTGCGTGGTAAAATATTAATTAATTACTTAACAACATACGATAATTAAGCAGTGATAGCCTGGTGGTTCAGACGTTGTCGGCCTCTTAGTATCTATACCAGGTTTTTGCGGATGCCAATATTTTGACATCCGCGCATGCGGATGTTTGGATTAATGCGAATGTTCCGCATTTGCGGATGCAGATGTGAATATTCGTAACACCCGCCTGTTGGGTACCATTGCATTGTTAACTTACCGAACGAAGATATCAACCAGCAAACATGCGCGAGGCACGCACAACTCTGGCCCCGCCTATTTTTTTTGCCCACTTGTTGCAAATATTCGCATCCGCAAAAGCTCCCAATCAATTGATGCGGATGCGGATGTCTGAATTAATGCGAATGGAACATTTCGCGAATGCGGAACGCATTGGCGGATGCGGATGCGAATATTCGTAACACCCCTGATCTATACCTAGTAAGGTAGTATTGCTAGTAAGCGATGCTCGCGACTTCGTTCACGTGGATTTAGGTTTTTAAAAATCCCGTGAAAATTCGTTGATTTTCCGGGATGAAAAGTAGCCTATGCCACTCTCCAGGTGTTTAACATGCATAAAATCCCGTCCCGTGTCGATGGCGCGTGAGGAGTCATTTTGTACGGACTAAGTAGGTAGGTAGGTATATGTTTTCTTTTGAATAATTCAGACACGGAACGCTAGAGAACGCGGATGCTTTATTGCGTTAACCCAAATGTTTTTCATATACCAACAATAAGATAAAGATGCGAGATAAAACGTGCGTTACTTGCACAGAGATGCACGCGCTGAATATTTTAAATATAATAGAGCAGCTAACGTGTATAAAGTAAAAGAAATCTTTATTTGGTAACGTCACAGACCTGGACGCGTTTGGAATCCTTGTATGCTTTAGTTGTAACATTTTTAAGAAAATGAAGTAAGAAAGAAAGAAAATGCATTTAGGTATTTGTTGTTGGTGTCACAGATAAAAACAAAGAACAAATAAAACATTACCATCTGTCATGGGTGTACCGTGTACACTGTACAATGACTGTACAGCTCGACATGGTGTCTTGCATCATGTGTGTTGACAGTTAACACGATAAGATGCAGGACGCTGATTTTCAGCTGTGACCCGGTAAGTAAAAAAAGTTTACATAAAATAGTTATATTGTGCGCAAAACAAGTAGTCCATTCTGAAGTTGTAACATGGCGGTTTGCGCAGCTCATAAGTGGACTAAGGCCACACAAGCCCTAACACACACACACACACACACACACACACACACACACACACACACACACACACACACACTACCCAACTGACATGAATTTTTGTACAATGTTAACTTTTATTTTGTGACAACGCGCAGCGCAGAACTGGTGTTCACATTTTTTTTTTAAGAATATTAGTAAATGATGACTTATATTCCCCTTTCCCCTCCAACTAAGCGTTAAGCTTGTGCTAGGAGTAAGTACGACACTAGTGCAAGGGGTGGGGTTTGAACGGGTAACCTTTCGGATTTTCAGTCCGCTCCTCTAACCATTGAACTATTGAGGCTATATAACTTATATTGGACTTGTTTTCAGCGCATTATTAGACGTCAGGAAGGTCTATTAGAACCGTTGAGATTAGATGTATAACGTAGATATAGAAACTCGTTAATAACGAAAAAAGCACAAGTCACGTAGTAGTTTTACCGGATCTATTTAGATTTTGCTACGCAAGTGGGCACACTTTCTGTGAAAACAACTTTTTTATATCAAATTTAGCGGACAAATGCGACCTTTCTAGTTGACAGTATTTTTTGCCTCTTGTCAACGCATATTAAACGTTGATAGTGCACACGTAGCATATTATGACATTAGTGTAGATCGTGCCTAAATATTATCTATGGTCAGAAATTGTACTTACTTTAAGAACTGTCAAATAAACCGTTACATACACACAATTCTCCGCTGAAGTACGTTGTTTTCATTTGTTCCTTCTCCGAACCTAAAAATTAGAAGATCTGCCTATCGGGTCTTCGGTGTTAGTTCAAATAACTAACACTCTTTTCCACGACTTCATCGGTTTTCGTCGTAAGGTTGTTTAAAATCGTAGGAACCTGTTGTTTACACGGCCCACTTCTAAGCATAGGCCATGATGATGATGATGATGATGACTGATGAGTAATGGATTATATGTATATACCTATATTAATTCTTCTAGAGTGCTGCTAGTCAGAATGATCTAGCTGCTTCAAATCTGATTTTGGTTTACGTGACTTCGTCTTCTCTACCAATTAAATCCAATATAGTTTTATCACAAAACAATGTGACCCAGAAAAAGGAATCGTTATCGGCGTCAAAAGTAAACTCTCAGTCAAACGTCGCGTGCAAATATGTTTACAATATCGCCTGTACACCGTGGAAATGCACTATGATTATCTAGAAAGCGTTTCGTGAACAAACAATGAAGAATTACTCACTCAATCATCAAATTCGGAAGAACAATTTGGTGCAGAAGTTAACACTGTAGCTCGTAAGGAAGTAATTATAAATTAAAATAAAAGAACGCCAGTTTTGGAAATTAAACTTCTTCATGTGTTTAGGTGTCTAGGCTTCCGTATCACTAAGTGATTTAGCGTCTTCAAAACAAGCATTCTTAAGTCAAACTCCTCGAGGGTTGAGCCTCGATAGCTCAACGGTTAAAGGAGCGGACTGGAATCCGAAAGGTCGCCGGTTCAAACCCCACCCGTTGCACTATTGTCGTACCTACTCCTAGCACAAGTTTGACGCTTAATTGAAGGGGAAAGGGGAATATTAGTCAGCATGTAAAACTTAGCTAGTATTCTTTTTAAAAAAAACTTACGCTAACTTACGGATACGACTCTTCATCCGTTTCCACCATTGATATCGAATTCATTTTCTAACTCTTTCTTAATATTACAGAACAATTTAAACTTGTTAAAGTTAGTTATAAGAAGTATAAATCAAATAATTTGTAGATATACAAATGAAAAATTATGTTTGCTGATACAAATACCACAAACATCAGTCTTGTTCAAACGTACCTACATTCGCAGTAGCAGAAGTATTCAAACACAGATAAATCATAATTAGGTAGCTGTACGTAGCCGCAGCCTTGAGATATAAGCCTCATACGAAATAGGTACACTAAGGCAGTGGCCCGACCGCCGCCGGCGCGAAAACGACTAACTATCGGCTATTTTCTCTCTCACGAAACGCACAATAAATGTACATTCCGTGTAAACGAAAGAGATGCATATATATCAAAAGTTGCTCTCTGACTGTTCACACTGCCGGCGACGACGACTCGCTTTACTAGTTTTGTCACTGAGCGACGAGCTTTCAAAAATAAACTCGGTCAGCGATATTCGTTCAGCGATGCTCGCTCGCTGTTGTGTTGTTAAACCTGTGCGCGCGTTACACGTAACGCGCGCACAGGTTTGCACAGGACTGAGCGACCAAGGGCGGATGGCGCGAGCAATCGCTCGTCGCACTTGCACACTCGCTTATAGCCCGGCAACAAAACTATCGAAACTACACACTCGCTTCCCGCTGATCGCCAACTCGTTTAAGTTTCTAGTTCTACTCGTTTCTCGTTCATCGTCTGCGGTCGGACCACTGCCTAACAGCAATAGAACAGACTTCTTACCAGCTAGCTCATGCATTATTTTGTGTCGTAAAAGGTACAGAAGTCAAGGTTTAGTTAGACGGGTATTTATTATTCAACAAGTGCATAATCATTCTGTGGGTGACAGAGATAAGGTTTCATGAATAATTCCGTGGCTTGTGTTACGTTCAAATGCGGCAAGTGTTTATGAGACACCTGCTTTCACGTAACGAATCTAAACATATAAAAGGAAAAGGTGACTGACTGATCTATCAACGCACAGCTCAAACTACTGGACGGATCGGGCTGAAATTTGGCATGCAGATAGCTATTATGACGTAGGCATCCGCTAAGAAAGGATTTTTGAAAATTCTACCCCTAAGGTGGTGAAATAGGGGTTTGAAATTTGTGTAGTCCACGCGGACGAAATCGCGAGCATAAGCTAGTTTAAGGACTTGTCTGCAAATATTTTGAGTCTTACTTCTTTATCATCATGTATATTAAGCTTGTCTAACTTTGTCTGCGCACTTATTTTGTACTACTTAACTGTGTATTGATACTTTAAATTTGAGTCTTTCTCTTCTCCTAATGTTTGATTCTTGCTTTCTCTGTAATTCTTAAATCAGTTTTCCTTTTCCTTTTTCGGCTTCTATGTGTATATAGCATTAATATTAATTATTTTCTTTATTTTCTTTATTTGATTTATCTATAATTCTTAAAAATCCTTCCTTTTTCTTTTTTCACCTAATCCTTCTATATATTCTTATAACATTAATATTAATTCTTATTTACTTACGAAGCTTCCGTTTCTTTTATTTCCTTTTCGTCAAAGGCTAAAAGGAAGATAACGAAGTGAAAATACAAACGCAAACTCAAATCGGTTTTTTCAACAACGTTTTACCAATTACACTTTTTATCTCAAGGTCGTGTACGAACAGTTCTTTCCTTCTACTTGTAGTTGTATTGCGGAGGTCGTTCAAACAACTTGCTGAAAAGTGGTTCTAATACTGTTATCATTTACCGTATTATTGATACTAAAAACTGTTACGTTTTGATTATATATTGTGACCAAAATTATACAGCACATATGCTAATTAAAATTACACTACATTTCAAACTTAGTTTTCCCGCTACTTCAGGTTTTTAAAAGATCCAGTTGACTCAAAATTTTTTCTTAAGGGGGCTCAGGACGGTGCTTGCTTCATACAAACGTAGGAGGGTAATTACTACATAACTTGATACTGTACGCTTAAAACTAAGTATTATATCGATTAATCTCGTCATTATCTAGGTTTAATGATATATGAAACATTGAAAAAATATTGATTTTAAAGTTACGAGGCTCAAAAGATTCCTATTTTAACACTAAATTTATGACAACTTTGGGCGTAAATAAATGAGATTAGGGGTATGAAGACATTAGACATAGTTTATTCATTCATTAGTTGAAATAACTATACTTTGCAAACATAAACTTAGTAGTTTTTTCTCAAAAATACTTTTCCTAAACCCTTGATTTCGGTGAAAATCATTGTGCCTCTCACCTTTCTCATACAATGTCGAGTGAAAAGCAAACACGTTCGGTCGGGCGTACTGAGTCACCTTAATGGAGAGAACTAAATAATAAGCAAAATCTCGATTCTAGTGTCAGCGCCTTTTGATACGTTGAAAATTGAAATGACAATTGTCAGCTTCTGCTTTATATACCAACGGGATAGAAAAACTCCAAAGGTATTTATATACCTTTGGACTTTTTCTATCCCGTTGGCTAAAATTCAAAATACAGCAAAGCATGAGTTAGCCAATAACAACAATGTTTATGATTGCAATAGACAACAGTGACTCCACTGTTTGTATGCATTGTCGCGCAAAACTTAGGGCACGCCTGAAGGGCACTGAACCCGAGGTGACTTTGTAACATATCAACCGGGAATTCAATACAAATTCATACAAATTGGTAGATTTCACTAACTGCAGATGTGAGTTTGTTAAGAAAAATCTCTACAATTCTCGTTCGTCTGAAATCTGTAGGTAGATCTGAATGAATATAAAAAATGCAATGAAATCTTTTGAAACCTTAATAACTGTACCGTTTTGATCGAAATCATGAACTTGTGTCTCAATTTTAGCTGGAAATGAGTTCAAGATTCATTAATCGATATCATGAACTTTAGATTCAATTTCAGTACAGTTTTAGGCTGTTTTGCTTGGAAATAAGTTCAGATTTGTATTTAGTGGTCCAACAACGTCCGGATTAAAGAAAAAAAGTATTTTGATCGGAATTGATTGCTGCCGCGGTGATTTAGAATTTTAAGAATCCCGTGGGAACTCTTTGATTTTCCGGGATAAAAAGTAGCCTATGTCCTTCCCCGGGATGCAAGCTATCTCTGTACCAAATTTCATTAAAATCGGTTGAACGGATGGGCCGTGAAAAGCTAGCAGACAGACAGACACACTTTCGCATTTATAATATTAGTATGGATATCTTCGTACTTACAAAAGTCAATTTACTTTCTCTAATCTAGTAATCTCTAATAGTAACAATGGTTGTTCCTCTAACCTAACACGTAACGCGGTGCTAGTGTTTAGTCAATTATAACTTAAAGGTCAAGCCATTATAGCGTTATGCAACCTTAACGGTCAAAGATCTTCGAAATTGATAGTACCTAGAGTATCGTTGCTATCGGATTTAAGTTATTTGGTCTTACACATTTATCTTTACACTAGATGATGCCCGCGACTACGTCCGCGTGGATTTAAGTTCTTAAAAATTCCGTGGGAACTCTTAAAATTTCCGGGATAAAAAGTAGCCTATGTCCTTCCCTGGGATGTAGGCTAACTCTGTACCAAATTTCATCAAAATCGGTTAAACTGTTGGGCCGTGAAAAGCTAGCAGACATACATACACACTTAGAGCCTCAATAGCTCAACCGGTATAGGAGTGGACTGAAAACCGAAAGGTCGACGGTTCAAATCCCGCCCGTTGCACTATTGTCGCACCTAGCACAAGCCTGACGCTTAATTGGAGAGGAAAGGGGAATATTAGTCATTTAATATGGCTAATATTCTGTAAAAAAAAAAAAAAAAAAAAACAGACAGACATAACGACAGACGGACAGACAGACACACATTTTCGCATTTATAATATTATATTAGTATGGATAACATTTTAAATTTGCAAGCTATGATAGCTTAGTGGTTAGTAGGTTCGCCTTCTAATCGGTGGTCGGAGGTTCGATCCCGGGCACGCACTTCTAACTTTTCGGGTGCATTTCGGAGTTATGTGCGTTACGTTCACTGAGTGACTCATTTTTAAGGGGCTCATAGTTAGGAATTCCTTCATTAAGCTTATCTGTAATTTAAGATGCAATAGTCAGATTGCTCTTACGTTGAGAATTTGTAACGTAAAGAGAACTATCTTAGATAAGATCGAATCGATCAACGTTATCGAGATATGCTAATGTACGTGCGGCAGCTCGTTTTGTAACCAGGAATTACAACTGCATTTCCGTGATGAAAGACTGAATCATTCTATAGCTAAAATAATATAGGCCCTAGATTGAGAATGGAGTAGTGCGAGACAAACTAGGTATTACGAATTTAAAATATTTCAGTAATTCTTGTGTCACAAAGAATCACTTGTATCAACAAACCAAATTTAAATAAATAATTTGTCACATCTTTTTTTCTCTATATAAAAATGTATCGCTTAATGTGTTGCTAAGCGCAAATCTCGAGAACAGATATATTCCTTGAAGTACGAGGATGGTTCTTACGGCAACATTTAAAAAATTGCCTGAAAAGTCTAAAAACAACACTTTTCTATATGCCCATACAAAAGATTCGTAATACATAATGCTTAAATGTCAATTTGAACTTCAATACCATACCATAAAGTTTAAGTATTAGTGGAGGGGTTCCGGGAAGGCTGACCCGGTGTCCCGAATGGCAGAATAAGTATTAAAAAAATATAAAAAATTAAAGAATCGAGTGTTAGGCGGTACGAAGTTCGCCGGGTCAGATAGTTGTTGAATAAAAACAGATACTGTTATAAACACAAAATAATGGTGTCTAATTTGTATAAATAATACGACTAAAGTCTCGAAAAATGACACACGGAAACGGTTATGTATAATCGTAGAAAGGAAATAACTAAACACGTTAATAAAACCTTTGAAGTTAAACTCCTAAAGAAACCGTCAAGTGGGCGTGTTAATGATACAAAAGTGGTGTCTAACAAATTAGGAGTTATGTTCCTCTTGCAAAACACCAGTTATCAAACATTAAACAATAACATCAAACAAAAATATGACGTGGTTACAGTTTAAGGACTGCCTGAGGAGTTAGTATTCAAAAGTTAACAATTTAATCGTTTATTTTCTTATGGCTGAAATTAATAATTATCAGATAGATTCTATCTAATTAATTCGTTTTTTTAAATTTCACTCCACGCAGATTTAATTCCACGCAGGCATGATTTTACACTAAATAGATAAGGTTTTAAAGTTTTATTATAATATTTTCAGTAAAAAAAAGTTATTAGATATGTACCGAGGAACATACAAGTCAGAATAGATTTCTCAAAGATAACTTTCATGCAATCCTTTAAAGAAAGAAAGTGATATAGCACTCCTGTGTAAACATCAGCGGAGTGGTTGAAAGCGCTGTTATGAATGAATGCTTTTATGCGAGCTTTGAACCGGAAAGGCCCTCGAATCAATAATAGAGGAAGCCAGACCGACAGACGGCTTTTACGCGCTTTTATACTACGACCAAAGGACATAAAAGATGTAGGAAATAAATTACCAAACATGAAGTAGCGAAAAAAATTAACTGACCAAAAAACAGCAAGTAGGTAGGTATAAATAGAGCCTCAATAGCTCAACCGGTATAGGAGTGGACTGAAAACCGAAAGGTCGACGGTTCAAACCCCGCCCGTTGCACTATTGTCGTACCTACTCCTAGCACAAGCCTGACGCTTAATTGGAGAGGAAAGGGGAATATTAGTCATTTAACATGGCTAATATTCTTTAAAAAAAAATGTATCTAGTAAGCCAAAGATGAAATTTGTTTGATAAACTTGACAATCAAAATTCCGAAAAACGTAAAAAAAACGTTTCAAAAAGAGCTAAAAAAGCGGAAGCATAATAAAATATATCAATAAAACCACAAAACTCGAAGCATCAATTATTTACAAGAAGAACGAAAAGCTTAATGTAATGATGACCATACATTTAGCCTCCGCATCCCTTGATATTGGGTCATGAAATGAAAATCTAAAAATATAACTTTTAAAGCCATAAACCAGAATTTCAATACAAGTAGTATTCTGTGAACTAAATGATGAGATAAATTACGATGTGACAAGAAACGGAACGGCGATATCACATACTGTTACCAATAACCAAGGCATGACATTATATACGATGTGTATAATCTATATATATATAAAATTCTAAGTCCTGACTGACTGACATATATATCAACGCACAGCCTAAACCGCTGGTCCTAAAGACATGAAATTTGAAGGTCCTATTCTTTGTAAAGAGTAGGTATCCACTAAGAAAGGATTTTTCGAAAATCCACCCCTAAGTGGGTTAAATGGGGGATGGAAGTTTGTATGAAAGTCGGTCATTTTTCAAGTTATTTGCATGAAAATTGGTATTTGGGTTTTCGGTCACAAATGAAGAAATACGGGTTTCTGAATTTTTGGAAAATTCGCCCATAAGGGTGATAAAATAGGGGATGAAAGTTTGTATGGGAAAGTTTTAATTATTGATATTATAATTAACTTGAAATTTGGAAAGAGGTTTTTTCTTGAGGTTAGGTGTCAGCTAAGAAACGACTATGAGAAAAATCCCCCAAAAAAGGGGTAAAATGGGGGTTGGAATGTTATATAATATGTGTTATTCGGTGCTGTTCAGAGTGCGCGTCCTGATGTTATAATGTTTGTTTCTGAAAGAAAAAAAATGCCATTTGTTTCCTGTAGGCCACGCGGGCGAAGCCGCGGGCAGAAGCTAGTATACTATACGATGTGTTCATAATCATACCTAATCATTTATTTTGCTCGAGTATGGTACATGTATATTGTATATTATTAACATGGGGTCTTAAAAATTTGGTAATATCCTGCCAAGCATGACGAGCAAAATTAATTGAACCCAGCATTACCCAGCATTCAAATTACCTTCTTAAAATTTTAATTTCGTTTGAGGAAAGGTTATACTTATTGGAGACCTCACAACAAGGCCAGGGTCTGCGTCACATTACCCGTCATCTGCTTAGCATAGGACAACGAGTCACGAATCACGATTGCAAAGTAAATTGTGCAAACGCTCGCAGATAACTAACGGTCCTCGTGGATATTCTACAAACTATAACTATAATTCTACATTTTCCTTTCCATAAACAAGTTTCCTTGGAATAAACCCAGATCAAAACAAAACAACAGTAAACAGGTTACAAAAAAAAACATGAAGCTATGGATTTTTTTTTGTTTGCAAGTTCGTATTTTAAATTGAATTGAAAGTGCTACGCGTTCAAACTTAGAATAGGACGGAATTTCCAACATAATATTGTGACGTTGCTAGAAAATAGCGCTGAGAAAAGCTGGAAAGTGTCTGAAAAAATATTTTTATTCAATGTCTTCTATTTTTGTAGTAGCTATTAATCCTTAGTTTGATAATGTTGAAAAACCGGAAAAGTGCCAGTCCGAGGGTAAAAACTATTATGCATAAAAATAAATAAAAATCTGTTTTAGAATGCACAGGTGAAGCCCTTTCATAGCATGACCCACTTGATATAGTTATCTTACTTAGAAAATTGAAAATACTAATAATTATTATTAGTTTATGACCACAATTTAATTTTTTTTTTCGTGATGTACCTAAACCACAAATTCACGGTTTTTAGATTTTTTCCCTAATACCAGCTATAAGACCCACCTACCTACCAAATTTCATGATTCTAGGTCAACGGGAAGTACCCTGTAGGTTTCTTGACAGACCGACAGACAACAAAGTGATCCTATAAGGGTTCCGTTTTTCCATTTGAGGTACGGAACCCTAAAAAGGCTCTTACAAGGTCAACTATTGGTTATGGAAGGCAATTAAAGAGCAGTAATTTTTGCCCATATAATTATTATGCAATGTTTACTGTGACAAAATATGAGTGATCAAAGAGTGACATCATATTATTTCTGTATGTCATGCCCCAAGATAAATTCTTAGCAAAAACATCATCTAATTTGTATTAAGTTAGCTTTAATCGACATGGACTCGAATAGCTTGGATTCATGTCAGGCAGATGGTTGATTACGGTAAAGCTGCATCAATCATTGCTACAATCTCAATCGTTGTGATTGGCTGAATTGATGGTATTTTTGCTGCAACAATGCATTAGAGTCAATAGCGAGAGAGTGTCGGCCAATTAGAGCTCGTGATTGCGATCGTCACAGTAACTGTAATAAAATGACAGCTGATGATGATCGAGCCACTGATGTCGCGTCTCATCGGTTGTGTTTTCTATCAGTACTGCGAAACTGTCAGTATTGCCAACACCTAGTATGGTGCCAATCTATACTTCTATACATAGATTAATGCTTCTATACTTACTAATCCTAATAATCCTAATCCTAATCCATACTAATATGATAAATGCGAAAGTGTGTCTGTCTGTCTGCTAGCCTTTCACCGCCAAACCGTTCAACCGAGTTTGACGAAATTTGGTAGGTACAGAGATAGCTTGAATCCCGGGGAAGGACATAGGCTACTTTTTATCCCGGAAAATCAAAGAGTTCCCACGGGATTTTTAAAAACCGAAATCCACGCGGACGGACGAAGTAATAAATGTGAAAGTGTGGATGTTTGTTACTCAATCACGCAAAAACGGCTGAACGGATTAGGATGAAATTTGGAATGGAGATAGATTATACCCAGGATTAACACATAGGCTACTATTTATCCCGGAAAATCAAAGAGTTTCCGCGGGATTTTGCAAAACGTCAATCCACGCGGATGAATTCGTCATAGTGCCTATCAAGACTTATAATAAAACTGTAACAGGTCAAATTCTGTACATTGAAGATATTTTGAAAATTTTTTTTCGAGGGCACTCTATAATCGATACTGAACACAAAACTGTAATTTTTTTCATTTTTGTCTGTCTGTCTGTCTATCTGTCTGTCTGTCTGTCTGTATCACGGCCGCGCATCACGCTGAAACTACTGAATGGATTCCAATGAAACTTGGTACGATTTGAGGTCATACTATGAGGAAGAATATAGGATACTTTTTATCCCGAAATTCAGCATGGTTCCCGTAGGAGAGGGGATGAAAGTTAAAATGTATACTGAGTTGTAATTCATTAACGCGTAGTCCGATTTCATTCATTCTTTTTTTGTTAGAAAGGGGATATTTTAAAAATTGTTCCGTAAATATTTCAAGGTAATCGGTTTTTAACCGACTGTCAAAAATGAGGTGGTTCTTTTTTCTACATCGATTTTTTCGAGGTTTCTGGACCGATTTGCAATTTTTTTTTAAATCAACAAAAAAAGTTTTCGTGGTGGTCGCATAAAAAATTCTGGATTCAACTCCTTAATCCTGATGCTGCAGGGTTACTGCCCGCCTGAGTTATCAAGATTCAGGAAGTGTTCATAGTGAATTCATATTGTAGGTACCAAGCAACGACTTTATTCTCAGATTCAAGTCTCAACTCCTCAACCCTGATGATGTAGGGTACAGCACTCCTAAACTATAATGTTTCAGGAACTGCGGATGATGCAAAATTATTTTAGGTACCAAGCATAGGCTACATCATTGAACTTCGGATCCTAACTCCTCAATCCTGATGCTGCAAAGTACTGAAGTCCTAAATCGTGGGGATTTTAGAATTTCTGATAGTTAATTGATATTTAAAAAATAAATAAAAAATTTGAATCAACTGTTAGGCGGAACGAAGTTCGCAGGGTCAGCTAGTTATAAATATAATAGAGGTAAAGTTTGTAAGAAGTTATCTCTGGAGCTACTGAACCGATTTTGAAAATTTTTTCACCAGTAGAAAGCTACGTTATTCCTAAATTGTTACTCAGGCTATATTTGATTTTCAAAAAAATTAGAGATTCTTACGAAAATTGTAATAAGCTACCCGTGCGAAGCGGGGGCGGGTCGCTAGTATTCGATAACTTAGTCCGAAGTACATATAGCAGAATTTAAGATTTCATAATCTTTTAATGCCATCGCAGGTATTCTCAGGTCAAGAAGTTGTTGACCTATTTGGCTTGTTGACCATTTAGGTATAAAAGCTACTGCCAAGAGATAACAGGATAAATATAGGTTAATTAAAAAATACAGCAAAATTGCTCTTTTAGAATACATAGTTAAACCTAATAATGAAGAAAGTTTTTGAACTTGAATCCCAAATCTAAATACATAAAAGGAGAAAGGTGACTGATCTATCAACGCACAGCTCAAACTACTGGACGGATCGGGCTGAAATTTGGCATGCAGATAGCTATTATGATGTCGACATCCGCTAAGAAAGGATTTTTCTAAATTCTTTCCCTAAAGGAGTAAAATAGGACTTTTTTGTAGGAATTTTTGTAGTCCACGCGGACGTAGATGCGGGCAGCCAGTATCACTTTTCGGGATGTCTTAGATTAAGAACCTAACCTAAAAATAACATTAGCTGAAGAAGACAAGATCAAAGAACATGCCAATAGGAACAGGCTTTAGCCAAAACGGTGGAATGGGAAGACAGGAAATATTAAAATTATCTGAATCAATTAACATCAATTAATTATAAACATTTCGCAGGGAGCTTGCATAGACTATCAACCCATCTATAGATGTATTAACTAAACGAGTTTTTCACATGTTCCAACTAATAATAAAGTACGAAATAGGAGTGTAGGGACACATATGCACATGTAACACGACGCTTGCACCTGACTCGGCGTATTGTCGCCGTACCTAGGAATATGTTTTATATTTTGTATCTAGTCCATACTCAGTTCACTTATTGGGAACACGTCATGTGAATAAATGTGATATTAAGGGAAGTTGGTATTTCCTTCCTCTTGTTCTTAGGAGAGGCTCAATATCCCCTAAAGGAGGCTTGCGGAGACATTGATGACTGGGTCGGGTCTAACGACGCATTTCAAACTCAAATTACTTATTTATTCAGAATAGGTAAAATTTTACGCTTACTGATGGTCAAAATTGTTAATTTGTAAGATGATATTAAAGTGATGATAATTAATACGTACTTAAAAACTAAAGCTACGAGGGTTCAAAGTTCAAACGTTGGGCGCGTTTGGAACCCTCGTATCTTTAGTTTTAGGTCTGAGAACAGTCCACAACAAACTCAGCCGGGTATTCTTTTTACTATCACCACTTTACAAAATCACTCAAACTTTAAACGGTTAGAACAAAATTTAAACCTATGTAGCTCATGAATGCTCGTTATTATTAATTAACGTTAGTTTAAATTTTGTTGTTTTTGTGGTGAGACCATTAGTCGTTGGGCTAACTAGACAGCCAATTTATAGAGGAATTCTTGAATCCATATATTAACATTACTGGCAATATGCACTGTTCGAATACTTTGGTCTTTAAGCAGGTAGGAATTTTTGACGAAAATATATCTCTGATGGGTAACTAGGTTTGACCATATAGATGAGCGAACAAGTCGGTCGTCCGACTACGAAGTTGGAACGTCTATAGATGCTAAAACAGTAAACTAACCGGTTTGGTGCGTTCGGCCGTTAACATGATTACCGCAAATTAGACACAGTTGAGCAATTACGTCATCATTTCTATGATTGAGAGATATTATGACTACCGTACTAGTAAATTGCTAGTTAACTACTGCGCTAATTTTTATTTATTTACACAATCTCCCAACCAGTTGAATACCAGAAACTGGATCCCAACCAGTGGAATATTTAGACGATAACACAAAATTTTGCTTGCAAAAATTACTAGAATAGATACTTACAAAAATATCGATTTAAAGACCAACAATGGTGAAAAGGTAACGAACAGACCTACACACACTTTCGCATTTATAATATTAATAAGGATGACAAAAGACAATACTGTTGAATGGGATCGATACCCTCAAAGATGGGTGAAAACTTTGGTTCTGGAGTTACTGAAGTAGGTATATATCTACCTAAATAATAAAAAGATATTCTATTGTATAATGCGTAAAAAATGATTTTTCACGCGCCCTTTTTAACCGAAGGTGGGCCCGTACTTTTGACATTACATTTGAACCATAGAGTTAAAATGTCGAGTGAGGAGTCATTTTATAACGGACTATATTATATTTTTTAGCATAGAATAGAATATTTTTTAATTATAATTATTTTTCTAGGCTACCACATAAGTTCTAACATAAAAGCATAAAGGCAGGTGGTATTCGCAAGATAATAAATCGATAAAAAAGAAACAATAACTGCCTTACGTTAGTGGCGTTTACGTAGCTTTATTACAATAAACACAGTTCTCATGACTTCGCAACAAGATATTGTTACGGAGACAAGACAATTGTCACCTGTCAGAGGTCATACGCTAATTACGAGTGTTTGCTAATACGGACTGTATTCAACTATTCAGTTAGGTATTGACTATTGAGGTACAAGTAACCTATTGCTTATTATGTAGCAGTATGACAAGGTAAGCCAGAAATAGAACCATTTGGAAAAATTTAGAGGAGGCCTAAGTCGATGGACACGCAGAACATAAAATATACTAAAAACCTCATGTTAATGTAAATAATCTTTACTGTAATAATTTTAAGTATCTAATTAATTATTTACCTAGCATTAAGAAAAACTTGTAAAAATACTTAACACTGGTGTTTAATTTTAACTGCTATGAGGGTTTAACCTGATTAATAGTACATTACTGTCCAGGCAGCAAATAAAGCGATTTAGTAATATTGGAACTAACGAGTAATATTTGAAGTAACGAGTAATATTGGAAGTAACGAGTAATATTGGAAGTAACGAGTAATATTGGAAGTAACGAGTAATATTGGAAGTAACGAGTAATATTGGAAGTAACGAGTAATATTGGAAGTAACGAGTAATATTGGAAGTAACGAGTAATATTGGAAGTAACGAGTAATATTGGAAGTAACGAGTAATATTTGAAGTAACGAGTAATATTGGAAGGACGAGGCGGAGATGAGTTAATTGCTATTTCGACCGAGACTTATTGTACATAGACATAGTACATTATTGTACATAGATATAGTACATTTCTCTTATTTAGTTTAGGCAGACTGAACATTTTCACACGAAGCAAATTTTTCAATTCAGTACTTTATACCTCTCATGGCTCGTGAGACCATCAGTAGGGCGATTTCGTAAAACCTGCATCAATCATTATTACAATCTCAATTGTTGTGATTGATTGAATTTGTGCGATGCTCGTTGCAACAATGCATTGTAGCCAATAGTGAACGAGCGTCAACCAATCAAGAGGTGATTGCGATCGTGACATTGTAGCTGTCATTCTACCGCAATCGCGCAGCTGGTATGACAGAAATGTCACGTCCAAGAATGGTCCAAGACATTCCGTCTCCGTGTATAGGGAGAGAAGCTGTAACAGCATTCGCTGTGAACGATTTTGACACATATGTCCGACCCCAATTGGCCGTTCTTCATACGCGTCGGTATCTGTGGTATGGAACGATGATGGTTATGCGATTTCTCTCTAAATAAGCTCATGCTCGGACGTGACTTTATTTGGCACATTATGGGACTAGAATGTTCTATAAGCCCCGCAAACTGCTATCGCGCTGGAACCATGTCTCATTAACATCGAAATTACGTCATTTGACGTATATTTAAGTTAAAAAAAAAACCGGCCAAGTGCGAGTCAGGCTCGCGCAATGAGGGTGCCGTACTACAGTCGTATTTTTTCGACATTTTGCACGATAATTCATAAACTATGATTCATAAAAATAAATAAAAATCTGTTTTAGAATGTGCAGGTGAAGACCTTTCATATGATACCCCACTTGATATAGTCACTTACTTCAAAAGTTGAAAATACTAATTATTAGTTCATGACTACAATTTAATTTTTTTTGTGTGATCTAACCACAAATTCACGGTTTTCAGATTTTTTCCCCAAATGTCCAGCTATAAGATCTACCTACCTGCCAAATTTCATGATTCTAGGTCAACGGGAAGTACCCTGTAGGTTTCTTGACAGACAGACAGACAGACAACAAAGTGATCCTATAAGGGTTTCGTTTTTCCTTTTGAGGTACGGAACCCTAAATAAACCATCAGCTCGAAACTTCAGTCTAGTGCTGACGTCACTAAAATGGCGGCCACGCGCATTAGCAGCATTTGCGGGACTTATATCATCAAACGTTCTGTTAGTCTCTTTCACTCGGTTATAATTTTTAGCATTCCGTAGCCGTACCTCAAAAGGAAAAAAAACCCTTATAGGGTCACTTCGTTGTTGTCCGTCTGTCTGTCGTGTCTGTCAAGAAACGTCAACGGAATCAAAACCTATAGGGTACTTCCCGTTGATCTAGAATCATGAAATTTTACAGGTAGCAATGTCTTACAGCACAAGTAAAGGGAAAAAATCAGAAAACCGTGAATTTTTAGCCTAACATCACAAAAAAGTGTTCAGGACTAATAATAATATGTTTACTAAATATCACATCATTTTTTTTTAAATATCTTATTAGAACGGCAATGCCACTTACACTAACTAGATAATTAATAATAAATTTAAATACAAATAAAGGTACAAGAAAAAAGACATAAAATACAAAACGATAAAAGATCAAAGGATTTTGAATATGTACGCTGAGAACATTGAATGACATATTCATGCAATGCTCTCAGCGTACTTCAGTAACTCCCGAACCAGTATTATAGACTCATCATTAAATGGGTCCCATTGAGCATTATTGTCCAAAAGCGCGTTGAACGATGCTAATGAACGGGGTATAGGTGACATAGATCTAGCAACAGTGCGATGATGTGGGACCACGAAAAGTTTATTTTTTCGTGGACGAAGATTACTATTGGAGTCAGGATCATGATAATATGCACCACGCGTCTTCCCACTAGTTACTATATAAAGAAGCAGATAAAGCAAGCAATACACACCCTTCTAGAACACACCCAACATAGATTTCACATTCACTCCGACACCGAAGCATCCTCAGGAGATGCAGACTCCATAATGCACAACTGCAAATTCGTTGCAATTTTATAGGCGACTTTACAGGATTTATGGAACAACCGGATTTATGCATTGACTTATATATTACTTCGTATGGACAGGGTTATTGAACAAACAAAATGGCACCGACTCAGTGGTGCTTATGCACCAATGCAACCTCAGTGACGTCTGGATTTCAAACGGGTCGTTCATTAGTATCTAAGAGGTGGCGTTGATATATTTGGTTTCTAAACCGTGAAAAATTTTGTTCGCTTGACCATATCTTGTCATTTAGGTATATCGATGGATTTATGGAACAATTTTCATTCGTGGGAAGGCACAAGGTTATGGATAAAAATTATAGTACCGTATTGCCGATATTTTAGTAGAGGCAACGGTATGGCGAACGTAACGATCTAGCCTGCTTGTCTACTGTCTAGCCAGTTAGCCACACGAGGCCATATAAAATATAATAATCCTTTTAAAACAAATCTGATAACTACCACGGACTAAACTAATTTTCTGACAAACTAATTCCAAATCCACACTTCGTTCAAATAGTTTTATATAGTTTTTAGAATCGTCAAAGTTTGGGAACCATTAAATGTGTGATGCATCTTTGAAATGGTGTTTGTATTTTTATTATTAATATCTTTCGAGACAGGAAAACATCATTCTATTTTTAACCGACTTCAAAAAAAGGAGGAGGTTCTCAATTCGTCGGAATCTTTTTATTTTTTATTTTTTATTAAAATTAAATAGTGCAACCTCAAACCTTCAAACGAGTTACCTTTTTTACCAAATTGTTTTACGGCCGAAATAATAAATCAATTAATCTGTTATGGTTATCTATCAATAGGTTATCCATACTATAATAAATGCAAAAGTGTGTCTGCTAGCTTTTCACGGCCTAACAGTTAACGGATTTTGATGAAATTTGGTACAGAGTTAGCTTACATCCCGGGGAAGGAATATGCTACTTTTTATCGGGGAATATTAAACGGGATTGTAAACATCCCAAATCCACGCGGACGAAGTCGCAGGCATTATCTATTTGTTACATATTTGTCAAAAATTGCATGGTCTTTTGTCGGAAGGCAAGTAAAGTAACTTATCGGCAGATAATGGAGAGTATTATTAATTTCGGCCGTTAGAAAGTCTGTCAAATCGCTTACAATAATATTTTAACCCTCGATCTTCATGAATTAACGAGCATATGGATAAAGGAAAATAAATTCTTGGGAACAACATATTATTTGTGCAAACAATTTCCAATCACATGAAGTTAATATCAACAAACATTTCCAGCCATATGAAGGTAATATCAATTTTCTCTTGTAAGCACATTTATTGATGTTAGGAATATCTCGCTAACGGTGCCGTGTCCGAGATAGCGTCTGGGGAGGCTGGCAGACGTGGGATGAACAATTTTAGACATTTTGCATTTCAATGAACGTGGGTGAATATATTTAGATCGACCTATAACGGTGTCCGACTGAAGAAAATGGCCGAGAAATGATTGAGAAATAATTGAATGGGTATTTTGTTTATCCTATTTATTGGCTGATTTTGAAACTCGTGAGATCTAAGAATTTTATACAAAGGATATTGCAAGGGATTGAATAACTTAAGACAAAGAAAAAATTGACAACAATTATTTCAGAGTTTAATCTAGGCAGGGTCGGGCGAAGAAATCGAAACAAAATTTTTGCTAAGCGACATAATCAAAAGGCTACGATGGTACGGGCATATCATGCGAAGAAGCAATGACTATCCTTATGTGATAGTCTTCGCATTCATCATAAAGTAGTGAACCACCCTACTAAACCACGAGGGAGATGAAGATCGGGATCCACATAACTCGTGTTCAATGTCGAGAGGAGAGGAACAACCCAGGGAGGCTAACCCTAAATGGAATGGGACAAATAAGAGGCGGAGAAATAAGAAATAGTAGTAAGTATAACGAAAAATTTTTACAAAAAAAATAAAAACCGACTTCGACCCCAAAAAATATTATTATGGAACTATATTAACTCTTGTATACATAATATATTCGGTAATAAATTAAATTATTTTCAATTTTTAGTGTTTGTGTATCGAAGTCGGTTTTTATTTTTTTTTGTAAAAAAATTTTATTTCACAATTTTTAGTGGTCCCATGGAATTATGCTATGACTGGTTAAAAATCTACTGTTTACTAAGCTATTACACTGATCGCGAGCAATTTACTCTTATCCGTTGAGGAGTTCCAGTATCTATCTTCGAAGATGTTCATCCGATCTTCACCAAATTTATATGGGACCAACTTTGAAGTATACTCTTTCAAACAAAAAAAGAATTTTCAAAATCGATCCAGGCGTCTTTGAGTAATCGGGGAACATACATAAAAAAAAAAAAAAAAAAAAAAAAAAAAAAAAAAAAAAAAAAAAAAAAAAAAAGATTCCGACGAATTGAGAACCTCCTCCTTTTTTTGAAGTCGGTTAAAAATCGGTGAGATGCTATAAAACTTATAGGGGGTCTACAAAACAGTAGTTATGCCATTATGATCTCGATTATTATATTATTTCTTTTAAGTAATTAGTTAATAGGTATCTTCGTTGCAGATAGGCACCGAGGACAAACCTCTGTGGTTTTTTCGGTGTTTTTAGTTTAAGCTTTTATTTGTATGTATTTTTATTTGATAATAAATTTAAAAAAAAAAAAATTCGAGTTCTCTGTAGATTTCTGTTGTGTTGTGCAATGTCGTTGCCGGTTGCGTTGTTTACAAAACAATGAAAACGTAAGCAGAGTCAAGTGGAGGTCACAGTAATGACGCTTCTGTGTACGATCTCTGTCACGTCTTTGTAATACTTTCACAATACATGAGCGTTCATAATTGTTCCGTACTTTTGATATATTTATAATAGCACAAACCAGCGTCTTTTCCAAATTCGTAGACTTATTTTTATTATAAAAGTGTAATATTTTATAATAAAATTCCACAACCAATTTTAGACTTGCCTTTACACAAGTTTAAAAAATGTGTTAAAAGTATGCTCCTAAAAAAAGCATATTATACAGTCGCAGACTATGTAAACGATAAAAAGCTTGGATTTGACTCGCTCCAGCAATGCACGGGGCTGCAATGGCTTGTATAGTACGGTATAATAACATTGTAAATTGAAAAATTAAAAAGAGCAACCGCCGAGTTTCTTGCTGGTTCTTCTCGGTAGGAACGGCATTCCGAACCAGTGGTAAATTAAAACTACCTGACTATTCATAAGCACTTTTAAAAAGTTTACATGAATAAAAAAACATTCTATTCTATTCTATTCTATTCTATTACAATCGGTCGGGGTTTACCTATGTGGCCGCTTACAAAAACGGCAACACTACAGCTGTCAGTCGAACTCGAAGTTGACACATACCGCGAACGCTTCGCGAGAACGCGTGACACACATCAAACACAAGCCTCTAACGGCTATCATCAAAAAAAAAAGCAAAACTTTAGACGCGAAGTTCATCAACCATCGACCAGATCATCAACCCTGGACCTTACCAGCGCATCTTGGGGGCCCCCATCATCGGAGCGCGTTCTCGGATCCGGTAAGTGACGGCATTACAAACACTGACCGTCCATTAGCTTTCTTCTTAACAATCATGACTCATACATCTTCTTCTAATCCATAAAAGATATCATCATCATCATCATCAGCCTGTGGACATCCACCTGTTTGAACATTGGCCTTCCCTAACGAGTGTCACCACACTCGGTCCTCAGCCTTCCTCATCCAACCACTTCCCGTCAGCCTCTTTATATCGTCGGTCCATCGTGCTGGAGGGCGTCCCACACTACGCTTGCTAAACGCTGTCTCCACTCAGGACTTTCCGGCTCCAACGGCCATCGCCTCTACGACAGGCATGACCTGCCCACTGCCACTTCAGCTTGCTAATAATTTGGGCTATGTCAGTGACCTTAATTCTACTGCGGATCTCCTCATTTCGGATTTTATCCCTCAGGGAAACTCTTAACATAAAAGATATAAAAGAACAGTATCCATACTATGCGAAAGTGTGTTTGTCTTTCAGTCTACTGGTTTTCACGGCCCATTTCTCGGGGATGAACATAGACTTTTTTTCCCGGAAAATCAAAGAGTTCCTATGGGATTTTTCAAAAACCTAAATTCACGTTTAAGAAGTTGCGGGAATCGTCTATTTTATACAGAGATAGATGCTATTTTTTTTTATTTTTTATTTATTATTTTTTTTATTAGCTCCTACGAGATTTTACCTAAATCCACGCGGACAAAGTCGCGGGCGTCAGCTAGTCATGAAAACCATTCAAATATACACAAGACCATTGGAAGATACGAAATTGGAAGTAAAAAACTTTTTTTTTAAAGAGATAGCGAGCAAACGAGCAGGCGAGTCACCTGATGTTAAGTGATTACCACTGCCCATGAACATTTGCAGCACCAGAGGAACCGCCGATACGTTGCCGGCCTTTTAGGAATTTGTTGGTCCGCCCCTTGAATAACCCCATGTTGTAATCTAGGGGAACACCGCCGATGGGAGTTGGTTCCACAGTTTGCATATGCGTGGAAAAAAGGAAGGTGGATATAGGTTAATTTTGCACTTTAAAACTTTAAAATTCAAAAAGTGTGAATTTTAGAAATGATCATTTATTTATTATGTTTTTGAAGGGCCAGTTTCATATAGTGTCCTTCATTCCAGGCTAGGCATTCCAACGAGCTTTATAAAGTGTCCTTCATCTGGAAGGATGTCGCGGTTCAGTGACTGAGAGCCGGACTGGTTTGGTGCAGGTCGTCGCTAAATATGGCACCGCTGCACCCTCGCGCCTCGCCACCTCGCCACCTCGCCACCTCGCCACCTCGCCTCGCCGCGCGGTCACACGATTAGGCGCGGTGCTCAACTCAACTGTAGGTACTTGATTTGTACCAAACGTGTCTGCTAATTCCAAGTGAAATAGAATTCGCTCTGAGCTTTCGACCTCGATATTATCCAAGCGCTTATAAGTGACTAGCTGACCCGCCCCGGCTTCGCTCGGGTGGTATTTAGAAAATCAAGGTGGGGGTTAAATTTCCAAAAATCCTGGAACACGTATTTCTTCATTTGAGAACCCAAAATACCAATTTTCATGCAAAATTACGGACTTTCATACAAACTTTCATCCCCTATTTAACCCACTTAGGGGTGGAATTTCGAAAAATAATTTCTTAGTGGATACCTACTCTTTACTACAAAGAACACACTTTCAAAATTTTATGTCTCTATAGGCTGTTTAGGCTGTGCGTTGATATATCAGTCAGTCAGTCGGTCAGTCAGTCAGGACTTTGAATTTTATATATAACTAGCTTATGTTCGCGACTTCGTCCGCGTGGACTACAAAATTTCAAACCCCTATTTCACCCCCTTAGGAGTTGAATTTTCAAAAATCCTTTCTTAGCGGATGCCTACGTCATAATACCTATCTGCATGCCAAATTTCAGCCCAATCCGTCCAGTAGTTTGAGCTGTGCGTTGATAGATCAGTCAGTCAGTCAGTCAGTCAGTCAGTCAGTCAGTCAGTCAGTCACCTTTTCCTTTTATATATATAGAAGAAGATGATTCTACAAGCCGCAATTATAAAATTTAGAAAAAAGACTACTCTGTTAAGAAGAACTAAAAAGTAAAATACAGCCGCCATATTGAAATACTTAAAAAAAATTATAGCCAGTGTCACTCGGAATGATGTAAGGATTCTAACAATACCGCATACATCCAGATCTGTTCAGGCATTTAGAAGTTATGGTGGAATTAACTAACTGACATTGGTAGGTACCTACATCTTAGTACAGGGACATCAAAGAGTTCCTACGGAATTGTTTAAAATCAAAACCTAAATCCATGCGGATAAGGCGCGGTAATTTGGTACAGAGATAGCTTGCATATGTACTGGATACAGACATAGGATACTTTTATCCTGGAAAATCAAAGAGTGATTTTTAAAAACCTAAATCCACACGAATGAATTCGCAAGCATCTACAGTTTCTAGACAATTTTGCAATGCAGTATCAGACTTTAGACTGGTTCTATAACAGGTTGGGCTAATATGGCGCCACCCTCGCCGACCGCCGACAGCCTGTATAAGGTTTAATGGTGGAAAAAACTGGATGCCAGGAATTTATTGGCCTGTTGGAGAACATGACAAAAACGTATAATATGACCTATTAATATTACCAGGAATTTAGCCAATGTGTTTTTGAGCTGTGGGAAAGTATGGTCCTGAATTAATTATTATTAGTGATATAAAAACTGGATGACCTATAAGTCCAAACTGGAATGGAGTTAGAGTCAGACTCGTGCACCGAGGGTTCCATACTACAGCCGTATTTTGTCGACATTTTGCACGACAAATCAAAAACTATTATGCACAAAAAAAAGATTCCGAAGAATTGAGAACCTCCTCCTCTTTTGAAATCGGTTAAAAATAAATAAAAATCTGCGCCTTTCATGATTCTAGGTCAACGAGAAGTACCTAGGTTTTCTTGACATACACAACAGATGGACAGACAGACAGACAACAAATAAGAGTTCATTTTTTCCTTTTGAGGTACGGAACCCTAAAAACACACATAGCTGATAAGTTGCAAAGTAAGTTGGAGCTTTATATTAAACTCTATAATCCATAAATCATTATTTACTTAAAGATAACAAGCACTTATAGTATAAACAGTTGTGTACAGGAGCATAATCTAAAACCTGAGACGATGTGAAAAGTTTAATTTTTATTTTTTTTTAATTTATAGACTAGCGCTTGGCTGCAATCAGACCCGGTGGTGAGTGATGATGCAGCCTAAGATGGAGTGTGCTTGCCTAGAAGCTGCCTATTCACTCTTGACTTGAAGGTATTATTGGAGGGGAAAACTGATGCTGGAAGGGTGTTCCAAATCTTAGCGGTTCGAATTAGAAATGAGGAGGCAAAAATAAAATATTTTTAATTTTGCTGTTAGTCTGTGATGCAGGTCAATTTTTAAGTAGATAAATGCATTGCTGCTAGAGTAAGTAAATTTATGGTTACCTAATTATAGGCTTCACTTCAATTTAATATGTAATTATTGTAGGTAGGTACTTAGGTACATTACATCTTTAATTTAAAAAACAGCCACAAATCCTTGACCTGTTTAAGATAAGTAATGCACATAATAAGCTTAATATCATTATTTTTTTTTAATCTTTTATTAACAGGCTTTTACATAAGCTTATCATTGTTTCAATAATTTAAAAAAATGACGTATTTAAGTAGGTAGGTACACATCATTGACATTTTTAAAATCTAAAATATTTTTACCTACTTCCTAAAATAACCACCTCTTACTTAATAAAACAATCCTGATAATATTAGGTATATGTAGGCTAGTAGACAGGTAGGTATATGAGGATTTTTAATTTTTCTCTAGAACATGTGGGGCAACTTTTAATCTTCCAGAAAAAAACAGTTATTTCGCTAAAAATACACGGTACCTACATGGTAAGTAGGTAAATAATAAAAGCAATATATTCTTCTAATTCAGAATTTAGTATTTACATTTTGTATGAACATTTATGCAAATCTGCACCTCTGCTGAACACATGAGTCGTATCATAAATTCACAGTCATAAAATGCAAAGCAGTACGGATAAGAAACAATATTTTAAAATATTATAAAACATACCCGCAACATAATATAATAGTAATTTTATTGGTTTAAACTTACCTTTAACGACATTTTATATCAATCGATGTAAGCCTATACAACCCAGGAATAAACAGTCATCATTCGATGAAATAAATATTGTTTTTGCACAGCAAAATTATTGTTTATTTTCACACCACAAACTAACGCACCTCAAAGTTATTACGTAATTTTAAATTTCGAAGATTACTTCATTCAGATCCTGTATAAAATTATTGTCGCGTGGTTTACGATCGAACTCGAAGGTCCTCGGATTATTTTATTTTTCCGTAATGAAATACGAGCACACAGCGCAAGTCGCACGATATTTTCCCTCAATTCGCGCGCCCGCCGCGAACCGCGACCGTTCGGTTATCGGTTTGACATTGACATATTATTTAGATTTGGTGTTGCTACTTGCTATTATAAATTTTTACTTTAACTTGTTTATAAAACAAAATTAAAGTGATTTAAAATTAATATCAAAAATAAACAATCATGAATGAAAATTTGATCAAGAAGTTATAAAGTTTGCTTACAGTACAAACTTTTGCAGTAGCGTCATCTGTTGTCGTAGAGTGAAATGTTTAAGTAACGCCATCTATGTGTGTAGAGTGAAAGCTTAGGTTCAAAGAGTTACAACAGATGGCGCTGTATTCAAAACTGCCTATTGGTCTGGGATAGGATAAAATCGGTGCAATAAAAACAGCTTTTCAAAAATACATTATGTATTAAGTATCTATAGACATTTCGCAACAAATTATTATTTCAATTATTATAATTATTTATGCAGGTATGATAATTATTTTGGAACTTTAAACCGCAGAGTAGGTAGGGATATCTACTCGTGTCAAACTACCAGTAGGTAGGTATAGTAAGTAGAATTGAAGCAGTGATAATTTATTACAGTAGTTGGCTACTTATTATTCGGCGAGTTCTTCGGCCGCCGCCTCGTACCTAGGCATCGTTGTACGACAGGAGTCAAAAATAAAAATCAAAATAAGTAGACAAAGCGGCCAGGTCAACGTTACTAATTACTTCCATATTTCAAATGGCCGCCAGATAGAACAGCTGATTTGAAGGTCACTATCTTTTATCGAGGTGTTTTGAAAGTACGAAGTAGTTAGTGCCATAGAGTAAACGTTTCATTTTAGATTTCCGTACTTCCAAATGAAAAAAACGGAATCCTTATAAGATCACTTATGCGTCTATTTGTGTCTGTCTGTCTCATCAGCATCATCATCATCATCATCATCATCCTCGTCAACCAACAGACGTCTACTGCTGGTCATAGATCTCTTGTGGGGACTTCACACGCCACGGTCTGGCGTCGTCTGTATCCAGCGGCTCCCTGTGACTCATATGATGTCTGTCTGTCAACCACAGCCAATTTAAACTGGTGCCTCCTTCATCAGGTGTCGCTTGACAGCATGTAGAGCGCTCTTGGTGTCGTAGGAGTCAGGGTGCGCGGCGACGAGGTGCGCGCGCAACGCAGCGGCGCGGTCGGTGTGGTAGCTGCACGACGCGACGCGGCAGCGGTAGAGCGGCAGGCCGAGGTGTCGGCCGCTGCGCAGCACGTGCTTGCGCAAGTTCTCCTGCAATATTACCACTACAGTGCGACAAGGCTCTCTTGGCACTTGAGTGACATTGACAGGGGGGCACTGTTGTAGAACAAAGGCTTAGAATATTCAAACAAGAACAAAGGGGACACTTGACGGTAACGTTAGTTCCGATTTTCGCCACGCGCCAGGATAGCCACCTACCTCTTTTTGAATTTGGAATGTGAAAATACAGGGAAAATGACGGGCAAGGAAAGTATAACTTTATGTGTCAAATTTCACGTCAAAAGTACGATTTTTTCACAGGATTTTTTAGTCAATGGCAAAACGTACTTTTGACATGACAGTTAACCCATTGAGCCCATAAAATTAAAATGGTGTATGAGGAGTCATTATTACGGACTTTAAAGATTTTTGATTCGAAGCAGAAAAGATTGGCGTTTAGTTGTTAAGAATTAAAGCTGAAGTTTAGCTAAAGTATGAGTTGAGTTTATTTTAATTACTTGCTGTCAAAATATGCTAGCTAGTATGAAAGTAGATAGCGCAGTAATACTCACCAAACTCCCACAAGTGAACTCGCAGTGTGGACAAGCATACGGCTTGATTCCCTCATGACATACGAGGTGCCTCTTCATGTGACTCGCCTGGTCCGTGGTGAAGCCACAAGTCTGACACTCGTACTGCTTTTTACGTTCCCCGTGCGTTCGACGGTGTCTGTAAAAATAATAATTAAATAATTGAATAAAAACTACATTTAAAAAATCTTTTAAAAGTATAAAGCTTTTTACAAGTACCTACCAAAAATAACGGACAATTTTGACGGACTGACAAAAATAATGTTAGTAGGTACATGTAGCGCCATCTGGTGATCGCTTATAAAATAAGTTGTACTACGTAAGCACACAGTGCAATCCATCTGGCAAACCTATGTGAAGTAGATTCATTGTATAGTAGTTCAACAAGCTTACCATAGATGTCACTGACTTTAAAAGTACATAACCTAAAAATTGTTTTTTTTTCATCTTTCAATGAAGTCTTGAAAACTAAATAAAATAGAGAAATATATAATATATTATTATTACTATAAACAATTTTTTTTTAGTCATTAGGTCCTTGGTAGATAAGTACTCACCTCTTTAGTTGTGCGGGAGTGGACGCGATGTAGGAACACTGGTCGTGGAGGCAGCGCCTCTCTTCTGCCTCGCACGCGGTGGTGTGTTCAGTTAATTCGAGGCTGGAAACATGACTACCATTGCATTATGATGTACTAGCTGATGCCCGCGACTTCATCCGCGTGGATTTAGGTTTTAAATCACGTGGGAACTCTTTAATTTTCCGGGATAAAGTAGCATAATGTCACTCTCCAGGTCTTTTACTATACCTATGCAAAAATCACGTCAATCCATTGCTCCATTGCGACGTGATTGAAGGACAAACCAACAAACAAACACACTTTCGCATTTACTATAATTTATGGGTAGTGATGATGGAACCGAAAAAAGTGGTGATGATAATGTCAAAAAGGTAAGAAATATTTAGACATGTCAGTTTAATTTTTATCTAAGTACTAGCTGATCCCCGCGGCTTCGCCCGCGTGTGTATTATAATATAGCCTATGCCACTCAGGAATAATGTAGCTTTCTACTGGTGAAAGAATTTTTAAAATCGGTTCAGTAGTTCCAAAGATTACCCCCTACAAACAAACTTAACGACATTACCTCTTTATATAATAGTATAGAAGATATAGATATAGATTATAGTATAGATAAACAGTAGTCATAGCCTAGTGGTAATGACGTCTCGGAGTCAGTCGTGGGGTCCGGGGTTTTCCGGGCCGTCGAAACCACTAAGTAGTCTATCACAGCTTTGTAGAAAAAACCGGCCAAGTACGAGTCAGGCTCGCGCAATGAGGGTTCCGTACTACAGTCGTATTTTTTCGACATTTTGCACGATAATTCAAAAACTATGATGCATAAAATAAATAAAAATCTGTTTTAGAATGTACAGGTGAAGACCTTTCAAAGATATGATACCCCACTTGATATAGTCACTCACTTCGAAAGTTGAAAATACTAATTATTAGTTCATGACCACAATTTAATTTTTGTTGTGTGATCTAACCCTAAATTCATGGTTTTCAGATTTTTCCCCAAATTTCAGCTATAAGATCTACCTACCTGCCAAATTTCATGATTCTAGGTCAACGGGAAGTACCCTGTAGGTTTCTTGACAGACAGACAGACAGACAAACAGACAACAAAGTGATCCTATAAGAGTTCCGTTTTTCCTTTTGAGGTACGGAACCCTAAAAACCTATAAATAATGATGATATTTATGGAAAACTCGAAGGTGCCAAGGATTTGTACAGACGCCCACCTGGAAGGTTCCGCTAACCAAACCACTGAGCTATCGCGGTTCCCACTCGGTAAGTTAATCTAGTAAACAGGCAATAAATAGTCTGAGTTGGTAATTACATAATTTTCAGCCGGACTGCAGAGCCGGCTCGAGACAGGAATTTTCTCAGACGCCGGAATGTGACAGACGGGCCGACGGACGTTCCCTTACTACACTCCGTTCCGTTAACTTTATAGTGAACGGAGTGTAGTATCTATTTTATTTTAACTACTAGCTGATGCTCGCGGCTTCGCCCGCGTGGCCTACAGGAAACAAATGGCATTTTTTTCAGAAACAAACATTATAACATCAGGACGCGCACCCTGAACAGCACCGAATAACACATTTAACCTTCCAACATCCCTTTAGGGGGGGAATTTTCTCATAGTCGTTTCTTAGCTGACACCTAGCCTAAAGAAAAACCTACTTTCCAAATTTCAAGTTTTAATTATATCAATAATTAAAACTTTCCCATACAAACATTCATCCCCTATTTTATCACCCTTATGGGCGAATTTTCCAAAAATCCTGAAACACGTATTTCTTCATATGTGACCGAGAACCCAAATACCAATTTTCATGCAAATAACTTGAAAAATGACGGACTTTCATACAAACTTCCATCCCCCATTTAACCCACTTAGGGGTGGAATTTCGAAAAATCCTTTCTTAGTGGATACCTACTCTTTACAAAAAATAGACCGCCAAATTTCATGTCTTTAGGACCAGCGGTTTAGGCTGTGCGTTGATATATAATATGTCAGTCAGTCAGTCAAGACTTTGAATTTTATATATATAGATATACACTAGCTTCTGCCCGCGACTTCCAACGTATAGACTACACAAATTTTAAAGAATCAAAGATTCAAATCATATTTTATTCAAGTAGGTAGGTGCTATTGTAGGTTTGATAAGTGGTGATAATTTTAATTTTGTAAACTTAAAAATAAAGCACTTAAAAACAAGGGTTCCAAAAATCTAAACACGCCCAGGTCTCAGTTTTTTTTTGAGTTAAGCTGATTTACACTTGATTCATGCCAGACTGCCAACTTGCGGACACAGTTATACCATATACCGACTGACATTTGATTCTGAATGCCAGACTGCCAGACTTTCGGTTATGAGTTTTGCTTGGCTTGATAGACATAACATTACCTATTATAGGGACAATATTACAGAAACAAAACATTTTCGACAATGGAATAGGAAGTAGGAAGATAATAACATTAGAACTGGCAACACTAAGGCCATTGACATCAACTTAAGGCTCTGCTAGTGCATTAATGCAGCGCGGCGCAATAACGCGTAAGCTACGGCGCAAGTTGGATCATCAGCGCGCCTCAATGGCCGCAGGAGGGCGCTGTTTGCGATCTAACTTCTGTAATGGCGGCGACACTTGATTCATGCCAGACTGCCGACTTGCGGACACAGTTATGTGTTGAAGTTTAAAGATCTAGAACTCTAAGGCCTCGTTTACGGAGACGCGGGGCGTCGCGCGTCGCGTGTAGCGTGGCGTCTGCGGCGCGTCGTACGTTTTTTTTTTGTTTACGGTGAGGCGGCGCGTGAAGCGGCACTTAGCATCGCAGGCGTAATCACAAACATATGGCAATATACGATGTTGTTCATAGAGATGCGAGGCAGGAAGAGTGGCGGTGATAACGCAGACGTGCACAGCGGCGGGCACGTCTGCGTTATGCGATTTCCAAATAAAGACTGGCAGAAGTTTGCGCTGCGGGCATCGCTTCTTAAAAAGCAATGATGAGGTCTAGATTGGAGCACGCTTGCCTAGAAGCTGATGCCTAGGTATGCACTCATATCTACATATAATATATGAACCTAAATATAAGCTTTAAATGCAAAAGCTTGTAACGGCTCATCTGTTTAACCAATTTTGGTGAAAAGTAGGTACAACAAAGATAACTTACATCTCAGGGAAGTAGGTGTACCATAGGCTACTTTTTATCCCGGAAAATCAAAGAGTTCCCACAAGATTTTTAGAAATTTAAATTCACGCCGAAGAAGTGCATCATCTGTTTAGTACAGAGATAACTTGCACCCCAGAGAGAATAAAGGCTATCAGGGCCTTTTGCCCGAATCCTCCCATGAGCAAAAAATTTAGCCCGATACCCGATATGTAGGTAAGTACCTATAAGAAATAAAAGCGCAAGCGCAGCGTGCGCGATTTTTTTTGTTTTTGATTACCTACTGCTTTTTTTCTACCTTGCACTGTTTACAATAAAGCATCCGGCAATACCTACTTACTGCAGAATTTATTTGTATGTAAAATTACACGCACTTTCTGAAATATTCGACGTTTATCACAGTTGTATATGTGCGATATGACATCAGTAATCTGCTTGTGATAATAAATAATCGCTTTGTGGACACGCAACAAAAATAGCCGGCGCATCACCGCGCGGCGATGTCCGCATCAATTGGTGGCACTAAGGCGCGGCGGATGCGGCCGTGTCAGCCGTCACACTACTCCTTCACAAATATCGGGAAACATTCATAATTTGACGCGCCTCTTTGATACTGAAGTATTAAATTATTATATTGCTTCGGTCTTTGATACGTGTGCTAAGAGCGGCCGCACACGGGCAGCTTGAGCAGTTCAACAACTTAACACTTGAGCAGTCAAAGTCAAATGCTGGAACAGGCACCTTCAACTGCTTCTACAGTTGAAAAAACAAATGCAGTTATATTATAGTCAATCAATCAATCAGTTTCTACTTTCTACTGCTCATACATGTGATGATTCTCCTGCACCATTCTATTGGCTAAAATGCGTTGTCGCAGCAAGAATACCATACTCCGCCATAGAATAATCACAACGATTGAGATTTTAGCAATGATTGATGCAGCTTGATATGTACATAGTTAAAACCGATAGACATTGGAGTCTCAAGGTGCTAAAATGGCGTCCTGGCATCAGAAAGCCCAGCGTTGGATGTCCTCACAAAGAGGACAGAGGACATCAAACGAGCAGTAGGGAGCCTCTGGATTCAAATTCATCTCCTAAGTAACTTAATTATTAATTTGTTTAGTTAAGTAGTTAGTTATTCTTTTTATTTGTCTAGATATTTTGCAAATGCTGTGTACACATTTTATAGATACATTTATCAGCCTGTGTTTGTCTATAAGTGTCGTAGTTTGTGTTAAATTAATGTATAGTGTGTGTTCCTAATAAATAAAATAAATAATAAATAAAGTGCGCAACATTTATGTCATGTGGAAGTCCCTACAAGAGACGTATACCCAGCTGTGGACATCTATCGGTTGACAAGAATGATGCGATGCAGTCGCAGTTTAAAGCAGTCAGTCGTAACGGTTTCAAGAATCAAGCAGCGAGTGTAGTGTGTGGCCGCTCTAAGACGCTGCATCGAAAGCAAGTGTTGCCAGCGATGATGTTTTTATACGCACAGCGATAAATTCGTGTAAATGCCCTCCGGATGCCCAGAACTATGCCAGATCGAAATATTAGTGCAACTCAAAGAGATCGGTTGACATTTGATTTTATTGTACACACGTGTTGTGATCTGTTGCAACCTCACCGTCTGAAGTTTGACAGCTACAATGTGACGATTGCAATCACTTTTGCAGGCCTTTTTCGTATATCAGTGGCTAGGTAATTTAGTTGTAAACTAGCCAATAGATATTGGTTAGTACAGTAGTTTGCCTACAATGTGGCAATAATTATTACCGCAACTTACCATTGGTGTTCATGTCAATGTTCAACTATGTGATAATTCATAGGTTCGCTATGTGATAATCACAGCTTTCTCTTTCGCCCCACGTTTCCCATTATTACATCAATCCATCGCTGTCTCACTATTGAGAACGGGTCTCCTCGAAGAATAAGAAAGGTTTGGCCATAGACCTCATTCGCCGCCCGGTCAAGTGCGGATTGGTAGACTTCACACATTTGAGAACATTATGGAGAATTCTCAGGCGTGAAGGTCTTCTCACGATGTTTTCTTTCACCGTTAAATCCAGTAAGATTGAATTGCTTAAAACTCGGCAACCTGGGCGGTCTACTCGGCTTCTGGAGCGAGCTTGGATGGCTGGAGTGAAGACTTCGGCGGGGAGGGGCAATGCACGCACAACAGACGGAAACGTATTAAGTATAAGTGCGAAGTAAGAAAGAAGGAGAAAGAAGGAGGCGGACGTCTTAACCACTAGGCTGTCACGGCTTAGTATGGTCCAATAGTGCCAAATCCTCAGAGCAAATATGATTCTTACTCTAAGGCCAAATCGCATAGTTTATTCACTTTGCTTTGACAAATCTGAGCTTTCAATTTATTTATTTATTTTACATCACGCGTTAAATATAAATAAACTTGGTTAGGGAGAGTGCGCACTGCGGTGCGGCGAGTTGCGGTGCGTTTTAAAATCCGTAGAATTTTAATTTAAATCAATTAAAATCCGGTGCGGAATTAATTCCGACGTACGCGCGTTTCTGTGTATACTTACTACGCGAAAGGTCGAGATGGCAATCGGGGAGGGAACGCCCCGTATACCCGCTCAGCCTTCGCGCTAACCCGGTGCGAGGTGGGTGACGTGCGGGTGTTCAGAGCATCCTCCCGCCTCGTACCCCGATTGCCATCTTGACTTGTCGCGGACTAAGTATGGTTTTATTTTTTTTATTTTATTCTTAATAGGTAAACGCTTGACCACAATCACACCTGATGGAAAGTGATGATGTGGCCTATGATGGGAAGCGTTTACCTAGAAGATGCCTATTCACTCTTATCTTAAAGATACCAGGGTTGTAATTGGTAGGAAACACAAATCGTGGAAGAGTATTCCAAGCCTTAGCCATGCGTATGAGGAATGATGACGCAAAACGTTTCGTGCGTGTAGATGGGATGTCGACGACATAAGGATGGAAACTCGCCTGACGTCTTGCGGTTCTATAGTTCACAGATATAGCGGGGAAAAACGCACGGAAATTGACCGTGGTGCGCGCTAACTGTTAGTCCAGTTATATTTTTATCGTGTCCTCCTTCTCGCGACATTATTAATGCTCATAACGTGTCGTGTAAACGGTGTAAATCTCAATTAAACTGTACTCATCAGTCTCGCTGTGACGTGTACACAAATCATAACAAAATTCGAGAGGAGAAATTATACAAAACAAAGGGAGTCGATTTGTCATATTCAAAAATAGATCTTTAAACTCAATAAATTGCTGTAAAGTATCTAAAAGAAATTCGTAACTTTTTGAAATCACTGCTCATAAGTATGATAATTGCGAAAGTGTGTTTGTTTGTTGGTTTGTCTCTACATATTATGCCCATGCAAAATATTACGTCAATCCGTTGCTCCATTGCGACGTGATTGAAGGATAAACCAAGAAACCAACAAAACCAACAAACAAACACACTTTCACATTTATAATAATATGGGTATTGATTATACCTAATATAGACTCCATCGATAGATAGAATGGCAAAATTTCTTAATCCATTAAACTTACCTAAATCTAACACTAATGCCCTTTCTACATCGTGCCATTTGTACAACGTACATCGGCCTTTAGAGTTTTCCATTTCGGTTTTGTAGAGCGTTGTCTCTGTCACTCATACCTATAGGACGTTTTGTCGGTCTCAACAACAGAAACAGTGCTCTACAAATTTGCTATCTCCTTCTAAAGGTCGATGTTCATTACTTTCAGCCGCGTACTGTACCTGTATGACAAACCGGCTTTTCTTACTTAACTATTTCGTCGACGTTAGCCCGACTAGTTTCGAACCCATCCGGGGTCCTTTTTCAACGCTAAAAGAGACTTACCTGTCTCGAAAATTCTTCTTGCATTTGGTACATTCCAAGGTCTCCTCAGTCATTTTGGTCATCCTGACATCCAGCGGAGTTAACTTCGGAACCCGAGAGTCTAACCCTCCATGATCACTCTTTGAATGATTCGCCAGACTAGATTGACGTGTGAAATTCGCTCCACAAATCGAGCATATGAACGGCCTTTCAAAAGTGTGCTGTCTTAAATGTAATCGAAGGGATGCCTTCTTGAAACTCTTCGAGCAAATCGGACACGAGTATTTCTGAACTGTTTTATTCTTTCCATCACTTTTCGTTTCAGTGATGACTTCAGTATGAAGAACTTCGTGGAAGAAGCACTCGGCTTGAGAGTCGGTGGTGAAGATGCACTGGCTGCAGTTCCAGAGGATGGAGGCGTTTGGTATCTCTGCCTTTTGGAATGTGCAAGCGTTGTCTCGAATATGTCGACTCACTTCTTGAGAAAAGATGAATGATTTCCCACATTTGGGACATCTGAAAAAGAAATAGATTTGACTTACTAATAAATTGGAAAAATAAATGGGCCTGACTTACTGACTGACTGATTGATCTATCAACGCACAGCTAAACTATACTAGATCGAGCTCAGACTACTGTCAATGGACATTGGGATAGGTACAGATAGCTATTATGCCGTAGACATCCGTTAAGAAAGGGGATGAAATAGGGGTTTGAAATTTGTGTAGTCCACGTGGATGAAGTCGCGGGCTTAAGCTAGTTTTACATAAATTAATCTTCGAACAATTAGTTAATTACTAGATGATGCCCGCGACTTCGTCCGCTTGGATTTAGGTTTTAAATAGTAACGTGGAAACTATTTGACTTTCCGGTATAAAAAGTAGCCTAGGTCACTCTCCAGGTCTTTTCTAACCCTAGGTCTTTTCTAGGTTCTTTAACTATACCCATGAAAAAATCACGTCCATTCGTTGCTCCGTTGCGACGTGATTGAAGGACAAACCAACAAACCAACAAACAAACACACTTTCGCATTTATAATATGGATAGTGATAAATTAGATACTCTGCTTACTTTTTCTTAATGTTTGGATGGACTCGCCTAATGTGATCTTTGAGTTCCAGGATATTTTTCAAGATAACTTTTTCAGTACAATAAGGACATTTTTTACTCAAATCCTTAGTGTCGACTCCTCTTTGACTCATATTCTCTTTCCTGCGAATCCTGTGCTCTGAAGTCTGCCGATGTCGCTTGGCTTCGTCCGACGTAGCAAAAATCTTTGAACAGACGAGACAAAAAAATGCCTTCTGCTTGTGTCTTGATTTTAAATGTGCTGCCAACGTAACAGAGGATTTAAATTTTTCTTTGCAATGTTGGCACCTGTGTAATTCTTGGTAATTATCAGTAGCTGTTATAGCTAGATCGTGACCAGCTTTCAGGCAATGTCGTTTAATCTCCATGTTATAACGAAATTCTTTATCGCACGTCGCGCAAGTTAAAACTGTCTTCTTCCTTATAATTATAGGCATGGATCTGTTTATAACTGCAACAACTTCGCTGTGTTCTGAATTCGACATGTGATTCAGCATTTCTTGTGACGTGTCACACTCGAACTTGCAAAACGAGCACCAATATCTACCCTCTATCGTAGAAACTGTGAGTTCATGCTCTTGAGAATACCAGTGTTGCATGAAAGTTGAAAGCCAGTTCGCATAGAACTTGCATGGACTGCATTGAAAGGGAGCTTGATGTACTATGGCTTCTATATTGTTGAGAATCAGCTGTCGATCGTCCTCGTCACTTTTTATATCAGTAGCTTTTCTGAAATGATAATGGGATATCAAGTGTTTTCCCATTAAGTGCGTCCGTACTCGTGATTTGCATCCTGAGCATTGCACGAAATAAGATTTGCGTTTCCTCTTCTTTTTCTTGATTTTGATCACTTTCGGTTCTAATTTTTGCTTCTTTTTATGTGGCTGCAATTTTGGACTTTCGTTAACAAAAATGGAAGGGCGTGTCGAACGTTTTTCTACGTTCCGTATAGGTTCTAAATGTCCTGAAAATTCTAGTTCATGTTCTGGAAGAACTTTACGCATATGTAAGTTTGACATGAGATGTTTCTCGTAAATAGTCCTAGAACCTAATCTTCTGTTGCATGGACCGCACCAGTACTGAACGGAGCCTTTAGATTGGATGGTAGTTTGCATGATTTGTGTTTTTTCATTAGCACCCGGTACCCATTTTCCTTTGGTATGCTCGGGAGGTGGTGCATCATAGTCATAATCACGATCATGATCTTGTTCGTCTTTCATATCCCAATCTTCGTGTTCTGGAGAGGCGGGTCGCCATTTACCCCCTGTGTAATTCGGTGATGGTTTCCATTTCCCGTCATGCACTTCTTCTTCTTCATCCTCTTCAGAGTCATCGGATTCTTCTGATTCGTCATCACCTTTATAGTCATTATACGTGCTAATATTATAAGAGGTACTTGGAAGATCTTTTTTAACCGAACCACTTATACTTGCAACAGCGTTAATTAGTTTAGTCTGGTTATCTTCGTTGCTTCCTATTCTTAAACTATGTCCACCGATCCAATCTTCTCCTCTCAGGTTGCTTTCTATTGGACTCATTCTTGGGATATCTCTAGATGTTGATGCAACTGCGTGTGTGGGTTTCTTATCGGTAGCTTTAGAAGTCTGTGTGGGTGGAGTGAGTCGAGATAATGGAGATTTTTTAACGCTGCTCTGTAATTGCAGAGATTGGAAAAAGACATCAGCACCAAGGCTGTATGACGGTTCCAACGGATCGATGGTCGGTAGATCTGGTTTTGGGTCATTTTTGGGTTTACCACAATTCTGTTTTCTATGTTTAACATAGTTGTCGAGGCCAATGATGGTTGCGTTGCACTTGATGCAAAGGTGGCTGTCATCATCGTCGTCATGGTGTGACAGCATCTGAAAGATAGGAGGAAAAATCTTAAAAAGGGGCTTTTTTAATCATAGTCTTCACACATAACTTTTTGAGACGTTTAGAAGTTCTGTAAATTCTGGTATTCTATACCTTAGCGGTATGTATTAGAAACATAATAAATGTAATGATTGTTCCACTTGGAGTCTACTGCTAAAAAGAAAACCTCAGGAACTGTAGTGCAGAGACCTTAGATCAGCAAGTAGGTATTTGGCATTACGATTCTGGCATGTCATGGTTATATGTAACGTCCACATGTCTTGCGGATGAAAGGAGTAGATTGTACAGCGTGTCTTGAGACATTATCTGAGAGTCAAAGCGCATAAATCTCTTGATGTACCGGCAAGATTGATAGCCCGGGCGGGACAGGGCTCGGGTGGTGAAGGTGGTGACATCGCGCGGGGTGGAAGGAACTCCTTAATCGCGTGGTGCATAGATATTAAGCCGTGACGTCTCGGAGGTCGTCAGCGAACTGGGGCATTAAATACGCGAATTATTCAAGCCTTTAACAGAGGCCTCTGCGTCAGTCGCTCCATACAATTGTAGTTTCAATCTCATTTGAATTTTTAGCAACTAAAGTCAATGAAACTTTGTAGACATATTCAAGAAACTAATATCTGTGTCTGTGGTTTGCCAGATTTCCGTAAACATATCTAGTTTTAACGTTACACGCGTGCAAAAATTTGTATGTAAATCCTTGCCTTGAGCCCATGTAACTTTGAAACTAAATATTTTAACAGAAATCTGGGAACTTACAGACTTAGATATTAGTTTTTAGAATGTATCTACAAAATTTCATTGAGTTTGATTTCTTAGTATTTAAATGAGAGCCACACATGTAAACTGTGGAACCAACTCCTATCGATGGTGCATGGGGTTGTTCAAGGGGCACGGCGGACCAATAAATTCCTGAGAGGCCGGCAACGCATCGGCAGTTCCTCTGGTGCTGCAAATGTTCATGGGCGGCGGTAATCACTTAACGTCAGATGACTCGCCTGCTCGTTTGCTCGCTATTTGTATTTATAAAATTTCACGTTTGTTTAGAGCGTACTACCAATAAACTCCGTTTAGTTGAGAATACCTAGCGTTTTCGTGATGATCGATAATGTATGCAACTCACCGTCTCATTACTGTGAAACTTTGTTTCGCCATAAGCCGCCATTTGCATAAGGCTATCTATCACTCCATTAGCATTAGTTTAAAGAGAACTAACTTGTATAGGAATGTGATTGCGATTCGCGTTGTCAACTAGGCCAGGGAATAAATATGGAGGATTGCTGCAATACGACGGAAATTATATTTTAATGCTGTGGTTTTAATTAAGCTGCGTATTCAGCGTGAATAATTGTTGAGCAACATAGTTGCTGCAACTTGTTTCAATGTTGGTCGCAACTCTTTTCAGGATCATTTTATTGTGTCTGTCTGTCAAGAAGCCTACAGTGTACTTCCCGTTGACCTAGAATCATGAAATATGGCAGCTAGATAGGTCTTATAGCAGATATTAAGGGAAAAATCTGAAAACCGTGAATTTGCGGTTACACCACAAAAAATTGTGGTATTGAACAAAAAATTAGTCTTTTCAATTTTCGAAGTAAGATAACTATCAAGTGGGGTATCATATGAAAGGTCTTCACATGTGCATTTTAAAACAGGTTTTAATTTATTTTTATGCATCATAGTTTTTGAATTATCGTGCAAATTGTCGAAAAAGTAAGACTGAAGTACGGAACCCTCGTTGCGCGAGCCTGACTCGGTTTTAATCCCAAAGACCACACGCGAAAGACCTTCAGTGTAAGTGTTATCGGTGAAAGGGATTTTTACTATAAGATCGATAGTCAATGTCTTCTATTAAAAACCCCTTCATCGATATGAAGGGCATATTCTGAAGGACACCTCCGAGGCGCGAATCAAAGGGTCATTAATAATGCTCCCTTCACCTGTCCGACTACATCGCTACACTGCTCTACTGCTGGTGCGCCTAGTGTAAGGTACAATTTGAAATCTCGAAAACTTTGATGGTTTTCGTGAGTTACATATTATGAGCGTAAAATGGACCTAAGCTTCTTATACCTTCGTCTACGCAAAAGCACCCTTCATCATAAGCTAGGTATCTAATATCTTACGTTTCTTTAATGTGTCTTTAGCACTCTACCCATTCATTACCATCTCTGACCAGGTCTGCTCTTAGAATGATAAGGCTTGCTTTAGGCATGGTCCACCACTCTGGCTAAGTACATAATTGACAGACTTGACTCATCTCTGAGTTCAATTCTCATTCAAGTATGCAGGTTTGATCTCGTTGTTTTTCTTCACCGTTAAAAGCAAGTGTTATTTAGTTGTCTAAAACGCACATAATCAAAAACTCCGAGGTGGGCGCCTGAAATCGAACCCCAGGCCCCCCTATCGCTGCTTTTTAAGTAATCAACTTTTCAATACCTTATTTTTTTCTTATTTAATTCTAGCTACGGGCGCTGGCTTCTGTAGATACAGATGTATTATAGTCCGCGACAGGTTGATATGGCAATCGGGGTATGAGGTGGGGGAGGGCGACGCATACTTGCACGTCACCCGCGCTCGCCGGCACCGGGTTAGCATGGGGGTTGTGCGTGTGTGCGGGGCGTTCCCTCCCCGATTGATATTTCTACCTGTCGCGTACTATATGTATGGATCGAATTTCGTTTTCGAAAACTGTAAAACTGACACTAAGTGCTCTGTACACTTTCACTACAGTGATTTGCGAATTGGATCGGAAATTGATTCATGCGTAGTCGTTACGTTCACAATTGACATTCCGAAGCTAAACATTTAGCGAGCGACGCCGCGACGTCTAAAATCTGAATGTTTACGAAATTTTGTTCCTTGTTGATGGTTTTGTTTGAATGTATTTAGGTACGCGTAGGTACCTTGACGTGGGAACTCTATTATGCAATGCAATAATTTCAGGGATGAATATAATATTTACTCGACTTATATGTAAATCATAATATGATTATTATTTACGCGTTATCCTTGTGATAATAATCAAAGGTGAAAAAGTGAAATTTTTAAGTAAAACCTTGTAATTTTTAGGTAAGAGGAGTTTTTAAGAAAGAAATGAATTTAAGTCCTAAGAAATTAATGTAAGTCTAGGGAACACCGTAGATTAGGTATTCGAATGTAAATGTTTACCTTCTACTGAGTAACTGGAATCAGAAAGATCCATAGATGGATGCCATACCGTACCTACCTGATCCTGTAGGGCGATTTCGTAAAACTTGCATCAATCATTATTACAATCTTAATTATTGTGATTGGCTGAATTTGTGCGATTCTTGAGGCAACAATGCATTGTAGCCAATGATGAGCGAGCGTCAACCAATCAGAGGTCATCGTGAATCGCGCAACTGATTTTTTAAAGAATATTAGCCATGTCAGTCATGACTAATATTCCCCTTTCCCCTAGGAGTGGGTACGACAATAGTGCAACGGGTGGGGTTTGAACTGACGGATTTTTTGACCTTTCGGATTTCATTCCGCTTCTTAGCCGTTGAGCTATTGACAGTTTTAACATGTTTGATATAAAAAAAATACTTTTTCGATATGCTTCAATATAATGTCCTTTACCCGAAGTAAAAGTCCATGTATAGCCAAGCTCGATAAAGAGATGTTGTTTCCAGAGTGTCGCAATGTATCCACAAGTTGTCAGTGTGTGTGTGACGTGTACACACACGGTGTGTGCGTGTGTGCGCGACGTCCGTCAGTCACGTGTCCGCGAGCGGTGGACGCCTTCCACTGGGCGGCGGGCTCGCGGTTCGGCACAATTCAGTGCCTCCAGTAAAAGAGAAGTAGCTATACCCTATCTGCGGAGTGAAGTAAATATAGCGCTCTCTCTGTTTTTGTGTGGAATCAGGTACAGAGAGCGCGCTATATTAAGAAAGAAGAAAGAAAGAAAACCGAAAAAAGAGAAAAGTTTATTCATCTTGTGCATTACATATTAACAAACCTAAAATGAGTGGTTAGTATGTAATAGTTCGTAATAAAATCCATACTAAAATTATAAATGCGAAAGTGTGCCTGTCTGTCCGTCTGTCTGTCTGTATGTATGTCTGTTTGTCTATCTGGCCCATTCGTTCAACCGATTTTGACGAAATTTGGTACAGCGATAGCTTGCATCTAGGAGAAGGACATAGGCTACTTTTTATTCTCGAAAATCAAAGAGTAGGTACCCACGGGGTTTTTAAAAACCTAAATCCACGCGGACAAAGTCGCGGGAATCAGCTAGTACTTAATAATTATTTAAAATGAGTTCTTGCACCCACTTGGCACAAGAAGAAGGGCTATTTGTGAAGTGTTCAATGCTCTATCCATGGAAGGAGGTTAGTATAGCGCTCTCTCTGTTACGTACTCCCATACAAATGAGAGGGACAAAAATCTCAGTGGGCGTTAAGTTAACCATTTTGAGCCACCATCCAATCACAACAAAACTTTGTTTTCGAATTAAATTTAGAATGTATTTGAAGACATTTTCGAATTGAATTTAGAAAACTTGGTGTCTCAAAATGGTTAACGTCCACTGAGTTATTTGGCTCTGTCATTTGAATGGGGTTACGTAAAATAAAGAGCGCTATACTAACTTCTTTCCGTGGATAGCGTATAGGTAGTTAAAATGGTTCAATTCTGTAGTGAGGAGTCAGGAGGCCGCCGCGTCGTCAAAGGCTGTCGCCCTAATAACGACGCCGGCATCGATCGCGCCGCGCCGTCACAGCGCCGTCACAGCGCCGTCACCTTCGCACACTACACCGCTTTTTATTTATTTTAAACTTGCACTCCGCAAATTAAATGATTTTGAATGCAAACATATTTTATAATAATATGCACTTACCTCTTCTTCTCAAAGATCTTAGAAAAGAACTTAGAAGTTTGGAGATAATATATCGAGACCCCCCAAACATAATGCGTCCTTTGTATAACTATAGGTACTATCTATACGTAATCGTATGATCTTATCTACAAGCTTATGCTCGCGACTTCGTCCGCGTGGACTACACAAATTTCAAACCCCTATTTCACCTCTTTAGGAGTTGAATTTTCAAAAATCCTTTCTTAACGGATGCCTACGTCACAATAGCTACCTGCATGCCAAGTTACAGCCCGATTCATCGAATAGTTTGAGCTCTGCGTTGACGGATCAGTCAGTGACCTTTTCGTTTTATAAATTTATACTAGCTTATGCCCGCGACTTCGTCCACGACAACACAAATTTCAAACCCCTATTTCACCCTCTTAGGGATTGAATTTTCAAAAATTTTGCCCGTTTATAATTTAGGTAGGAATTATTTAGTTACCTATTCGTCAGAATTTCGCGTAAGTACCGACTCAAATTGCAAACTCAGTGTCTTACAGAATGCAGCACTTGAACGTGAATTTGTTTGATTGACTAAAGAGTTTCAGGCATTTTTTTGGAGATTTCGATTAGAAAACAATACACTTAACTTAATTAAAATTAATTCAAATATTACCTGAATAAATGAAACAAGACTAAATTATAGAGTTGTGAATAAAGATAATTATATAGCTACATTCTTCTCATGTTTTGTTTTAGTATGAATTGAACATGAATTGAATATGTATTCACGAGTATGAGTAGGTGCCTATATTTTTTAATACACAATTAGTATTAAATAATAAGTACAAGTCATACGCAGCAGTACAAAGTAGTACAAACTGCATTAATGTTCAATTAATACGATTCGCCTATTACGGGCAACTCAGTCTCGACTCGGATGGTTCGGCTCCACTATCGGGGTTCCGCCAATGATTCGTGATAATTCGTGGACCAGTGGTGTTTGAGGAAGGTTCCGGACCGCGGAGCACACGGGGAACTGCGTGTTGTGTAGGTACGTCTGCCCCAGAAAGGGGAAAAAGTCGCATAGGGACAAGGATCAGAGAGAAAGAATTTGTAGAGAGTCAAGGCGCGCCGGGAAAGAGCCTCCGAACAAGTACCGAGCGGGCGCCCTCCCGCGTTTGGGCCTATATAACCGCAGGGTTGGTGGGGCCATGGGAGGTGGTGGGTTGTCCGTCTGGCTAAGGTTTGGAACACAAATTACAATCCAAGTAGACTTGAAAATAAGAATAGGCATCTTCTAGGTCGCGCCTAGTATAAGCATCTTCTAGGTAAACGCGTCGCATCTTAGGCCACATCATTACTTTCTAGTTTCTATCAGGTGTGATTGTCATGCCTATAATGAATAAAAAAAGTACTTTTTTTTAAATAGATATAGCGAGCAAACGAGCAGGCGGGTCACCTGATGTTAAGTGATTACCGCCGCCCATGAACATTTGCTGCACCAGAGGAGCCGCCGATGCGTTGCGGGCCTTTTAGGAATTTGTTGGTCCGCCCCTTGAATAACCCCATGTTATAATCTAGTGGGAACACCGCCGATGGGAGTTGGTTCCACAGTTTGCACGTGCGTGGAAAGAAGGATCTGGCGCAGCGGACGGTCGAAGTGCACCAGACACCCAGATGGTGAGGGTGAAATTCCTCACTTTGGTGCGCGGTGCGGTTGTAGAAAAAAGAGGGTGGAATGAGGTCAAAAAGCTCTTCAGAGCACTCCCCATTATACAGGCGATAGAACACGCATAGAGAGCTAACGTCTCTGCGGTGCTCCAGGCTTTCCAACGAGCAGGTTAGTTTGGGATCGTCCACAAGTCGAACAGCCCGAATTTGGATCCGATCAAATGGAAGGAGTTGGAACTCGAATCATTTGCCGAATCCTGATAGTGGAAACGTACCAAGGAGCGCAAGGCAAGGTGCAGTTGTGAATTTTTCCCCGCGATCTGGCAATAAATCCCTCGCCACGCCCAAATCTAATGGGAATTATAATTGATTCCCTCCCAACTAGGCTGATCAATGTTGCCAGTAAATAGTCTATGCCTGCCCGAGCGTTCTGCACCCACGGGCTATGGGCTAATTCATTAAAACATAGCAATTAATAAGCAAGAGTAAGAGCGGTGATAGCCTAGTGGCTAAGACGTCGGCCTTTTAATCGGGAAGTTGGGGGTTCGAATCCGGGCCTCGAACTTTTTAGAGACAAAGTCAAATACAAATTACTTTACTGTAACTGAGCTCTGTAGAGTAGAGTTTCTTTACAGTTGCGAATCTGGGTAAACAGTTTAGATGTTACAAAAACAAAAAGTTACAGACAAATTCTGCCTATTAGCATTCAATATGCTATAATACCTGGCAACGTGTACATAGTTTTGATAAAATTAGTCACCTCAAATAGGTACTTAGTCACAGAGAGAAAAAAATAATAAAAAAAATAATAGGTTTACAAAAAAATGTTTATTGAAATTCAAAGTCAAATAATTTGTTCAAAATCAGTACCCTTTTTATAAATGCGAAAGTCTGTTTGTTTGTAACTTTGTTGATCTGTTAGTTTGTCCGTCAATCGCGTCGCAACGGTGCAACGGATTGAGGTGATTTTTTGCATGGGTATAGATAGATAAATACCTGGAAAGTGACATAGGCTACTTTTTATCGCGGAAAATCAATGAGTTCCCATGAAATTTGTAAAAACCTCATTCCACGCACGTCGCCCACATCCCATCCTCTGCTTCATCCACTGTGCCCTCTGCTAGTCAGAGGGACACGCGGAGAAACCTCCCCCCTGCCAGGTCATTAGCCATGGCTAACAATATCCCCGAAGAGAGATCATTAGCCATGTTACCGGGTTCGAATACTGCTCTTCCCCTCGGATGCATCCAAAAGGGACCAGCAGCCCAGGCACACTGGGAGGTTACCTGGCTGGCATCCTGGGATCAAACCCCTGACCCCGTGAATAGGATGCCGACGTCTTAACCACTAGGCTATCACCGCTAGTTAAGTAGGTATTTAATAATTATGGCCATTGGCCACATACTAACGCTGCACTGCAGAGTTCGTCAGAAGTTCGTATATACCTAACCTAGTACAAAGTTGGTGTCAGTTCTAAATCCGGGGACAGGTCCAGCGGTCACGGACAGCTAATGTGTCCCCGCGGGACACATCCGTTGTCCGCGAGCGGCGAGTGCCGACCAACTTCGTACTGAAGACGGATTAGCTCTGAGACGTACTGCCTTCATGCTAATTTATTGATGTTCTATGATACTTATTATGTTTATTTAGCTATTGGTATTTAGGTTTATTTTACACCACCTCCCATTGTCCATTTCATCCATTTGTTCGTTGTCTCCCTAGCGTTAAGGTTGTCTGGAAGAGATCGCTATTTAGCGATAAGACCGCCTTTTTGTACCTACTTATTAAGATTTATTTTTGTAACCTGTCATTTGTGTTTCTGTGGTGCAATAAAATATATACATACATACATACATACATACCTTCATACCATTACCTAGCCATCATTTGTATAGGATATAGTACGTAGGGTAAATGTCCCAGTAGTCAGCCAATCTCCAGTTGTCGGCCTTTGCTGACATTATCTCCATATAAATAGTGTTTAATTGTTCATAAACAGTGTTTTAAGGGTTCCGTACCTCAAAAGGAACAACGGAACCCTGTATGTCTGTCTGTCTGTCGGTCTGTCAAGAAACCTACAGGGTATTTCCCGGTGACCTAGAATCATGAAATTTGGTAGGTAGGTAGGTCTTATAGCAGACATTTGGCGAAAAATCTGAAAACCGTGAATTTGTGGTTACATCACACAAAAAAAAAATTTTGGTCATGAACTAATAATTAGTATTTTCAATGTTTGACGTAAGATATAAGTATATCAAGTGGGGTATCATATGAAAGGGTGCATTCTAAAACAGATTTTTATTTATTTTTAAGCATCATAGTTTTTGAATTATCGTGCAAAATGTCGAAAAAATACGACTGTGTTACGGAACCCTCGTCGCGCGAGCCTGACTCGCACTTGGCCGGTTTTTTTTATCTGATCCTTGTCTTATGATTAACTAGCTTACACTCGCGAACTCGTCCGCGTGGTCTACACAAATTTCAAACCCCTATTTCTCCCCTTAGGGGTTGAATTTTCAAAAATCCTTTCTTAGTGGATGCCTGCGTCATAATAGCTATCTGCATGCCAAAAATCAGTCCGGTCCGTCCAGTAGTTTGAGCTGTGCGTTGATAGATCAGTCAGTCACCATTTCCTTTTATATATTTAGATTAAAGTTATTCAGCGACACAAAACTGAGACACAAGACAACAAAATGTTAAGACACCTCCACACGACGTGATCGAAGCCCGCAGGAAGTCTTCATCCCGGACAATAACTCTCATGATTGTCCGGCTCCAATGCCTTTTATTATCCCCGTGTGCGTTGCTATTAAGATCCCCGCGTGTATCGTACACCTTATAATTATAACTTATTCAAATAGAAATGCCCAACTATACCCTGCTAGCCTGTGGCGGTTGCCAGAGATGCAACTAGATGGCGCTGTTCAATCGATAACATTTCATGATGTAGTCCCGAACAAAATTGTACCGCCGACAGTAGAAGTTTCAAGATACAACCGCGTCGGCCCAACTGGCGCTACCGAGCACAACCAAACCGCTCGATGGTAGGTCTCCCTTTGGTACGGTCGAGCCTACATACCGCTCCCGTAATAAGGCTATAGGTACAGGATGTAACCAGAACGCTGGCAAAAATGAAGACAGGTGATACTGATGATTACTGATATGATACCACAAAAAATAAAAAAATAAAAATCCTTATTTTGTAAAATTTCACGATAAGTATATTGCAAATAAAACATCTGACTGACGCTATTGGTCAACGAACGTTCCGTAAGTAGGCCACTCGAAGTCATACTTACCGCGTCGAAGGCGGGGCATTGAACCGAGCTTTATATGCTGTGGCGTGTGGAAGTCCCTACAAGAGACTTATGTCCAGCAGTGGACGACGTCCTTAGTGTTTTTTTTACATTCTTGGAACTATCTATTCGACCGAGGTATAGTATCGTACATTTTGTCATTAACTGCTCGTCCATGAATAATATTAAACTCAATCATTTTCATCTCATTCCAGCCAACAATAAATACAAATAAAGTCATCTCAATGTGGCTCATCGATGCAGACAATTGTCGCGTTTATCACTCATGTGTTAGAGATGATAATTGCTTATTAAAGGTCTGTGTGAAACGGAGGTTCTCAAACTTTTTTGCCCCACTGTATACTTAGAACCAGTGGCGTGCACAGTGTTTGAAGCCAGGGTAAGCATGTTAGGTAGGAACCTATTTACTGGCAGGTCATAATGAAAAATATGCATTGAGCCATTACAACTGGGGTAAGCAGTGCATTTATGCCTCTATGACCTGCACGCCACTGCTTAGAACGTCAGCTATTTTGTTGTTAAGTAAAAGACGTCACATGGAGCCAAAGCCTGAATGTCTAGTCTAATAAATTGGTATTTGACAACTAGTCAAATCAGTAACTTTTATCAAACGTCAAAACACACGCTTAGTATGCGAGATTCTATGAAATATTGGTCAATCATTTGACGTGCTTTTTTAGTTTAATCGATAATTTAAAATAGTTATCACACATAAAACTAACAAAGTACGTGGATTTTACGAATTTTGGAAAACTCTCTATTTAATAATTACTGAGAAATAATTTATCTTTGATATACAATATACATATTATGTACATAGGCAACATCCCATATTAATTCATCGAGTCATCAGCCTGTAAATTAAAGGTCGTATGGGCCGCGTACAGTGCGTCTCTTACCCATTTCAGTGAGAAACTACTTGTTTACATCTAAGTATACAGATTACCGATATAGATTATACATCTACTAGCTGATGCCCGCGACTTCGTCTGCGTGGAATTAGGTTTTTTAAAAATCCCGTGGGAACTCTTTTATTTTCCGGGATAAAAAGTAGTCTATGTCACTCTGCAGGTCTTTATCTATACCCATGCAAAAATCACGTCAATAAACCAAACCAATAAACCAATAAACCAACAAACAAACACACTTTCGCATTTATAATAAGGGTACTGATACCGGTTTTGTATAATAGATTTTTGTGTCACAAGGGGCGCTCTGAATTTAAAATAACGCCCTCGAGGAACAAATCATCACTTTGGCCCCTTGTGACACAAACGACTATTTTTACTTTTGGTATCTTTGGGAACCCATGGCCAAATCCGGGGCAGGTACAAACGAACGCATCAATTTCCACAAATCCGTGTCAATTCGATCGTGACTCAAAAAAAAAAAATGAAAAAAAAATCGAAGCCACCCTTTAGCGATTACGTTTATAAATAACTCGTTTTCACATGTTATTATTTATTGGACGCCACGGAGCCGAGCAGCCTCCCGCTCCCGACAGGTTAACGATGACGAATACGAGATACGTTTGTAAAAAGCCCTTTTCAGGCTCGACGCGTGATGTATGCCCGCGCATGCGCGTCGTAAAGCACGCGGCGGGGCGCGCGCGCGCCGCTCGCTGATTGGCCCGGGTAATGAGCGCACGCGCGTGTCGGTGCCCTGCGCCTGCGCGCCCTGACGCGGAGTAATGGTGGCTGTAAAGCCAGGCCAATGACGGATAGGCGCGTTTTTCAAGCCATTGTGTGTAATATACACGTTACTGATAGGGATCGGTTGAGACTTGAGTCGTGTATTCGCTGGCGACTTGATTGGTAGCTGCATTGAAAAACCGCCGGATGCTGAGGTCACTTTATCAGTTTCTGCGTGGATCTTATAAAAACTTAAGGGTATGGTCATAGGTTTATATTAGAACCATTAGAACTTTCGGTTGCACTAATTAACAGCATTCGCGACTTCATCCGCGTGGACAACACAAATTTCAAGTTGAATTTTCAAAAATCCTTTCTTAGCGGACGCCTACGTCATATACTTATAAACGCCATAATAGCTATCTGCATGCCAAATTTCAGCCCGATCCGTCCAGTAGTTTGAGCTGTGCGTTGATAGATCAGTCAGTCAGTCACCTTTTAATTTTGTATATTTAAAGAAGATAATGAAAGTAAATTTTGATTTATCTTTCACACTTTGTAACATTTGGTAGGCATTTGTTAGGCCTATAGTCGGGAGTCGGGACTATTCTTTTGTATATGAACCTATTTAGATTACAAGACCCACTACCGCACAGACGTCTAGTTCTGGAAGATTAAGAATTTTCGTCAAGTCATGAAATAGAAGATTATTTTTTGAAAATTCTAGTCGTTTCGATTAGGTAAAATATTACGCTTACTGATGGTCAAAATTGTTAATTTGTAAGATGATATAGATACCTAATGGTGATAATTAATACGTTCTTAAAACTAAAGCTACGAGGGTTCCAAAAGCACCCAGGTCTGAGAAGAGCCCACAACAAAATCAACAAAGCATAGGCAATATATAATAACCTATAGCTGTACCTACGTGTATAATTATTATATTTTACTAGCTTATGCTCGCGACTTCGTCCGCGTGGACTACAAAATTTCAAAACCCTATTTCACCCCCTTAGGAGTTGAATTTTCAAAAATCCTTTCTTAGCGGATGCCTACGTCATAATAGCTAACTGCATGCCAAAGGAGATCGCCCGTGAACGGGCCCTCTTTTGTCGCGTCCTGTCAAAACTTAAATTAATTTTTTTTTAAATGTGTTATTTTTTTACGATTATGTTTTATAACGACTTTTTTTCAATCTATTATTGAAAATATCCACAATTACAGTTAGAATCGTAAACATGCATTTATTTTGAAGAAGTATTAATTAAATGTAACCTCAATATCAGTAATATAAAAAATAAGATTTCTTTATAACCAGGGTGAATAAATAAAAATCGTTTGCAGAATATAAAGAGCTAATTATTTGTCTACAAAATAAAATTAAAACCATGGTGACAACAATTATATTAGGGGGGGCCCAAAGCTCCTAAGAAATGAAGAATGGGCAATCTCTTTTCAACCCGATCCGTCCAGTAGTTTGAGCTGTGCGTTGATAGATCAGTCAGTCAGTCAGTCATTTAGTCAGTCAGTCAGTCAGTCACCTTTTTCCTTTTATATATATATAGATATTAATAATACATCTATAAAACATGAGTTCCATTTGCCTACGGGCTCCGATTTCAATAGATTGGTACCAATAAAACATATTGTAAGAAACAAACACTGTGTCTATGAAGTTATGGAGTCAATCACACAATGCACTGAGCATAGCCGACAGCTATGCAAGGAGGAAGGTGGATGAAAAGTATACTTACAGTATACCCAGTGGCGTGCAGCTCATAGAGGCATAAACGCAACTGCTTACCCTCATTGTAATTAATCAATGCTTATTTTTCATTTTAACCTGCCGCTAAATAAGTTCATACCTAAATGCATACCCTGGCTTGAACTCCTGTGCACGCCACTGAGTATACCCATAGGTACTTCTTTGTAAGATGGATGGCAAACTAGAGGACGATTCGCAAACTCAGTGTCTAACACTGAATGATAACCACCGAGCTCATTTCACATTTTAATTGAAGATTTTCTACGAAAAAATATTTTAATACTGGATGATGCCTGAGACTTCGTGCGGGATTCCGCGTGGATTTAGATTTTTGAAAATCGCGTGGGAACTCTATGATTTTCAAAGATAAAAAGTAGCCTATGTCCCTCTCCAGGTCTTAAACTATACCTGACCATGCAAAATCTAAAAAAAAATCACGTCGATCCGTTGCGCCGTTGCGACGTGATTGAAGAACAAACCAACAAACAAACACACTTTCATCACATTTATAAAAGGGTAGTGATGACACAAGTTGGTACCTACGACCTATAGTATAGATAAGTAAGTATAGTACGCGACAGGTCGAGATATCCCTTTTTTTTTTTAAAGAATATTAGCCATGTTAAATGACTAATATTCCCCTTTCCTCTCCAACTAAGCGTCAAGCTTGTGCTAGGAGTAGGTACGACAATAGTGCAACGGGCGGGATTTGAACCGTCGACCTTTCGGTTTTCAGTCCACTCCTATACCGGTTGAGCTATTGAGGCATTATTATAAATGCGAAAGTGTGTTTGTCTGTTGGTTGTTGGTTTGTTGGTTTGTTGGTTTGTCCTTCAATCACGTCGCAACGGATTGACGTGATTTTTTGCATGGGTATAGATAAAGACCTGGAGAGTGACATAGGCTACTTTTTATCTCGGAAAATCAAAGAGTTCCCACGGGATTTTTAAAAACCCAATTCCACGCGGACGAAGGCGCGGGCATCAGCTAGTACCTTTTTTTTTTTTATTCAGATACAAATTAGCCCTTGACTGCAATCTCACCTGGTGGTAAGTGATTATGCAGTCTAAGATGATAGCGGGCTAACCTGGAAGGGGTATGGCAGTTTTTGTTAAACCCATACCCCTTTGGTTTCTACACGGCGTCGTACTGGAACGCTAAATCGCTTGGCGGCACGGCTTTGCCGGTACCTACTACTTACCTAGTACCTAGTATAGATAAGTAAGGCCTAGGCGCTAGGGTCGTCTCGGCTGTATCGCGGACGTAGCACATAAATCAGCGTGGCACAATAAACTCTTAGGTTTCAATTAAACATAAATCTCGCATGACGCCGCCTAATGGAGTTCTGAGTCTTGCGCGTCCGTCTGCAATTACATTCATTGCCGATCGCGGTACTGATATAAGTCCCGCAAATTGCTATTGCGCTGGAACCATGTCTCATTAACATCGAAATAACGTCATTTTGATGTCAATAGTCAATTTATTGGTAAAAATTTGTTAACAGGTCATAATATAAAATAAGAAATAATTTTGTTACAAAAACAATTTCCGGAAAGCTCTCGTAGGATTTTTTAAAACCTGAATCCACATAGACAAAGTCGCGGGTATTATAACTAGTAGGTACTTACTAAATAAATGGCACTTAGGTAATCTTCATAAGTTCATACCAATACTTCTTAAAAAATACATCTGTTTCCATCAAGAGTTTCATAAAAAACCCGAGCCTGCTTATTAGATCGTGATTTTTACATTTATTTATTCGTTTTATGAAAATTGTGTAATTTTAAATGTTAATTTTAAATGTTAAAACAAAATAAAAAAGTAAAAAAATTGTAAAAAAGTGTTTCTAGCAGAGCGTGGTTTCGATCCACGGACCTCTGGGTTATGGGCCCAGCACGCTTCCACTGCGCCACTCTGCTCTTGGTAGTGGAGACGAAAATGTGATATATTAACCACCTGTCATACAAAATGTTGTGCAACGCTGTCATTATTATAAAAAATATTAATTAATAATAATAATTATTATTAAAAAGATAAGTAAAAAATAAATAATTAGGATGTCTAACGAAATTTTTTTAGCATGATTTATTTAATTATACTTCAACAATTGTAGGTACAGTTAAATAAAATTATATAAATAAGATTTTTCAATTTAATAAAAAATAAAATAAGTAAGCTTATTTATACTAGTTTATGAAAATATGGTCTACTGTCTCGTCTTCAAGATTTTTGTATAATATTTTCAATAAAAGTTTAAAATTTCACTAGGGTTACCATGATTCCGTGTTATCACGGACATGTCTTGAAAAATTAAGGTCAGGTGTTCAAACTTTCAAATAAACTTTGTACTGTCGAATAAATTGAACACTTTAACAAAATTACAATACAAAAGTAGATGTCATTTTCTTCTTATTGCGATTAAAATATCGGCTCTTAATAAGAAACTTTAAGGACCTACTTATTAGATACTTGCTAGCGGTCGCTTGCGGCTTCACTCCTGTGAATTTCGACAAATCCGGCCTTGTTCCTTGTCTACATTATAAAGGGCCTAATAAAAAGCTGAAATTTTGTACAGAGGTTCTGTGCAAAATTTCAACTTTTTGTTAGGTCCAAGGGCTTAGGCTAGGTGTTAATGAGTCAAGACTTTTCTTTTTATATATTTAGATTATAACCATGTATGGTCGTGAATCATGATGTAATTTTATTTTATGTTTATATGGTGCAAAATTGAAGTAAGTAGCTTAGAGTGAGTTATTGTTACATGTGTAAGTTGTCTTATGATTTGGCATCACTCGTGCGTATGAAAGTCTTTTGGGTGTGCAGGCTCTAATAATTTCCCAGTTGCCAGCTCAACGCGCAATAAAATAAAAACTCCGTCGATATTGTTACGAGGCGGTGTTGACGTGCTTATTAAGAGGGAAAATTGAAAATTGACTCGCGCGATGATTGGCAGGGGAATATTAGCTGGATGCAATTTTGCCGCGTATTGTTTGCGTTTTTAAAGGAACCTCTCTCGGGTGACGCTAATCCATCATTTTGGCGCGCCACAGCTCGGCTATGGCTCGGCTGTTGCAGCTTAGAACAATGTGTGAAGGTAATTAAAATCTAGATGCAATATTGAAATTGCTATCGCCGTATTGAATGGAAAGTTTTTAGAATTTCCGCTCTATAGGAATTTTTAAGAGCGCTGGTGATTGACTGATTTAGATTTTGGTTCACTTTTTAGTTTAAGGCTACGATACTAGATGGCGTTAGTGGTAAGTTAACTTTATAGAATATTCATTTTATTCTTATCTTCTATGACTTTTCATTTCTGTTCTTCTTCACTTCTTCTTGTAAATTTTTCCTATAGGTACATTAAAGCTTAGTAAAAAATACACCATCATATCGTACGAAAAGTGTCGATTCAAAGGGGTTTTAGAGTTTAGAAAACAAACATTCAAAGGGCAAGCACAAGGACAACCTAGTTTAGTTTAGAGATTTTCAGTGTGAAAATCCTTATTATTTCATAAAATAAGCCTAAAATATTTAATTAACCTTAAAAAAGTATAATAATTTAGTCAGGAATATTATTAATTGTTGGTAAGTGGGTGCGTAAAAATTACACGTTTCTTTTCAACGCGTAAGTATGTACAAGGTAAAGGGATATACCTACATGATATGATGTCAATGAAGATCGACGGTGGCGCCCCTAGCGGCGGGCACGCGTCACAGCTGCGTCACCATTCCCCCATTATAGCTTTATTATTGTGTATTTCCAATATTTTCGCCTTCGCCGTCTCATTACTCGTGGCTGACGGCACTAATCCGCCGGGACCCGGAGACGAGCCTTAATGGAGGTGATCATGTGTCCTAACGCGCATCGTATTGAAATATGACGTATTAGCCCCACCTGGGGGACTGCAGCCTTAATAAACGAAAAAAGGTGGCTGAAATGACGACTAATGAGAGATCCCTACTAGGTGTTCAAATATGTATCAAATGCTGGAAAAATGACAGTAAGTATTTTTTTAGAAGTACGATTTCCAGACCGCTAGACTTGCATGCGCATGGTGGATGAGCAAAACGATGTTTGGTGGCACTTTATTGGTGGTGCTGTACAATTAAAAGTATTAGTAGGTACTTAAACGAAAGAGAAACTGCAAATTTCTAGAAAGAATAATCTTTCGATTAAAAATAAAAAGATAAGTAAACTCTAAAAAGTGATGATTTCATTTATATAAAAAAGTTTAAAAAATATGTAGCACGCCTACCTACCTACCAGTGGAAGGCAATGACTCGATTTGAGATCGAAAGAATTCCATCCATTAGAGTTCTTGGTTTCTTTTTCTCTGAAGGTTACGGATCACTAAAAATATCCCAGAATATGTAATATAAATCAAATGAAGAAGAAATGCCAATAAATATCGCGCCGAAATCCAATAATTACGAGGCAATGAGCCGGCCGGCCACAAATCAAAAACGGACGCGCATACTAATGTCTTATCCTAACATCAGATTAAAAACATCAATACTTGTCAATAGAGGTCGCCTCCCACGTAATTATAGCCAACAATATCCCGGGGAGGCTCGGCCGGAGGATTAACGTATATCAAGTGGGAATAATTGAAGGAATCGATTAAATGAAGAGTATTAATTGGTGATGCGCCCGCGCAGCCCTTTGATGCGATTCAGCCTTATCTTGATCATTTGAATCTGTCGACTCTAGCTTTGCCTTTACTTATTTTCATGGTGATACAACTTTGTATTACTTACGTTACTACTAAAGATAAACATTAAATATTATATTATCTATGGTAGCATTTTTGAGCATCAAATTTACATATTGCTGTTTATTTGATTGTTTTGATTAATCGTAGAGACTTTTTTTGACCTCTCAAACAGTATCTGTTAATGCTAGACCTTACGGAGCTGCAAACGGCCATTTTTAATTTTTCATAATAATTCTTCAATTATGTCATTTTGCATCTTATCTGCTAAGTGATCATTGAACAATTTAACGTAGGTGCCTAATCTCATTTGGATATTACTCGTAAGACGTAGTCGTAGTAGCTTCAACTTTAAACGAGACAAAGAGTAGAAAATATCAACAAAGCGAACACTACTTTATTAAATTCATAAGTTTTAATTTACCCGCGTTTAGCGAAACATTCGCGATTAACACGGGTTAATAACGCAATTTAAAAACCGAACAAACAAATGTATGTAAATTGCGCAACTCTATGTAAAAGCCGGCGATAACCTCGCAAAATAGAAATACGCACGAAACGTTCAACAAAGGCTTCTAAAGCTTTGGGAATAAGAAATTGGTGGGGTTGAGTTAACTTTGTCCGGGTGGAGTGAGCTGGAAACAAGCACGTTCAGAAACTGCTTACACGAATTAGCGCATCAAAGGGGCGAAGGGGCGAAATTAGAAAACTCGCCTCCCCTCCCGCCCCACCCCGAGCATCGTTCTGCACGTCATAAACTGACAATTTACGATAACTCCCGGATTAGCCTGTTTGTCTGTTATGCATCGGAGTATGAGCCGGCGAGGTGAAGGGGGGCGGAATTGTTTTACATTTGCATTCACAAGTGGGGCACCTCCAATCGTCGGATTGATCAAACGTTTTGTTTTCTGTTCTCGGTTCTCGCACTTTTCCGCAACCTTGAAGACGTTTTAGCTTCGAACCTTTTTGGTATTTATTGGCAATAGATACGATTAGGTATTATGCCTACATCATCATCATCATCATCAGTGGCTTTACATTTCTCAATGGAAGGTTTACTCTAGCGGATTTCTCCACTGAAACGTAAAATGTTTTTGGTTTAAAATACATTACACTTTATACATGATGATATTCATAATGCTCTATTAGTACAGTCAGCAAATAGTGGTAATAAAACCTCCTAAAACACTAAACTAGAAGAAATAAAGCTACTTCATAACAGTGTAACTACCTACCTAAGCGATTACACAAAATGTACTTTAAAGAAGGTGGTCCATTTATAATCCTAATTCAGGAATTTAATGTGCACCTCCATAACGAATATCGTCCACTCTAATGCCTACAGATAATTAACAAAAACCTCCTCGCCCAGGGTCAATCGTAAATTCCACCCAAACTGCGGCATCATTACATTTGGCAAAACATACAAATAAAGAAAGGCCACGAAGGTGTTTTATTGTCAAATTAATTTGCCTACAAAGTCGTTTGCTTTGTGCCCGTCCGCGTCTATGTCGGCCATTAAACGTTACGGCGACCATGCTTCATAAAGAGCGGCCCGTAAAAATTAACGTCCCGCCGCCCGTCCCGCTGTCGTCCCGCCCGCGCCCTGCGGGACAGATTTGAAAGCTCGTATTTTGTGTACACTCATATTTTATTTTGGATAACATTTCTGTTATATAAACAACGCACCGGAGCTTTTTATTGAGGGCCTCTCCTATGAGGATATTAAAACATGAAACACATTAACAGTCTGTTAATGCAAATGGACCCTTTTAACTTTTATTGCAGATGAATCTAAAACTACACATCACTTTGTTACTTTATTAACAAGGTGTAGTTATCAAGAATCCTAGCCTACCTATATACAAGCAGTCTTTCATGTCATACATTTGAATGTTTTGGTAATGAAGACAGTTCTTCCTGAACTGTCGAACCAGATAGACTAGATTGGTTTAAAAACTCTAAAAACAAAAGAGACAAAAATGAAAACTTAAAACTATTAAATAACAGTGTCTTTTTTTGGATTTTAAAATTAATTGGAATAAGTACCCTGAATTAAAATTTATAAATTAGCACTAATACCAATAGTTTTGTTTTTACATCTGTCGGCACTCCAAGCACTATTAGTATTAATATACATCAAGTATATGACGAAACCTTGATGCCCATGCCAAAATCGCTCAACGTGCATAAAGAAGTTTTCACTTTAAAAAAGTCCGTGAAAAGGGGTCAACATGGCCACCGTATTGCTAATTTCTTAAAGGGCGACCGCGACCACGCTCAGTAAATAATTGTCCTGCTAAAAGAAAGCTCAGCAAATCTCCGCGATTAGCATAAAAAGCACCTAAACAGACCGCCGGAAACGTCGCCTTCCTTCCGCAATATTTGTAGAGAAAAAAAAATAACACATTTCCGCCCGACATTTTGTCTACCGCGCGCGCTAGCAAAAAGTTCGCTGATGTTAATTGCTGCAGGCTAATAAAAGTTTTAAAGTTATTAATGGAGATTATTTGTTCGAGTCATTTCTTTGCATTGTTATTAAATTAGTTTATGCTTGATTGGTGTGACAATTTAAGGAAGTATAATTAACTAAGTAGGTATGAAAAGTAGGTATTATTATGTATTATTTAACGGTAGGTACCTAATTGGTGTTGGTGTGGCACTACTAAAAGCCATAAAGCAAAATAAGAAAAACATTGGAGACATACCTATCTACTTAGGGACTAAAATTGTGTTTGTGTAGCATAAGTGATCAGAGAAAAAATTCTTGACACTGTAAAAATCAACTTTAAGACGAATATTGTACGGATGATGTTCAATTACCAATATTATGTTATGACCCATTTTACCTCCATTCGTGGATTAGAATCCAGCAAATACCTACCTACTTAATACGAACTTGAAGAGAATTCCTTTTTTACTTCAAAAGATCTCTGTAGCCTGCATTTTATTAAAGAACAAAGAAAACGTATACGTTCTTCAAATAACAAAGGCGAAGGCAAGAAGTGAAAACCAGTAGGTTTCAATACTGAATCAAATGTCCAATCTAACCAATTATTTAGGTTCTGAAAATATAAAAACCAAAATTTGTTTATTTCAATAGGAACACTAATTCAATAGGAAGCTCTTTGGAACATCAACATTTGTAAAGTTTGTAAAGTGTTTGTGTTCTGACCCTCATTCTGATGAGAAAGGTTCAGTCCATGGTTCACCACGCTGGACAAGTGCTGTTTTTGGCAAATTTCACACCTTTGAGAACATTATGGAGAACTCTCAAATATGCAGGTTTCTGCTTCACCGTTAAAGCAAGTAACGTTAAAATTGAACACACAGCTCCAAAAAGTTAGAGAATCGAATCCCTGACCCACCGGACAGAGAGTAAAAACTGTCAAACCTTTAACAGATATAATTTTGGGGGGTAATTGAATCAAATTGAACATATCGGACGGCACGCTAGAGAAATCATAACCGCTCGGAGCAGACACGTTGCGTCGTTAAAATTTACGAATAATTTCGCCCACAGAAAGCCCCCGAATCCTCCAGACATCTGTTCCAAATCGCAATAAAAGTAGACGGCAGCAGAAACATAGAATTTTATCACGGCCGTGTCCATCATAAAGCATCCGAGCATCCCCCGGCGGGTCGAGGAGGGAGGGTAGAAGTAACATAAAAGTTTACAGGCATTCGGCTAATAAATCGTGTCAAATAAATAAGTGTTGAGTCGGTTGGCGGCATATTGATTCGTCATGTGCCGCCTTAGAGGGCGAGGGGTGCGGGGCACGCGGCCGGGTGGTCATAAAGGTGCGTAATGGCCGCCGTCGGAAGACAGCGCAGTGGCGCGCATCGATTAGCGCTCCGCCGCCGCGTCAGCCGCCGACGCAACGAACAGGCACCCGATCCGACCCAACGCGACCTTCCTTCGATCACCCGCTAACGATTAAACGACCTTTGACACCGGAGTTACGACCCAGGTTCATCCTTGGCGAAAACGCTGACAGAGGACCCTGTGTCTTGAGGTGAAGTTTTTAAATATACCTATAATACCAGGTGGATTCCGATTTTTTCGAGGTGATTCCATCAAATCTTCATACATGTAATTGGTCTGTTGTCCAGAATGTCTAAACTAAGATGACAAGTCTAAATCTAGTGCTATCCTTTTCTGCAGGGAGCATAATAAGGGTAAGAGACAGCGATACATTTAGAGTTTTAGACCTGTTATTTTAATTTAGACTTTAGAGATACAGACCTGCAACAAAATAAACCGCTCGATTTTACCGCCAATAATAATTGTTTATTAGGTAAGTAATTCATAATAATTGTCCTTAATAACAACTACTAAATCATGGTAATATTACTGTATTTTAAAATTAGAATTATGTTCGCTTCCAATTTTAAAATTGGAGCAAAACTAAAAATCGTTTACTTGTTTCTATAACGGTTCGATAGATGGCGTGAGTAGTAAGCAAACATTCGAAGCGCGTGACAAGTTAGTGTTATTCCGAGTCGAATAATAAAACATTGAAGCTTAATAGCTACAATTGTGTCATAGTAAGTTAATAAGAGTCGTAAATCATACTCTGTCTGGGGTAAATGGTTATTATAAAGCTGTCAGGCGGGATATAGAAACGTCATGGTTTTTGTTTATTGGTAGCTCTAGCCTCTAGGTATATCAAGTCTATACCTACCAATTTCTAATCTACGTAGAGATACGAGAAATGCGTAACCTGCGGATTGATCTTAACCTATTTCTGTAAAAAAAACAATTATTACTTAGGTAGTCAGTGCATGGGTTTAATGGGTTTAAAGTTTAAACTTATTTAAAAAACCGGGTCGAATTATTGTGAACCACCTCTCTTTTGGAAGTCGGTAAAAGAGGTTACATATCTACCTATTTACAGACCGACCAACATGTGCATTTATTAATAACTAGCTTATGCTCGCGACTTCGTCCGCGTGGACTACAAAATTTCAAACCCCTATTTAACCCCCTTAGGACTTGAATTTTCAAAAATCCTTTCTTAGCGGATGCCTACGTCATAATAGCTATCTGCATGCCAAATTTCAGCCCGATCCGTCCAGTAGTTTGAGCTGTGCGTTGATAGATCAGTCAGTCAGTCAGTCAGTCAGTCAGTCACCTTCTCCTTTTATATATATAGATTAGAAGACTAGTTTATATACAAGCGTCTTCGTTTACGTGGATTTAGTTTTCTATAAATCCTCGTAGGAAGCCTTTGATTTTCCGGCATAAAAAGAAGCCTACGCGGCAGAAAATAATGTACATCGACCTTTAGAAAGAGGTAGTGGTTTTGTGGAGCATTGTCTCTGTCGTTGAGACCGACAAAACGTCATATAGGTATGAGTGACAGAGACGCTCTACGGAGCCGAAATTTCATTCTAAAGGCCGATGTTCATTATTTTCTGCAGCGTACTGTATAAGTAAGTCCGTTCCCGAGATGCAAGCTATCTCTGTATACGCGGCAGAAAGTGATGTACATCGATATTTAGAAGGAGATAGCAGATTTGTAGAGCATTGTCCCTGTCATTGAGACAAAACGTCATATATGTATAGTGACATAGACAACGCTCTACAAAACCGAAATGTCATTCTAAAGGCCGATGTACATTACTTTCGGCCGCGTACTGTACCAAATTTCGTCTAAATCGTTGAAACGGTTGCGGTTGGGCCGTGAAAAGCTAGCAGACAGACAGACAGACACACGCGTTTAAAATATGAATAAGTATGGATAATAAAATGAAAGTGTTGATACAATATATAAGTTTGCGTGTCCACTTGATCTAAATCTTGCTTAATGGAAAACATAAGGAGGAATTTTTAATAAAACCGAAGGCCGTTATAAAGATGTTTTATTGATTCGCTCAATATTCATGCGATTGTGACGTATTGACGCAGTAAATTACAATATCATTATTGTCGGGGACCATACCCAATAACAAATAACCGATTTTACTACATGTCCATGTCGGCGAGTACAGGATGTTCTAAAATTTACCTTTTAATTATAACTTACTTATGAAAATGACATACACAGCTTTCTCGCGCAGTGCTGGAGGAGTGTAGAGCCAAACTTGTGTCTGACATAGAAACCTGCCTAGGTAAAGTGTCAGAATGGGGCGCACAAAACCTAGTGCAATTTAACCCAACTAAAACACAGGTTTGCGCGTTTTCCGCCAAGAAGTCCCCTTTTACACTGCCTCTTCTCTTTCAGAGCACTCCCCTCACACCTTCCAACAGCATTGGGATCCTTGGAGTCCACATTTCGAGCGAGGTTCAATTCCGCGATCATTTGGAAAGCAAGGCCAAATTAGCCTCCAAAAAGCTTGGGGTGTTCAACAGAGCAAAGCGGTACTTCGCGCCCGAGCATAGGCTCCTACTCTATAAGGCGCAAGTCCGCCCTCACATGGAGTACTGCTCCCACCTTTGGGCTGGAGCACCCCAGTACCAACTCCTTCCATTTGATCGGATCCAAAGGCGGGCTGTTCGACTTGTGGACGATCCCAAACTAACCGGCTCGTTGGAAAGCCTGGAGCACCGCAGAGACGTTAGCTCTCTATGCGTGTTCTATCGCCTGTATTATGGGGAGTGCTCTGAAGAGCTTTTTGACCTCATTCCACCCTCTTTTTTCTACAACCGCACCGCGCGCCACCGTAAGGAATTGCACCCTCACCATCTGGGTGTCTGGTGCACTTCGACCGTCCGCTGCGCCAGATCCTTCTTTCCACGCACGTGCAAACTGTGGAACCAACTCCCATCGGCGGTGTTCCCACTAGATTATAACATGGGGTTATTCAAGGGGCGGACCAACAAATTCCTAAAAGGCCGGCAACGCATCGGCGGCTCCTCTGGTGCTGCAAATGTTCATGGGCGGCGGTAATCACTTAACATCAGGTGACCCGCCTGCTCGCTTGCTCGCTATATCTATTAAAAAAAAAAAAAAAAAAAAAAAAGAAAAGTGTAGATTTTTAATTTTACGTAAGGATATTTTATACATCGGACACAGATTAAAAAAAGATTTTTCATAAGATCGGAGACTGTAATAAAGGTGTTTTATTGATTCGCTTAATATTCATGCGATTGTGACATATTGATGCAGTAAATTACAAATATCATTACTGTCGGGGACAATAACCAATAACAAAATAATCTATTTTACTATATAATATCCATGTCGATGAGTACAGGCTGATCCAAAAATTTCAAATTTCAAAAAGTAAATTACTATTAATATTAATCATATCAGACAAATAAATTTCGCGGATCGCCTCTGGAAAACCAGTAAGAAATAACTGATTTTACTTCAAGTCAATATTGGCGTCTAAATTCGCTTTTTAGAAAAAAGGCTTCGCGGATGAAGTCGCAGTCATCATCTAGTTTTAAATAAGTATTAAAATGAATACAAGATCTAAATATCTAAATATATAAAAGGACAAGGTGACTGACTGACTGATCTATCAAGGCACAGCTCAAACTACTGGACGGATCAAGCTGAAATTTGGCATGCAGATAGCTGTTATGACGTAGGCATCCGCTAAGAAAGGATTTTTGAAAATTCAACCCCTAAGGGGGTGAAATAGGGGTTTGAAATTTGTGTAGTCCACGCGGACGAATTCGCGAGCTAAGCTAATTTTAAATAAGTATTAAAATGAATACAAGACATAGGTACTAGGAGGCATTACAAAGATACATGCACGATACAAATGGATATCTGCAATTAATCGTCTATAGTTAATTGCTTGTCGAGCATCCTGTGCATTAGCCGGGACTCGAACGCCAGTCCCCCGACTTATTGCCGCTGCGTTCGGACGTTGATTAAAATCTCTCACTACATTCACACAAAGCTTTACTTTGATATATTTATAAATCTTATGAAACGTCTGTTACGACCCGACGACCTGGTCGCACCTGTACGCGATATTGACCCTTCGTGTCCACGAAGTTAGGTTGTCATTAGCGAATCAAAACACACAGACCTGCCTACCACCTGTCAAGTGATATATTGGCTTTAAATAACATATCTTATTTATGTTGAATCGGAAACAAAATGTATAAAAAGGGTTTATTATAAATAATCGTGCGGTCTGTAGTGGGAGGACGACTAAATTTGTACTGCAGCCTTGTATTACAAGTTGCATGAGGGACCGGCCAGCCAGCTGTAGATAAATTGCACTAGATAGGTCTTTCTTAATAAGCCGATTGCAAGAATCCCAATCTTTCATACCTGTTCCGTAGAGCGAAAAGTCACTAAGTTCAAAAATTGCGAAAGATGGGCGAAAAATCACTACCTTAAATCGAAATATAACTAGGTATAACTTACTTTGAAACGATATGATTCAAGGGTAAAAAAAACCGGCCAAGTGCGAATCAGGCTCGCGCAACGAGGGTTCCGTACTATAGTCATGTTTTTTCGACATTTTGCACGATAATTCCAAAAGTATGATGCATAAAAATAAATAAAAATCTGTTTTAGAATGCACAAGTAAAGCCGTTTCATATGATATCCCACTTGATACAGTTATCTTACATCGAAAATTGAAAATACTAATTATTAGTTCATGACCACAATTTAAATTTTTTTGTGTGATTTAACCACAAATTCACGGTTTTAAGATTTTTTCCCAAATGTCTGCTATAGGACCTACCTACCTACCAAATTTCATGATTCTAGGTCAACGGGAAGTACCCAGTAGGTTTCTTGACAGATCGACAGGCAGACATACAGACAGACAACAAAGTGATCCTATAAGGGTTCCGTTTTCCCTAAAAATGGCGAAAGATGGGTGAAAAATCACTAATCTAACTTCGAAACGAAATGATTCATGAGTGAAAAATACTGCAATTTACTGACTGCAATTTTTCAAAAATATCTATGTAACAATTTTCTTTTTAATTTAATTTGTTTTAGAAGTCTTTATCGTACAAAGATATTACAGGAAAACAATACAAAATACAGAAGGTACTATACAAAGGGTGCACGGGCGGCCTTATTGCTAAAGCAATCTCTAACAGGCAAGGCAACCTTTGGTGAAAGGATTCAACTGACCAGAGCTAGGGATGGTAGAAGAAATAAGAAGTAAAATTAAAATTTTATAATAAAACCTAATAATATATCTAACTATGCCTGAATCAAATACCATAAAGAGATAAGATTATAAATTCAAAAATAATTATTATTGTAAAAAAACATCTGTCATCTTTTTCATTTATTTGAAGCCTCGTACCTACTATGGCGTTCATTCTAAGAGGAGACCCGTGCTCAGTAGTGAGCCGTCGATGGGATGGGATATGACATGACTAGGGAACAAGATTTCATTAGTATTTGACACCTAATCTGTCCATTTTTCCATTTCCTAATCTACCTAAGATTAGGTTAGGATTGAAGAAACTTTATCTGATCGGTAACTTACCACTGGTTCGGAAAACAAATTACACTGAGAAGAGCCGGCAAGAAATTCAGCAGTTACTCTTTTCAGTGCGTGCGCTACTTGATAAAATGCATAGTAATCCTCAGAAGAGCCTCAATAGCTCAACGGGTAAAGGAGTGGACTGAAAACCGAAAGGTCGACGGTTCAAACCCCGCCCTTTGCACTATTGTCGTACCTACTCCTAGCACAAGCCTGACGCTTAGTTGGAGAGGAAAGGGGAATATTAGTCATTTAACATGGCTAATAATCTTTAAAAAAAAAAATAAAAAAAAATTATGTTACAGATCGCGGATATACAAAGTAAGAAGGATACTCCTAGGTATTTTAGTTTGGTTATTTTCGACTTAATGAGTTTTCGCTCTAGTGCGAAGACGATATTATATTATACTCTCGTAAAACGCTCTTATCGACAACAATAACCGAATTGAATCGCAATAACTTACAGGCCATTGTTGGCCAATGAGACGTGCTCAATGAGCACAAATTAATTTATAACTACAATAATACAGCTGCAGTTAAAAGGGATTAATGCTAGTGACGTAAACTCGCGCTTTTCATTTACAACGGAAAAGTTTTGTTAATCTCTGGTAATGGGCGTTGCGAACAGTTTAGGTGTGCATGCATGGATTTGGGTTTTTTGAAAAGCTCAAAACTCAAAGGAACTCTTTGATTTTCCGGACAAAAGTAGTATATATCTGCACCCAATGACTTCTATGTACATATCTATACATGTAACTACAAAAAATAACGCGAAAAATATATAAAAAAATCCTACATTTTTTAAAAGTTCACGATATAAGTATTGCAAATAAAACATCTGACTGACGCTACAGGTCAAAGAACGTTGCGTAAGTAGGCAGTACAGAGACGACGCTCTCCGAAACCTCTATCTAAATGTCCATGTACCTACGATGCAGTGGCGTGCACAGGGTTTGAAGCCAGGGTAGGCATTAGTTAGGTGAGAACCTATTTACTGGCAGGTCATAATGAAAAATATGCATTAAGCTATTACAACTGGGGTAAGCAGTGCATTTATGACTCTATGACCTGCACGCCACTGCAGTACGATGTCGGCTAGTGGCTACTGTAAATGGTTGACTCAAGCATCAAGCAAACTTTGTAAACGGTCAAAATGCTTAACTCAGGCACAGAATATATAATAGACTCAGGCCAGAATCTACGTGCGTGACGTCAAGCCGCTTGATCGTCTCGGAAGCTCTTTATAATGTGACCCTGTTGGGATATTTTGATTTTATAGGAAAAATATCAGTAAAAGGAAAAACTTGGACGTCCTGTTTGAGATATATATTTGAAGTCAGCCAATATGTCATCGAATGTAAAACAAAAAACTCTTAGAAAAAATAAGAATAAGAACATATTTAAATATAAACAATTTAGTTTACAGCCAGTTCCAACAGACCCCAGAGAGAGCTTCTGTACCTACGAGTCAAATGACATTGTGTGTGTCGATACATTATCTGATGGGAGTAATACGTATTTTTCATTCACATTGTTCCGTGAATTTCACTTACACCTGACATTAATATGAATTTTAATCATAAAAATTATTAATACGGTGATATATTATCACAACCTTTTTCGGCGCAGTCCATGGGACATTAAAACGGATCATAATTCAACACCATCGCGTTCAGCCCCGAGTCTATGACACGCTCGCTAAATCTCTCGGAAGGCGGTCTCTTGCCACATAAATTATTATTTTGTAAATAAAACTAATGAAAATTAAAAAATGAAAATAAAATAGTAATAAGTTAGAATATTAATAAAATCGTGTAAGCCGTACAAAATAAAAAAAGAGGAATAATAAGTAAAAATATTAATAAAATCATGTTCCTAAAAAACCCTAATTTATGTTAGTCTCCACTTAGGCTGAGATCTATAGAGCGCACTTTGACTTTGCTCAGACTTAAGTTTGACTTAAAACGAGACAGATTTATGTGTGAGATATACATCTGTCTCGCTCTGGCTAAAGTCTAAGCGAAGTCGGAGTGCTCTCTATAGAATCCACCCTTAGAACCTCGTCATATGGAACTGTCCAGCAATTTCTATTACAGTCCTATTGGATATTGCTGGCGTGTGGACAGTAAAGAGGCGATTACAGTCGTCTTTTACAGGCTTCCTCTTTCTGTAACGAAGCATTTTACGAGCAAGTGGGAGAAAAAATTATGAACACCGTGATAAATATATCACCTTTTTCGGCGGGACATTAAAACGGATATAATTCAACAGCATCGCGTCCCAGCCGAGTCTATGACACGCTCGCTAAATCTCTCGGAAGGCGGTCTCTTGCCACATAAATTATTATTTTGTAAATAAAAATAATGAAAATAAACCCCGCACCGCGCCGGAAACATTTGTCCAGACGCGTCACTGATAATCCGGGACACTTGATTTATTGATAATTAGCTAAGTATAATAATAGCCTTTATTTCCCAATAAATATAACAAAACACACTTCATCTTAAACATAGTTATACTTAATTCTATTTTTCAATATATTAGTTAATTAAATCACCTTTTCACATTTCAACATGTAATAATATGTTGTGAGGATAAAAAATATAACTCTTACAATGATATTAACCTTATAATAATATTAGTATTAAGTAGGAAAGTACTAGGTATTTCATTTAGTTACAATAGCTATGCTTTATAATTTCAGTTCATTGACTTCTGTTACTCTAATTAGGTACATACTGGCAAAAATAATCCTACACTAGTATTTTGTTAATTAAGTTCAAAATCGTAATAGTAATTAAAACATTTGCTGCTTGCCATTTCACTATTGATACTTAAAATAAACAATAATTATAGGTACCTACTTCTTTCTTTTCAAATACAACAAATTTTACAGTTCACTAACAGTGAAAAAAAAAGTTTTAATGAATTGAAATTCTGACTAAAAATTAGTTTTTAATTATTATAAACTTATTACATTGTTGTCAAGTTACAATCATAAATTTTACTATCATAATAAAATTTAGCTAAGTATACTATATTATATTTAACTGGCTTATGCCCGCGTCTTTGTCCCCGTAGACTTTAAAAATTTTACCCCCTTAGGGATTGAATTTTCAATAACCTTTCTTAGCGAATGTCTACATCATAATAGCTATCTGCATGCAAAACAGGCCGATCCGTCCAGTGTGGTTTGAGCTGTGCATTGATAAATCAGTCAGTCAGTCAGCTTGTCTTTTTATATAATACTAGCTTATGCTCGCGACTTCGTCCGCGTGGACTACAAAATTTCAAACCCCTATTTCACCCCCTTAGGAGTTGAATTTTCCAATATCCTTTCTTAGCGGATGCCTACGTCATAATAGCTATCTGCATGCCAAATTTCAGCCCGATCAATCCAGTAGTTTGAGCTGTGCGTTGATAGATCAGTCAGTCAGTCAGTCAGTCAGTCAGTCACCTATTCCTTTTATACATATATACTAGATGATGCACGCGACTTCGTCCGCGTGGATTTAGGTTTTTAAAAACCCCGTGGGAACTCTTTGATTTTCCGGGATAAAAAGAAGCCTATGTTCTTCCCCGGGATGCAAGCTATCTCTATTCCAAATTTCGTCAAAATCGGTTGGGCAAACTAATAAAACAATTAGTGTGTGTGTCCATCCTAATCCCATCAAACTATCGGAACACTAGTTGCAATAAATGCAAAGCATTGATTAGAAGCGAGACGGATGAGCGATTTCGTTAACGTGCGAATATAATACAAGCGATTCGACGCGTGTGAATCCACAATCAATAAAACTTTACCTACCTATTCAATTAGTTACTTACTTATTAACTGTGCTATAAGTACTATGTGCTGGGCATCGATAACCGCGATAAATTATACGGGTTTTTGTTTAAAAACATTTGAATATTAACTTGCAATAAAATAAACTGGAAAAGTTGCGCAAATTTGCATCCACCGTAAACATATTATCCATACTAATATTATAAATGCGAAAGTGAGTCTGTCTGTTTGTCTGTGTGTCTGCTAGCTTTTCACGGCTCAACCGTTCAACCGATTTTACCAAAACTTGGTACAGAGATAGCTTACATCCCGGGGAAGGACATAGGCTGCTTTTTATCCCGGAAAATTAAAGAGTATGTAATATTTATAAAAGTTTATTACACTAAATCTATATTAATATTATAAATGCAAAGTGTGTCTGTGTGTCTGTCTATCTATATTCCGTACTAAATATATATTATGACGTATCCTCTTAGGGGTTAAATTTTCAAAAATTCTTTCTTAGCAGATGCCTACGTCATAATAGCTTTCTGCCCGATCCGTCCAGTAGTTTGAGCGGTGTGTTGATAGATCAGTCAGCCAGTCAGTCAATTACCTTTTCCTTTTATTAGATATCCATCATCGTCATCGTTATCAAACGATAGATGCTCCCAGCTGGACATACCTACTCGTAGGTCTCTTGTAGAGACTTCCACAGTCCACACGTCATAAGGTCTTGCGCCGCCTGAATCCAGCAGCTCCATGCAACTCGTTTGATGTCATCTGTCCACCTATTTGTGTGTTTTCCGTCTGTTAATTTTTCACGGCCCACCCGTAATTAACCAATTTTGACAAAAGTGTTTTTAAAACATCTTAATTCATGTTGGACGAAGTCGCAGGAATCATGTAGTGATTAAGAAGTGTATTGCAATACGCAAATACTTAGATAATTATTTTATCTACAAATATACTAAATCATTTGAGTTTTAGTTTTATTATTTTTGTATAAAAACGGGTAATTTAGCGTTTTATTTAATTTAACTATAAATATGGTCACGCAAATTATAACGACTAAGTAGGTGTTTGCCATTAATTAAAGATTAGCAACAATTAATTATTTTTACAACAATTAAATGTTAGCATTTAACTACGTTTTATAATTTCTGTATCAGCTGTTTACACACTTTTGTACATTGTAAGGAGAAACTTTTTTAATCGATTTTTTTAAATATTCATATAGTATTAGTTTATGGTCGCGACTTCGTCCACGTGGACTACATAAATTTATTTCAACCCCGTATTTGAATTTTCAAAAATGTATGCCTACGTCATAACAGCTATATGTGCATACCAAATTTCAGCCCAATCCGTCCAGTAGTTTCAGCTGTCCGTTGATAGATCAGTCAGTCACATTTTCCTTTTATAGGTATATTTAGATAATTAGAATGTTAGAAAAAACTTAACGCTACTATTATACTACCTAAACACAATCCAATACCAATAACCAGTTGCCTTAAACTTGTAGGTTTAGTGATTTAGTAATTTTTAAACCCGCAATGTATAACGTGCAAAACTCGGGTTCAATGCTCCGCCTATGATGTGGCATTGACCCCGTGGCACCTAACTACGCAACGTTCGTTGATTTTCTGGTGACAGTTAGATATTTTATCAGTACCCTTATTATAAATGCGAAAGTGTGTTGGTTTGTTGGTTTGTCCTTCAATCACGTCGCAACGGTGCAACGGATTGACGTGATTTTTTGCATGGGTGTAGATAAAGACCTTGAGAGTGACATAGGCTACTTTTTATCCCGGAAAATCAAAGAGTTCCCACGGGATTTTTACCTAATTCCACGCGGACGAACTCACGGTCATCAGCTAGTTTACAATACATTGCGCAATTTTAAAAATACAGGATGTTTTTTGTGATACCTACATATCTTATGAGTAATCATAATCACTTGTCTTCGTTTTTCTAGGTTTCTAACCCTGTGTAGTGTACAATGAGACATGAAAAAAAGCAAAAGCGGGAACCACCACAACGCAAGCTTTTAATACTTCTAACCGTACTATTTATTGATTTAAAGAAAGGAGCCCCACGAACTTTTGGCAGAATGGAGAGAATTATGCAACAGAAAGATTAAAAAAAAGGAAATTTACGACTCTCAAACAATAGAAGTAATGCATCACTCGTCATAAAGGGCAGATTACGGACGTCTCGGCCGACAGATTTACGACTAGTTGCATAATAGTCCCCGACGAAAACAACCGCGCGGCTCTCAGCCCGTGCGAAATATGAATGACAATTAACCGTATTTTTAGGGTATCAGAGGGAAGGTTTTTTAGCCATAGTCTACCACGCTGGCCATGTGCGGATTGGTAGACTTCACACACCTTTGAGAGCATTATGGAGAACTCTGAGGCGTGCAGGTTTCCTCATGATGTTTTCCTTCACCGTTAAAGCAAGTGATATTTAATTTCTTAAAAGGCACATAACTCCGAAAAGTTAGAGGTGCGTGCCCCCAACCTCTGATAAGAATGCGGACGTCCTAACCACTAGGCTATCACAGCTACGGTCGTAGGTGTCAACTGTCAAAAGGTGCGTAAATCCCGGGTACGACTCTCAAACAATAAAAGTAAAGTACGCGGCAGAAAGTAATTTACATCGACCTTTAGAAGGAGATAGCAGTTTTGTAGAGCATTGGCACTGTCATTGAGACCGACAAAACGTCATATACCTAGGTATGAGTGACAAAGACATAGCTCTACAAAGACGAAAACTCATCCTATAGGTCTATGTGACGTTATGTGGGTGTCAACGGAACCTTATGGCTGTTTTGAGACACACTTGACTATTTTTTGTATTAAGTATATGAATACTTGATACTAAGAATAATGCTTGGTGAATGCTGCCCATAAATCTTAGATTTAAACAGATTTTCAAAAACTCTCTGAGATGATAATAAATATCTACCTAATTATAACTGCTAGGGAAAATAAGAGAGTTAAAAGTTGCACTGTACGATGTAGATATGGTGCATTAGTACATACCTCGTCTCGTACATATTCGTCTGGTGGGAGGCTTCGGCCGTGGCTAGTTACCACCCTACCGGCAAAGCCGTGCCGCCAAGCGATTTAGCGTTCCGGTACGATGCCGTGTAGAAACCAAAGGGGTATGGGTTTATTAAAAACTGCCATACCCCTTCCAGGTTAGCCCGCTATCATCTTAGACTGCATCATCACTTACCACCAGGTGAGATTGCAGTCAAGGGCTAACTTGTATCTGAATTAAAAAAAAACCTAGGTATATACATACCTACCTACTTGGTAGTAAAAGTAATCACCTAAGTAATAACTTATAGCATAAATTATTGTTATACTTATCGAAAAGGCACCCATTTGTGATAAAATAATTTACAGATCACTAAAATTTATGAAAAAAAAATTATAAATAGAGAAAAAAAGACGTTAGTTTATTTAATTTCATACTAAGAGTGTGGATAAGTACCTACTTAAGAAGAAGAAATAATACAATGGCAATATTTTGCTGTAGTTCGTGACAAAATGCCACATAAAACGTGCATTTCTGCTACACCTTTTATGTTACTTTTACTCAAAAGCAGTAAAACCGAACATCAATTATATACCTATTATTGTTTTTGGCGGGTAAATCATAAATATTTACTAAAAACTTGCTAATAAAAAATACTATTTCTGTTTTAATAGTTCCTAATTTAAAAAAAGATTTTATTAAGTATAACTTATTATTTTATTCCATTAATTAGCATTAAATATTAAAATTCACTCAATTATTCTTTTGAAAACTGCGCTCACATTTACAACTAACGCCATCTATGTTCAGCTATGTGAAAACTTTGACAAAGAAACATTTCGAGGTTATCTACAAGATTCTAGCACGAAATGCCGTCTCAATAGTTATTTATTTAAATCAAAAACAAATCTGAATATTTTTTATTTTTCAATAATAGTAACATTTTTCATACAAAATGAACATTTTAAAGTAGGTACCATCGTAATTTTATGAGTACAGACTGGTCAAGGCAATCTAAGACACATTGTTACATAAATAAATGAATACTTTCATGCAATCTAGGACGAAATAAAAGTAAAGTATTTAGTAAAATATCAGTATTTCACTTACCAGGCTTGAATTGATGCAATATTTTGATAAAAACACAAATTACTATGGAGTGAAGTTGAATACGCGATTGTGACTCAGCTCACCTTGCGTCTGTGAGACAGACTGCGTTCCGAAGCCAGCCGATGTTGTTCGAAGCCCGACCCTTGGCCCGCCCCTTGCTTGACGTACATTGACAGCAAACGCGTGGAATGCGCCCGATGTTTTGAACGTGTGGCGCGAAAACGAATTACGAAATGCGAACATCGCACTCTTTGCGAACCCATTTTAAATTTGGAACGCGTTTATGGAACTTTTTATTTTTCTAGCTGTGAGAAAGAATGCTTATAAAAAGAGGCAGGTAACGTAATTAATAGAAGAAAAAAAACAATGAATTTTCGTGCAAAGTTTATTAATATATTTTCATATAAATTAGTTTAGATAAATAATAATTATTGTGAAGTTTTGTGGACGGATGTTGAATTAAGAATGAGTAACATTAAACATTGCATAAAAATAAGGTCTTTTATGGTGGCTGGATACCAGTGTTGTGGTATATGTATTGAGGGATAAATAAATTAATGGGAGCAAAAAGGCAGATGACAAGCCCCTGTAACCGGTCGGCGGGAAGAGATTTAAATCGTTGAGCAGGTAAGTCGGACAATGGCCATCGGACCACGATTCGCTTAATTAAACATGACAAATAAAAAACCCATAAGCAGACCATCGGATATTCAAGATCAGTTTGCATTATTTTGCTTGTATATGAGCATGCTACCAGGTAAAGAAGCTACATATAACGCACTATATCTATCTACTATAACATCTACCCGGTTAATTATTTAGATTTTAATAAAAAAAATTGGAGATCAACTTTGAAAATATTTTATATTGGGATTTAGATAAGTAACGGCGTGGATTTTTGGCAGGAGATTTTTGTACTCTAGATTTATAGTAGGTAACTAACTAACCTACTTACCTATTTGCCTAATAAATTTGAATTAGCTAGGTACGTAGCTATAATATAGTATTAAATTAACTCTTATTTTTCAGATCAAAATTTCATAAGAATTAAAAGTAGATGAGTAAGACAACTGATCAACGATCAGTTTTGTAATAATATAACTACTTAAGTAGTAGGTAAGTAGGTACATTATTAAATATTATTAGATAATTAGATATTCCTAGGATTCTAGGTAATACATACAGAAAATAATATTTATTACTTTTTTCTTACATTGTAAGTAACTGCAGTGAAAAGTAAATTTCAAATTAAATATTTATGAGCTAGTGAATTTATTTTACTTTACTGCTTTCAAAAATAAAAATATAAAAACTTCAACGTATTTTTGCATTACATGATGTGATCAGAGATGGCGCCACCTGTAGCAAAAAGACAGTAAAAATATGTAAACTTATATCGCTCACATTTACTCTCCATTTACTCAAGAATTACTTTTTTACTATACCTAAAAAATGAAAAAAAAAAATTACTAAAGGGTTAGTTTTATTTATAGAAGGTTGGTTGGTAGATACATCTATTGTTAATTTTATTATTCTGGTTTGTATAAAAATCTAAATACTACCTAGGTAGGTAGGTACCTACCTATTGTTTTTATTTATAACTATCTGCATGCCAAATTTCAGCCCGATATGTCCAGTAGTTTGAGCTGTGTGTCGATATATCCAGTCAGTCAGTCATTCAGTCAGTCACCTTTCCCTTTTATATATTTAGATTTTGATATGGGAATTGGGATTGAAAAATGTATGGGAGTGAAAGAAGTAGTCAGTATTGGAAAGTTATGAATTATTATTAGCTTTTTTAACAAAAATGATTACCTACTAGTTCGAAGAACTAGCAAGAATGTCGAATGTCATTATTGTATAGGTATCTAGGGTTATTTCATAACAACAGAAACACAACTACAACATAAACTACTCATCCTACTTCAAAAGTTCTTTCTCAATTTGAAAGATACATTATATCACATGGATAAATACATACCTACATACCTAATAAAAAAAATTATATAGGTTTATCTTTCACTGTAGCGAAGCCGGGAAGATCAACACTAGTCTTCTCTATAATATAAAGAATCACTAAATGTGTTGCTCATAGCAAATCTCGACAACAGCTGAACCGATTTCGCTAATTCCTTTTTTATAATATTCCTTGAAGTGCGAGGATGGTTCTTACGGAGAGAAAAATTTAAAAAATAATTTGAATCGACTGTTAGGCGGAACGAAGTTCGCCAGGGCAGCTAGTTCAAAAATAACATTTGAAATTGGAATATCTCTGCAAAATCTATTTTTCTAAACACCTTATTCTTGACACAAGTACCTAGTAATTAATAGTGCTGTATGCAGTATTAATTAATTACATTTATATAAAATATTACTTAAGTTTGCCTAAGATGGAATAGATTAATAATAAACCAACATGTTATCCGTTAAAACTGACCGGTGTCGGGTCGCCCAGGAAACCATTTATAATACGTATATGGGAATCTTAATTCTTAGAAAAACGTATAAAAATTACCTATCTTGATGTTTTATTTCTATTAGGCAATAAATTACAATAATAATTATGTTTTTTTAACTTAATAAGTAATAACAACGATGAAGGGAAACAACATTGTTGTTTAATGATGTTTTGTTGTTACGAATATAGATGGCGTTACGAGTTACAAATTGATAAAGTTTACTTCCAGGAAAGTGATGTTTGAACCCACGGAACAGAAATGCTGTTCCGTGTTTGAACCTTAATTTTAGGGTTCCGTACCCGAAGGCTCCAACAAGTTCCTCGGGTGCTGCAAATGTTCATTGGCGGCGGTAATCACTTAATATCAGGTGACCCGCTTGCTCTTCTGCTCGCTATCTCTATTTTAAAAAAGGCTAAAGAATTCATTACTAAGCCTCCGCTTTGCGTCCGTCCGTCTGTCTGCCCGTCTGGGTGCATGTTTGTCAGACATAGAGATCGGAAAGTCAAAGAGTTCCAATGGGATTTCAAAAAACCTATTTCCACGTGGACGAAGTCGCGGGCATCTAGTGAGGAATAAGAGCAGAGAGAGCTTACCTATTAATTCAAAGTCCTGACTGACAGACTGACTTATATATCAACGCACAGGCTAAGCCGCTGGTCCTAGAGCCATGAAATTTTGAGGGTGTGTTCTTTGTAAAGAGTAGGTATCCACTAACAAAGGAAATTTCGAAATTCTACCCCTAAGTGGGTTAAATAGGGGATGAAAGTTTGTATGAAAGCCCGTCATTTTTCAAGTTACTTGCATGAAAATTGGTTCTTACCTGGGTTTTTGGCCACAAATGAAGAATAACGTGTTCCAGGATTTTTGAAAATTCAACCCCCACCTCGATTTTCTAAATTCCACCCGAGCGAAGCCGGGGCGGGTCAGCTAGTGAATTAGAAAAATTTCCAACATCCAAGTGCCTGGTCCCTGGTAGGCATAAAATGTCTCCAATCTTCATCCGCGAGGCGTCGGTTATGTGTTGCAATCTAACTTGGCTCGTTGTCGCCCCGTTAGTGTTGCCAGTCGCTGCGAGTTTCCACTATCCCGATAAATAGGGAGAGCAGGGTCATCACGGGGAAAAGTTTTAATGAATTGCCACTGTAGGTTCTTACTTTGTTTGGCTCATTTCGGCAGGCGGCCCTATCATAGGATATTCTTTGTTTGATTAAAAGGTAAAAATACGAACTGCCTGGTGGCAGCGGTGAGCGGAGGTTATCGAGTTCGACTCCCGGGATAGCAATTTGGGAATAATCCATACAAATATCCTACCTAACAAGTCGTAATTAAAACATTAATAATTACGACTATACCCTGCAAAGAAACGTAATAGGGTCCCGTCGGCACCTTTCGAGTACGGAACCCCAAAAAGTATATCTAGAAACTAGCTTATACCCGCGACTTCGTCCGCGTGGACTACAAAAATTTCAAATCCCTATTTTAAGTGTTGAATTTTCAAAAATCCTTTCTGAGCGGATGTCTACGTCATAATAGCTATTTGCATGCTAGCCCAATCCGTCCAGTAGTTCGAGCTGTGCGTTGATAGATCAGTCAGTCAGTCAGTTAGCTTTTCCTTTTATTATATTTAGACCCCCCACTAGGTGGACGGACGACATCAGACGAGTCGCAGGGAGTCGCTGGATGGCGGCGGCGCAAGACCATGGCGTGTGGAAGTCCCTACAAGAGACCTATGTCCAGCTGTGGACGTCTATCGGTTGATGATGCTGATGATATTTAGATTTCAGCATTACAGATGACCTTTCCTTCAATTTCGCCGACGTGTCAGATAAGCAGCACTGTTATCGCGTCCTTCGTTCACCTTATCGACAGCATTCAATCAGCTGTCAGTCATTCAAGCACTCATCGTGATACACTCCTGTCAAGCTGATATACTTGTCAAAATGACAGCTCTTCCTTTTGACAGGCTTGTTGACATCGAATCTTTTATCGCACTCTTAACTGAGGGCATATCAAAGAAAATGTACTACTTTGTAGAGAATTACCTATTACCTTCTGTGTCGATGGGGCATATTATGTTTTCATCATACTTATACGAAAATTGCCATTAGGGGATAGGGGGATCAAAATTACAGTACACGACAGTTACAGTGCCACAAGGCTATCTAGACGCGTGGCAAAATCGGAACGAACGTTGCCGTCAAGTGTCCCCTTTGTTCTTGTTTTAATATTCTAAGCCTTTGTTATCCAACAGCGCCCCCCTGTCAATGTCATTGAAGTGCCAAGCGAGCCTTGTCGCACTGTAGGCACCCTGTAACAAAAGTCGGGGATTCGATGTCACTGTCAGGCGTCAAATGTTCCACTTTCGACATTTGAAGCTAGGTAGCCTATGAATAGCCTATTTTCTTTGAATTCACGACACCCATAACCTAATATTTGACATATCGTCGATTCAGGACTAAATCGAGAGTTTCCTCACTCTAGTTCACTCTGCCAAAATTCTATTTTGTTAATTATGGGAGTTTGAGCTTTTCTTTTCTGATTGGTCCGCGTTCGTGTTTTAGTATAGGTACGTGATTTGTTTTTTTCTTATAGATAGTGATGAAAAATAGTGTCACTCGTAGGTATATTGAATTCCTCGCTACGCTCAATCCTACTTTAGAAGTCCGAGCGCAGCGAGTAGGTACTAAGTATAAAATCCTTCGTTTCGCGCTGAATTCAAAATGAAGCCCTCGAGTAATAGATTGCCGAGGAGATTCTTGAATATTGAGGTAGGATTCTATCTTCAGAAAGAATAACGATGAATTTCTCATAGTTTTATTAATCACTGTTACCACTTTGGATGTTGGTATAGGAATGAATCGGTGTGTCGTAAGACTAACTATTACTGAAATGTACTGTGTGAATGTAGTAAACCTTCGTTCCCGTACCTACATTCACACTAATTCATTCCTATATTCACAAAATACAGATAAAATCACACTGTCAAGTCAATATTTAGAACCTACCTACAACTGTATACATTATTTTATAATAGGTACCTGCATTTATTTATGATATTTAACATTCGGCCATTCTAACTACATTAAGTTTGTCCTCAAACTTATTATACATACAGTTTTTACCTATTTTCATAGTATTACCTATACCTAACAATATCACAAAATTCCAGCAATATGTACATTATAATTTTTAAGTAAATCATAATTATGTAATTAAATATTATTTATATTAATTGCTTTTACTCCTCATTTCATGAAATTATAATCCAAATACATCCTAGCAGTAGACATAATTTTGTAATAAGTATTAATTTTTCATTGGAATATTTAGGTTTAAGTGTTTTATAATCTTATGTACTAACTATCCATTTAACTAGAACTGTTTGTTTCCTCAAAAATAAATAAATTAAATTAAAGTAAATTCGTGTACAGATTCTGAAAAATAATCTGGATTGCATCGAGGACTTCACCCAATTTGGGCCACCCTCGCTTTCCAATCCAATTAATCGCATCTGCACCGGACCCCTCACCGTCAAGTCAAGAACTCATCGTGCTACCAGACTTCACGGCCGTGTACGACTTCCAGATGTAACGACTCTACTACCCATCTGCACCGGACCCCTCACCGTCCAGTCAAGAGCTCATCGTGCTACCAGACTTCACGGCCGTGTACGACTTCCAGATGTAACGACTTCACTACCCATCTGCACCGGACCCCTCACCGTCCAGTCAAGAGCTCATCGTGCTACCAGACTTTACGGCCGTGTACGACTTCCAGATGTAACGCGACTCCACTACCCATCTGCACCGGACCCCTCGCCGTCAAGTCAAGAGCTCATCGTGCTACAAGACTTCACGACCGTGTACGACTCCCAGATGTAACGATTGTTAACCCATCAAAAACAATAATAGCATCACACGTTTTATCATGAGTATCAGATCAAATACCATTCATTAAAAACAAGACACAAAAATATCAAAACATCATAATAAGTATCATAATTGTACAACTGAAATCAAAGTAGGTAATCATTCAATCATATAACTTCAAATATCACTACATTTAAATATCAAAACATTATAACAAAGTATCATAATCGTAGTACTGAAATCAAAGTAATTGTTTATCCACTCATCAAATAATATTACACAACAATATCTAAACATCATAATTTTATAGTATCATAATCGTATTACTAAAATCAAAGTAATTGTTTATCCACTCATCAAATACTATTACACAAAAATATCTAAACATCATAATTTTATAGTATCATAATCGTATTACTAAAATCAAAGTAATTGTTTATCCACTCATCAAATACTATTACACAAAAATATCTAAACATCATAATTTTATAGTATCATAATCTTACTTACATCAAAATAATCATAGTGTGAATAAGCTTAAAAATCAGTTCAATCTTTCATCGAGCCTGTCTCATCATCTAAGAATCACTGTGATTACTCAAGATTGTGATCCATGATCAACATGCCAATTGTTTGAATATTCTACTCTGCTCAGAAGTAGCCCATTTCCTCATCATGAAATCAATTTTATTTATACCCAGGATAAAGTCGTAAGTTACTCTCCAACAACCACTTTTTCATCTCACTAAATACCTAAGAATAATGAAAATGTCAAAAACCGGCGAATTTTAAGGAATATCGGGCTTATTTATTGGATAAAATCAAAATGACATCAAAACGTCACCATGGTAACGTAAGACAAGTTATAAGACGATCAACGTCAATCGACATTGACAAATACCTATTCATACTTCAAACTGATGTATAATGTATAATCTCAGTTTTTGATATTTACTAATTATTTGACTTATTCAATCGTTCTGGTCATTCCTATTTTTATTTTTATTTTTTGTAGGTAAGCAAAAGTCTAACCACATATTTTGCACGCCATACATAAATGGCAAAATGTACCATCATTTACTTTGCTACTCACATATTTTGGCAAAATAAATCATTTCATTTCGTATCATTTCAATCATGCTATGGACAGCTAACAAAACTCTATTTCATAGAATGACTAATTTAAGATAGGTAGGACATTGGTGAAACGCACTATAAGTCATCCAACAGCAAATGTAGCGGTTAATTTTATTCTTGACATAGTTATTCTCGGACAAAGCCACCCTTGGTGAAATTGGGCCTTAGCAATATTAGAGCCATAAATACTAGAGATATCGTACTAATAATTTATCTAAAATGCTAGTTTCTCTAAGAGAATCCGTTGTGTTATTCGGCAAAAGTTTCTCTTTCAGTCTTTAAACTTTTATAGAGATCTCATTTCGGTATAACCGTTTTTTTTTTTTTTTCTTTTTAGAACTAAATTCTATTTATATTGACTATTTCATGTATTGAGAGCCTTCGGGCACAGAACAGATGTGTCAAATGTTGGGATCAGCAGTAGACGTTGAAATCAGACATTATTTTTATTGATCAATAGATGAGTTCGTTAATAATTCTAAATCGACTTTTAATCAAGCAACCAGACCACATCAAGAGTTTTCAAGCCATTTTTCATTTGTAATGACTATTCTATTTTAAATTATGGAATTTGTTTCAAATATGAATTAGGAGACTAATTTTGGAAAATCCATTATGAAAACCCCCGGATAATATTGTACAAAAATCAGCGTTGGATTTTTTTTTTTCTTTTCTTTTATTATTTAAATAATGCCACCCTCTTGTTGTTTGTAGAATCGTCCGAAAACCTGTATCAATCACTATTACAATCGCAATTGTTGTGATTGGCTGAATTTATGTCATTCTTGTTGCAACAATGCATTGTAGCCAATAGTGTGCGAGTATCAGTCGATCAGAGGTGATTGTGATAGTCACCAATAGCTGTCATTTTACCGTAACCGAGCACCAGACAATAGCCTAGCTATTGCAGAAAAGTCCTCAATAAATTGTTTCAAGTAACCTGCCCCCATTTAGTGGAAATTTCAAACCCAAAAGTTAGTGTCGGTATCCAAGAAACGACACTAATCTTGATATTTAATTGCAACTGGTTTCTTTTAATAATTACTCGTAAGTATACCTAATATAAAAGTTTGTTCGAGTTTGACCCTCATCATAATCTTTAATTCTAGCCATATTCAATGTTCACAAACCGCGTTTTTTTTTCTACTTCAATACTTTACTACTACTGTTCTGTAAAATGTTACCATTATGGAATTGAAATATAGGATACGTGCACATGCGGATAGTCAATTAAGTATGCGGTAATATTTGCTTCAACCCAATCAATGCATAAAGAGAAGGTACGAGTAAGTAAGTATGTAGTTTAAATCGGAATGACCACGTCAGCCACGCCTCCTATAGAGGGCAAACTTTTTTTTTTTTTTCTTGACGACTTAGACGATTAGTAATGTGCAAAGTGGCGCTGCCCAGATTAATTAAATACTAAACCCGATAATTGAGTACAGCTTGTTTGTAATATTCCGAGGTTATTCGCATTTTTATTTATTTATTTAAACTTCTTCATCAATTAACTCATCATCACCATCATGATCACCCCATTACCAGCCCACTACTGAGCAGGGTCAATTAATCCCTCAATAATTATCTATTTATGGTTAATTGTTGTAATGCATAAGATTCCTTTTTAAATCAGAGGAATACCTACGCATTCGCGCTAAACTATAACTACTTATTCATTTCTTTCTTCAAGCCATTCTTTTATCGATTTTATTCTTACAAAATTCGTGTCTAAAAGTAACTCATCGACAATGTCACTAGCAGAAAATTCACTACTTACAACAAATTCTTACTAAAAATAATAAAGATTATTTTATTTCTGTTTTGGTTTATGGTTATATTACAGGTTAAATTACATACCAACATTGGGTTAAATGGTGACTATAGACCACAAACTACGGACGAATGGCGTAAGTAAATAATAAGTGGGTGAAATGCACCCAAAGCATCGATTAACTATGAAATGCACCCAAAGTTTCGTGATTAGCAAGGAATAAGTAGGTACCTATTTTGCAAACAAAACATTTTTTTTTTCCTCGTTCTTATTAAATTATCATTTAATATTGTATAAGAACTGACATTATTTAAGGTTATATAAAAACTTAAAGCACGAGTACCTATTAGTCTTCACGCCTAAATTAAATACACTACACTAGCGGCACGCTATGATGGCCGGTTTGACACATTACAATAGTGATGTGGAATGTCAATTTATTCTCGAACAAAAAACAATTAAGTTTTGTTTTTGTACCTGATTAAATAGGTTTAATAAAACAAAAATGTATATGTTTATTTAATTTATTTGAACGAACTGAATATTTGAACGAAAATGAATATACATACTTTATATGCACACAAGAAACATATGAATACAAAAGATACCGAAAAAGGTGCCACAAAAGGCCATAATTAATCAGATTCGTCCATACTACTATTTTCACTGTCGTCACTGCTATCATCACATACATTAATAATTATATGTTCGTTTTCTATAATATTATCTATTTTCACATCTCTTTCATAATCTTCCCTTATTAATTTAACAGTTCTATTCACAACCTTTTCCCAGTCTCCTTTAGTCACATGTTCACAAGCTTCTTCTAATAATTTTAGCATTTTTTTTGTGGTAAATGGGGGTTCTGTATTGTGTCTTGCAGCATATCCCTTAATTTGAGCCCACACCAACTCAATCGCATTATACTCACAATGGTAAGGCGGTAACCGTATAACTCTGTGCCCATGTTCTAATGCTATTTCGTCAATGACGTATCGGATCTTGGTTGGTTTGTTTTCTTTTAAAAGACGTACTAATTCCGCTTTTAACATATTCATGTTTGCATCTACGCCATTTTTACGAAGCCATGCGACGATATCAGCTTTCTTTTGGGATTGGGCAGGTGGCTTGTCAATTTGCATCGAGTGGTATGGGGCGTTGTCCATAATTATAATAGATGGTTCAGGGAGGCTACACAACATTGAGGTAAACCATTCAGTAAACTTTTCTCCATTCATGTCTTCATGATAGTCTCCAGTGGTTTTTGACGCAAAAGCCATGAGAGAACCTTCGACAAACCCGTTGATGGTTCCGGCGTGACAAATTATAAGTCGCGATCCTTTTCCTACAGGAACTTTGGAAGTAGATGCTGCTGTGTCATCGTTCCAAGAACGGCCTACAGTATGGTTAGCATTAAGCCATGTTTCATCCAAGAACACAACATTTTGCCAATTTTTGATTTCTTTCACTTGCCGTAAAAAAGTATACCTTGCCATCGCTATATCAAATCTTTCCATCAATATTTTGCGTTTGTTACATTTTTTGTATCGAAATCCAATGGTCTTCAAAATCTTCGTTAAAGAACTTTCCCCACCGAAGAATAATCCAGCTTCCTTCAGTGAATGCACCAACTTTTTTCTTGTTGGATACTCCTTCTGTAAATAGTAGCCGTAAACATGTCTTCGGATAGCATCGGCATCAAAGCTATCGATGCCTACGACTGGTTTTGCTCGTTTTCTCTTTTTTGGTGTGTGAAGTTTATTTTCTTCTGTGCCAGTCTCGCCATATTTTTTTTTAGTTATCCGTCTAACAGTTCGTTGTCCAATATTAAGCGCATCAGCTACGCGTTCAACCACTGACGTTATAGGTAAAATTGGCCCTCCATTTTGAGCTTCACGATCGAAATAGTTACGAAGGCGTATTAGGAACTCACGTGTCTGACTATTTAGAACAGTTCTCTGCGTACGTTCGGTCATATCGACGAAATCCACAACAAAGGGCTTGAACAGAGTCCAAATTAACGAGCAAGGGTCAACAGTAATGCAGTATCAATATTTGAAATCCAAAGCCAGGTCAAAACTATATCACAATCGCATTGCACTGACAGTTTATACTTTTCGAAGCAACGTCAATTCGAAACTGCTTTGTTTTGCATTGAGCATTGACGCGAGTTTGCCGGAGGTAGTAGTTGTGCTAGCCAGCGATCCTATGTGACGATCGTATTAGATTCCATTTTTAAAAATTTATTGATATTTTTTTGCGATTTCAGAGGTTTGTCCACATAGTGAAAATTGTTCATATTCACAAGTACATTCACCCCTTAAATGGTGCAAACTGATTTTTCTACACTTGTATACATTTAAGAAATCAATTTAATAAATAAATTTTGAGTCCTAAACCTAAAACTACATTCGATAAAATTTATGAATCTCTGCACATCACTATCGTCAATAAAGTAATACAATTATTTCCTTCAAAGTCGTTATCAATTAATACGGAACTTCATGAGCGGACAAACGTCAAACCGGCCATCATAGCGTGCCGCTAGTTTAAGTAAACACAAACACTTTGACCTTGACTTTGCATCTATCCATGAGTAAGTAGATAGCAAACAAATTGCAATCCCGAAAATTAAGCCAAATTCGTGTTCATTTTCATTTGAGATCAATTATAATTCTCGTGTAATATATATGTATTAATTTATATGTTGGTAACTAAGTACTTTTTTTTAACCCTTCCTAATATGATCATATTGTTTGCTACAACGACACAATATGGCGAACCGACTTCCCTTTCTTAGCTTGTACCTACCTACTCATAATAGCTAATATCATTGCGAAATAAGATGAAACAAAATCAATTAAAAGTTTTCTTTCGATTACGAAAATATTGATATCGGACTTTTAACGTTAAAGTAGGTGCCTACCTGCCATTCTTGGTAATTACGTATGTAATATGTATCCTGAATCCTGATACCCTCTTTTTCTTTTGTATTATAGCTACAAGTTTCCTACCAGTATGCAATAATAATGAGCTTCATGGGCTGTCGTTTTTCTTTGATATCCCAAGTCAATTGCATAATTATTAATTATTTACCTACATTTACATTAATGATTTAACCAGGCTTTATAAAAGATTGCAATAATTGCGCAGTCCCTATAATTTACCCAAAAAAAATGTTTTATTACCGACCTGATGTATCTTCGTGCGATACCTGTACCTACTTGATGCTCGGACCCTCGCCAGCTCAAACGGCGGCGGCCGTATGGTGCCGCATCTATAGTCGCTCCAGGAAGGCAGCCTGGTGCCCACACAATCGCGGCGGCGCAGCGCGGTTGCGGCGGCGCAGAACGGTCGCGACGCGCGGCGCGGCGGTGGCGGTGCCGGTTCCGGTTCAGCGCCCGCCGCGCCATCACTCGCCTTTACCGAAGGTAGTTAGGGTATATCTCGTCCAGTCGCAGAACCTCTTGACCGTACTATATCTCTTCTTTCGCCTTCAGTACAAATTTCAACTCGTCAGGTCGCAGAACTTCTTGATCGTTCCATTATTTCGCCTTCCTTCAGTACAAGTTTCAACTCGTCGGGTCGCAGATACAACGTCGCTCAATAATAATTATTCTGATGTAGCAGCAGCGGTTCACTATAGGATGAGTCACTCGTCGTTTCTTCGTGTCGTCGTCTTTGTTTGCCGAATTATTGTGAGCATTTAGATTGCTTCGTACCACTTCTGATAATAGATTGCCGAGGAGATTCTTGAATATTGAGGTAGGATTCTATCTTCAGAAAGAATAACGATGAATTTCTCATAGTTTTATTAATCACTGTTACCACTTTGGATGTTGGTATAGGAATGAATCGGTGTGTCGTAAGACTAACTATTACTGAAATGTACTGTGTGAATGTAGTAAACCTTCGTTCCCGTACCTACATTCACACTAATTCATTCCTATATTCACAAAATACAGATAAAATCACACTGTCAAGTCAATATTTAGAACCTACCTACAACTGTATACATTATTTTATAATAGGTACCTGCATTTATTTATGATATTTAACACGAGGAACAAAACATCACTTTGGGTGTTAAAAGGGTGTAACACAAATAACTATTTTAATGTAAATTTTAATGTTGTTAATCGGCATAGAACAATACATTAATAAAATGATTGTACAAAATATGGCATATTATAATCTAGATAATAAAAATTATTAAGTTACCCAAGCACCTTGTCATCATACAGATTCGACCTGTTTCAGCGGATTACAGCAAATTAAGTTTTTGGTTCATTGCATAACTATTTTAATCCCACGAGTTCAAGAAGCAGTCTTCATCGTTTCCGAATAACTGAAGATTTGAATGTTGTATGATTCAAACTATACCGAGAAAAGTTGATATGCGACAGTATTTTCCTTATGCCTCTGATTCACACTTAAAACCTGATCCTGGTCCAATCTCATGGCAAATATCCGGGCGAAAGGTGATCTGCTGAAACGCCGCATCGGGTAGACTTATCGTAGAAACGCTGATTACATCAGCATAGGTCGGCGCTGAGGCACAGAGGAAGGATGTGGCTGAGATGGCTCCTCACGCATATTTAAGGCGCGCCCGATGCTGCTGGAGTACATACTGATTTTTCGGCACGTGGTAAGTACTCACAGTACGCTGCCGAAAGTAATGTGCATCGACCTTTAGAAGGTGATAGCAGATTTGTAGAGCGTTGTCCCTATCGTTGAGACCGACAAAACGTCATATCTACTCGTGTGATATAGGTATGAGTGACAGAGACAACGCTCTACAAAGCCGAAAATATGTCATTCTAAAGGCTGTACCTCACCTTCTATAAAATTTAAATCCGTTACGACGTGATTTAAGGAAGTTTGTAGGTTTATTGGTTTGTTACGAATAACCCAACAAACAAACGTACTTTACAGGTAGTGATAGAAACGCATAGATACGGAAGTTTAGCACAATTATTGCGATTCCATGTCCATTTCAATAAATAAACAACTATTTATGCACCAAATGAAACGTATAATGCAGGTGTTTAGTTCGGGGAAGCAAGCAAATGTTTAATCCGATTCAGTGGGCAATAAACAATATTAACTAAAAATAAACAGTCAGTTTCGGCCTCTATCGGTAGCTATTACGAGGGTTTATTATAATGACCACCGCAGTGAGATCTAATCGAGGGCGCGGACACGTCCGCACCCGATGACAGATAGCAACGAAATGCGTTTAAAACTTACAGTTTAAGGCTCGGACTACACGGTGTCCGGTTGCACTCCGGTCTTATTACCTTCTACGGTACCTGTCGGTAGCGGTATCTGATACCTATCGGTAGCGCGTCTCATCATCATCATCATTATCAACCGATAGACGTCGACTGCTGGACATAGGTCTCTTGTAGGGACTTCCACACACTACGAGTATATTAATAGTTTCTGCCATACCTCTAGTTATCTTATCTAATCTCCAACATATTATATTTGTAGCTATGTTCTACGATTGTTTACACAGGCTGAGATAGAAAGCGACAATTAATACATACTTAGTGTATGCCTCTTTTTGGATAGAAAAACATTAAGGTGTACACTAGTTAAAAGTCTTATCCACAACACAAAAAGTCAAGTCGTGATAGCAAGACGTAATTTTAAAATAAATAGTAAACCGAAAGTTTATAGAAACCCTGGTCAATACCTAGTGTCCCAAAGTCTGGACCGGACAGGAGTGTAACCGGACTTAGTACAAACTAAGCCTAAGGTCTTAAAGTCGTGCGTGTGCGCATCGAAATTCCATAATGAGCAGGTGGCGACCGTATCGCGACGTGGCGTGTCAACTTACTGTCTGGATATGTGAAGCGAAATAATTAGCCGCCATTTTGTTTACAATTCCCCAAGTACCTACTCTGCCATGTTGTGTGTTGTGTTCACGTAATTTGCACAAATGTAAAAACATTTCTATATCTTATCTTGAAATTTAAACTTTATAAAGAGGTGACTTGGGAGTTAATTTATTAAACATTTTTGTTTAGCATAACGAAACTACAACATAGAACTTTTACGTCTAGGTAAGTATATTTGTCGAATAATTTGTTTGAGTTGCATTTTTGTAACTAAATGCAACTATGCAGGCTTCTACAGGACAACATGACAAGTTTCAAAGTTTCAGAAATAGAAAGTCCCGCCCGGAAAATACCTACTGTCGAATATGCGGGAGAACCTGGGTGCTTGCTTTATTATCCTAAAAAAATCGTTACCATTATGTGATTAATAGTAAAGGTCAGGACCTTCAGCAATGAGAGTAACAACGCAGACAGAGGTGCAAGAAAGTACTTACGAAGAAATTCATTAAAAAAGCGCAATACTTGAATATTCCTCGCAAGTTGAATCCTCTAAAGGCAAGTAGTTACCCCAAGAAAACCCCTACCACTATGTGATAATGGCAGGGGGCAGGAATCTGAAAAATGGGAGTAACAAGTAGGTAACAACACAGATCTACCTACTACCTGCTAAGGTCTACTGTTCAGACCAAATTGCGACACCCAAACTGGGTATCCATAATCCTACTTTGTACTCATATATTTTATGGAATTGCAATAAATTGAAATTGAAATAGAGGTGCAACAAAGAAATTCACTGCAAAAGCGCAATACTTGAATATTCCTCGCAAATTGAATCCTCTAAAAGCGTGTATAAGGAATTTCTTAAGGACATAGAGCCTACAACAATCGGTAGTCCCTTAGTATTAGCGTATGTGGACACAAAGGGAAAATAGAAACAAAAAAAGGCCCAGCCAAGACTGTCAAATATGCGGGAGAACCCGGGTGCCCATTGCTTTATCATCGCGAGAAAATCTCTACCATTATGTGATTAATGGAAAAGGTCAGGACCTTCAGCAATGAGAGCAACAATGCAGACAGAGGTGCAAGAAAGTAGTTGCAAAGAAATTAATTAAAAAAGCGCAATACTTGAATATTCCTCGCAAGTTGAATCCTCTAAATGCAAGTAGTTACCCCAAGAAAACCCCTACAACTATGTGATAGTGCGAGGGGGCACGACTCTCAAAAATTGGAGTAACAACGCAGATAGAGGTGCAACAAAGAAATTCACTGCAAAAGCGCAATACTTGAATATTCCTCGCAAATTGAATCCTCTAAAAGCGTGTATAAGGAATTTCTTAAGGACATACAGAGCCTACAACGATCGGTAGTCCCTTAGTATTAGCGTATGTGGACACAAAGGGACAACAGAAACAAAAAAGGCCCAGCAAAAACTGTCTGCCGCGCTATCTACAGCTCGCGATCCAGTCTCACATAATGGCACAGCGAGATGCGTGGAGCAGAAAATATCTTTTCTTTTAATTTAATAACTTTTTAATGCCCGCAACTTCGTCTGCGTGAATTTAGGTTTTTAAAAATTCCTTGGGAACTCTTTGATTTTCTGGGATAAAAAGTATCCCATATGAGTCTCCAAGATGAAAACCATCTCTGTGTCAAGAAGGTAATGCCTGGTATTGGGGCAGCTGAACATTTATTTTTGTACCAGAAATAAAGAGAAATAGAAGTAAAAGTGGCATCTCTATAAGAGATCTCTACCAGTGATCCTTGGCAGAGCGAGAGGTTGTAAAGGGATTATTTAGTTACCTAATTACCTTTTAGACTTGCCTTTACGCAAGTTTAAAAAACTGTATTAAAATTATGCTCCTGAAAAAAGCATATTATACAAGCGTAGATTATGTAAATGATAAAAGAGCGTGGGTTTGACCTGCAGCGACCTCCCTGGCGCAGTGATGAGCGCTGTGGTCTTAATAGTGGGAGGTCCCGGGTTCGATTCCTAAATTTCTGGTCTGGTCTGGTGGGAGGCTTCGGCCGTGGCTAGTTACCACCCTACCGGCAAAGCCGTGCCGCCAAGCGATTTAGCGTTCCGGTACGATGCCGTGTAGAAACCAAAGGGGTATGGGTTTAATAAAAACTGCCATACCCCTTCCAGGTTAGCCCGCTATCATCTTAGACTGCATCATCACTTACCACCAGGTGTGATTGCAGTCAAGGGCTAACTTGTATCTGAATAAAAAAATAAAAAAAGCTCGCTCCAGCAATACGCGGGACTTTAATTACTTTTATACATGGCATAATATTGTATATCAAATCTTTGAAAAGAGTTCTTCTGAGTAGGAAAGGCATTCCGAATCAGTGGTAGATGCATTTGACGATACAAAAGTACTTGTAAAAGTTTAATTGAATAAAACACATTTTGATTTTGATTATGGACAACAAAATTATCAACTACTAGATGATGCCCGTGAATTCGTCCGCGTGGATTTAGGTTTTTGAAAATCCCGTGGGAACTCATTGATTTTCCGGGATAAAAAGTAAAAGTAAGCTATCGCTGTACCAAATTTCGTCAAAATCGGTTGAACGGATGGGCTGTGAAAGGCTAGCAGACAGACAGACAGACACACTGTCACATTTATAATATTAGTATGGATTCACAAACTGAGGAATCTCCACGTATCCCCTGTGCCCAGGTCGGGCCAGTAGAGCACCCTACGCCCAAAGCACGTAAATCAACATCAACGCGCTGTCCCTTCGTTTTGTTCTCATTCACTTAAGGCTCGCACGTCCCCCCCTCCCCCCTCCCGCCCCCCCTCGCCAACCACTGTCACCGCGAAGCCTTATCACCGCATTCTCAATATAACAACAATTACGTACAATAATATGGTACATATAGTTCGTAAAAGAGCCTCAATAGCTCAACCGGTAAAGGAGTGGACTGAAAACCGAAAGGTCGACGGTTCAAATCCCGCCCGTTGCACTATTGTCGTACCTACTCCTAGCACAAGCTTCATGCTTAGTTGGAGAGGAAATGGGAATATTAGTCATTTAACATGGCTAATGTTCTTTTTAAAATAAATAAATAATAATAATAATAATAATAATAATAATAATAATTACTCCTCACGCGCCATTATAACTTTTTGTGTCATGTTACAAGTAAGATTTTAGTACGTGGGAACTTTTGGATTTTCCAGGATAAAAAGTAGCCTATGTCACTCTACAGATCTTTAATTATACCCATGCAGTCACGTCGATCCGTTGCTCCGTTGCGACGTGATTGAAGGACAAACCAACAAACAAACTCACTTTCACATTTTTAATAAGGGTAGTGATTATATAAGTACCTAACTACCTAGTTATACATGGGTACAAACATTTACAATTTGCTCGAATCACAAAATGCGCAACGAATCCACAAAATGATTTCGCGCTCGCGAAATAGCCTGTCACCTGTCACTCATGTCACATGTCACTCATGTCATACGCGCCGCGGCAGAAAGCGGTGTGACGGGTGACAGTTGCATATCATACCACTGTCAATCTCTCTCTGCTTGACGGCCACGCGTCAGCTGATGTTGACAGCTGTCACCGGTGACTGGGATGCGTAGATATTTCGACAGATATGCAACTAGCGTGGCCCCCTCAGTCCCTCTCGCTCAAGCAGAGGTACTTGTGAAATGTTATTCCTTCTATTTTAAAAAAAATAAAAACATTTTATTTCAGGTCTGGGACCCATATAAAAATTTTACCCATTTTACGTTCGCTTCGGCTATTGTAGCCTAGTATACTGCAACCCACCATTGCACAATAACTTAATAAACAAAAAAAAAACAACTAAACACATCTTTAATTCAGTGTAAAACACTAAACACCTTACTATGGTACGTGCAAACTATTTATTGTTGAGTTATTTTAACAAGACACGACTCCAGAGATATTTAAACTTTATATTTTTAATAGAAGGGATAAAACAATCACACTGACGTACGTCAACTAAAAGAGGCCCATGGGTTACTTTTTCTGAAAGAGACAGTTTTTAATGTTCAAAAAATTTTATGTTTAAAAAATATATTATTCACAGAAATTAGTTAATGACGTAAGTAATTATTGCGAAAGGAAGCTACGAAACGTTTACTACAAATTAGCTCTTCAATGCGATCTCTTCTGGTGGTAAGTGGTTATTGTAGGTTTCGCAAAGAGACAGAAAAGGAATGTTAAAACCTTTGATTCAGCCTACAGGCCGCTTTTCAAGTTCAGGAATTTACCCGATGTTTTTCTTTTCTTTGAAATACCGGTCTCTTGTTTTTGTTTAAAAAAATTGCACTTTTTGAATCGGTCGGCACCTATTCAAATACTCAGCTGCTATAAGCATATTAATCACAAAATCGCTCATTTCATTATGGGTACGGATGTGACCCGTAAACATCCGGAATGTGAGGTTCGTGTTGAGAGGTGAAGCTTGGAGAAAACAATGAGACCTTGTATGAAATGAAAGGGTATATAATTATAACCTTTTATAACAAAATTCCGCTATCTGAATCTATTTTGGACTTGCCTTTACACAAGTTTAAAAAATCTATTTACTAAGAGTATGCTCCTGAAAAAAGCATATTACACAATTGAAGATTATCTAAATGATAAAAGAGCGTAATTTTGACCTGCAGCTCGTTCCAGCACCTCGCGGGATTGCAAATACTTTGTTATACATGGCATAGTATTGTAGGTATATCAAATCTTTGAAAAGAGCAACCGCCGAGTTTCTTGCTGGTTCTTCTCGGTAGGGAAGGCGTTCCGAACCAGTGGTAGATGCATATGACGATTCAAAAGTACTCGTAAAAGTGTAATTGAATCAAAAAAAAATTTTTTTAAGCCACTCTACACTTTAAATCTCGTTGGTGAAAATGTTAAGTTATTTCAACAAGGGCCAATTCGCACTGCACAGTTGTTAAATGGCTACATAATATTATCGTTTAATTGTAGAAATAACGCAGGAACACATTTCGGCCATTTTTCATTGTGTACATAGTTGTTTATTCAAACCTGTGTAATTATGTGTGTATGTATAATGAGACGATCTGTGTAATGAGGTGGCCGCACCTGTCGAACATCGTGTAACGTGGTGTAGTGTAACGAAAGTGTGTACCTACCTAACGGAAGTCATTTGACAACATCAGGCGCTTGGCTTTGCAAATTTTATCTGCCGAATCCATCGGATAATTAATTTTTAATTTTTCATAATAACTAGCTCATCATGATCAAATCAACCCAAAGCTGGCCCATTACAGAGCACGGCTCTCCTCTAGAGTGGGAAGGGTTTTTGGTCACAGTCTACCACGCTGGTCAAGTGCGGATTGAACGTGGTGTGAACTTACCAAACAGAAGTAGGTAATTTAGAGCCTCAATAGCTCGACCGGTAAAGGTGTGGACTGAAAATCGAAAGGTCGACGGTTCAAACCCCGCCCGTTGCACTATTGTCGTACCTACTCCTAGCACAAGCTTGACGCTTAGTTGGAGAGGAAAGGGGAATATTAGTCATTTAACATGGCTAATATTCTTTAAAAAAAATAAAAAAAATCACAACGTCTTAGGCGCTTCGCTTCGCAATTATTTGCCGAATCCATCGGAGAATAATTTTTCATAATACCTAGCTCATTATGATACCCATTGCCGGCTCACTACAGAGCACGGGTCTCCTTTATAGAACGAAAAGGTTTGAGCTATATTGCACCACGCTGGCCATGTGCGGATTGGCAGACTTCACACACCTCTGAGAACATTATGGAGAACTCTCAGGCATGCAGGTTTCCTCACGATGTTTTTCTTCTAACCCCTTTTCATTTCTAGAAGAGACGTGTGCTCGATAGTGGACTGGCGATGGTCATGATAATGATAATAATCCATGCTAAGTCCTACAACAGATAAAGAAAAAAACCGGCCAAGTGCGAAACAGGTTCGTATTACAGTGGTATTTTTTTCGATATTTTGCACGATAATTCAAAACTATAATGCATAAAAATAAATAAAAATTAGTTTTAGAATGCACAGGTAAAAAACCCTTTCATATGATACCCCACTTGGTATAGTTAAGTATCTTAGTTCGAAAATTGAAAACACAAATTATTAGTTCATGACCACAATTTTTTTTTTTTTGTGTGATGTTACCACAAATTCACGGTTTTCAGATTTTCCCCCTAAAGCCAGCTGTAAGACCCACCTACCTGCCAAATTTCATGATTCTAGGTCAACGGGAACCCTGTAGGTTTCTTGACAGCCCGACAGACAGACAGACAAGAAAGTGATCCTATAAGGGTTCCGTTTTTCCTTTTGAGGTACGGAACCCTAAAAACTTTTTTTTTGTTTAATAAAAAATTATAATAATTTTATTATGCGCACGCGACTATTAATAATAAATATTGTATGAAGCATGCATTTGTTCTTAGCTCCGATATGATCTAAAAGGTGCAGAGTAAAAAAGGAGTAGTCTTGCATGCCATCGGGCCGGGGCCGGGGCCGGGGCCGGGCCGGGGCCGGGCCGGGGTAAAGGAGTCGTGTTCGTATTAAGCATACAATTGGCCGCCGCACAATCGATGCCATTCGGCATACAAATGCGGTCACCGGTCACTACACATATCTTTCGTTTCCACTACTTATGTGGTGGCATTCCAGAAATTATTGGTTTGGACTATTGCGCTATGGAGAATTAATTTTCACTTTTGAAAATAACTAGCTAATGGCTGCTAATCGCTTATCACTTAACTAAATATAATCCTAATCTTGCTCGGTGCAAACCAAGGAAACCTGCATGTCTAAGAGTTCTCCATAATGTTCTTAAGGGTTTGCGAAATAAGTATAGAATAAAGATATATCTTTCATTTCGACTAAGATAATATAATGAAATGAAATGAAAGTATATACTTATATTTTTGCACACGAAGGATATTCCGCGCCAATTATATAGTCGTTCTTGAACTCAACCGCAATAGCATTTTTTAGGCGTCAGCGAGGCGTGCAACGCGAGGTAGCGCAAAACACCAGCCTGCGCGACACACCCTAGGTTCGCCATCTGCATTAGTGTGAGTGCTACATCCGTACACAGTACACGAGCGCGTGGAACAGTACCTGCGCGAGCTCGAATTAATAAAGTATTAATTTTTCGATCTTATAGCCCTATAAGATCAAAAAATTAATACTTTGTCTTACATACAAACGGGGCAAAAAGTTGAACTACTGTGAATAATTTCAAATATGCGGGATCCCGCGGTCATTGATCAATCCCGCATATCAATCCCGCGGGATTGAGTGAGCTGCGGGATTGCAATCCCTAGTTACATCACACAAAAAAATTAAATTGTGGTCATGAACTAATATTTAGTATTTTCAATTTCGAAGTAAGATAACAATATCAAGTGGGGTATCATATGAAAGGTCTTCACCTGTACATTCTAAAACAGATTTTTATTTATTTTTATGCATCATAGTTTTTGAATTATCGTGCAAAATGTCGAAAAAATGCGACTGTAGTACGGAACCCTCAATGCGCGAGCCAACTCGCACTTGGCTGTTTTTTTTTACCAGAAATCCCCCTGATAGGTATAGTACTCGACAGGTCGCGATGGCGATCGGGGTATGAGGCGGGGGGACGCCCCGCACACTCGCACGTCACCTGCGCTCGCCCGCACGGGATTAGCATCTTGCGCCGCCTGAAATATTTTTGATGGGAAGAGATAGAAGTATGTCATCATCATCATCATCATGATCAACCCATCGCCGGCTCACTACAGAGCACGGGTCTCCTCTCAGACTGAGAAGGGTTTTGGCCATAGTCTACCACGCTGGCCATGTGCGGATTAGTAGACTTTACACACCTTTGAGAACATTATGGAGAACTCTCAGGCATGCAGGTTTCCTTTCGATGTTTTCCTTCATCGGTAAAGTGATATTTAATTAATTAAAACGCACATAACTCCGAAAAGTTAGAGGTGCGTGCCCGGGATTGAACCCCCGACCTCCGATTAGAAGGCGGACGTCCTAACCACGTGATTGGTGATGAATGCGGCTAATTTGGTAGTTATCACACAAATAATACTAGTGAATTTTTAAAACCCATCTATTCAACAAAACGTTTTATTTTTAACATAAGTGACATGTGACATTAATTTTAGAAGTGCTCTTTTTTTTTTTAAGTATTCCGTAAACACTATAGGCTACACTTACTTATTATGAAGATCCCTTAAATAAAACCAAAAGCATCCTTTATAATTAGAAGACTGCAGCATGTCTACAGGTTATGACTTATGAGTAAGTAAGTCTTTGGCGGCGGGATTTGCGTGCGCGGGCGCAGCAAAAACGTCATAATTTACGAGCACGCGGTGACGTTGACTGACACGCCGGTGTAGTGAGCCGTGCGCGCGGGAGCAAGTGCAATAAATCGAGACCGTAGTGCTTTGTTACTTTGTAATTCTTCCTGATAGATTAAAAAGTGTTCCGCACCAGAACACGTATACAGAACTCGCTTATGCCCGCGACTTCGTCCGCGTGGACTACACAAATTTCGAACTATTTTACCCCCTTAGGGGTTGAATTTTCAAAAATCCTTCCTTAGCGGATGTCTACGTCATTTTATTTTTTATTTTTATTGAAAAGGTTCGCTAGCGATTTTTACAAAAATGATCTTAAATTACATAAAGCTAAATTACATGACGTTGTATGTAAAATCATTTGAAAGCAAACACTACATGCACATTCACACAATTTACATGGAACAATTATTAATCATAATATAAGTAAAATAATACAAAAAGTAGCTAAAACTTTCCGAAATAGTGAAAACACAAAAAACAAAAGTTATTCAAGGTGCAATGGTAATTGAACAAATCTAAAACTATAGTAAAGTTAACCTAGGAGTAAGAATAGTTAAAAAAAAAAAGTTTAAAAAAGTAACAGATATTTCTGCATTAGGTCATAATAGCTATCTGTGCCAAATGCCAAATTTCAGCCCGATTCGTGCAATAGTTTGAGCTGTGCGTTGATAGATCAGTCAGTCAGTCACCTTTTCGTTTTATATAATATTTAGATGTAGCTACCTACCTATAAAGAACACTTCTTTATCTGAAACCTAAAATATTTATTCATACCTAAACTTATACCTATAATTTATCATCATCAACCCATCGCCGGCTCACCGGCTCACTACTGAGTACATATGTCCTTTCAGAATGAAAAGGATTTGGCCATAGTCCACCACGCTGGCCAAATGCGGATTGGTAGATTTAACACACCTTTGAGAACATTATGAAAAACACTGAGGCTAGAAAACTTGCACACGATGTTATGTACAATAAAATTAGGTATAAGTAGTAAGTAAATACTTAGTTGTAAAGAACCCTATTATATTATTATCTCTATCATGAATATATGTATATATATATATATATATATATATATATATATATAAAATTTATTATTATTCATCTAGTTAGTGTAAGTGGCACTGCCGTTCTAATAAGATATAAAAAAAAATTTAAAAAAAATAATTAAAATAATAAAAAAATATGCAAAAAAATGTATAGATCACCTAGGTAAATCGATATTTCGCCAGGACAGGACAACAACAGTATATTTATTACCGTCAGTAGAAATTTAAATAAAATATGGACATTTTGCTCATGATCTATCGATCTATTACAAATTCTATCATCCCTGCACGAAGCTCATTACAGTGTTGACACGGCATTAAATAGCGGCTTTAGTCCTTGCGCAGCAGTCGACATAAAATACGCGACAGGTCAAAATGGCAATCGGGGAGAGAAAACTCCGAACAAACGTACAGCCCCCGCGCTAACCCAGTGCGGACGAGCGCGGGTGATGTGCGGGTGTGCAGGGTCCCCCCGTCTCATATATCCGGATTGCCATCTCAACCTGTCGCTGCCTAGGTATAATGTAGCAAAGATCAAACGCGCCGCTAATTCGCGCGACCTTTTCGCGCGACACCTGTCGTTTGTCTATCCACGGACCACACAGTTGGCGATGATGGCTCATGTAGCCAGTGGCGTGCATAGGGTTTAAAGCCAGGGTAAGCAGTAGTTAGGTGAGCAAGTCCAAGAATAATGAGCATTGAGCAATTTCAACCGAGTTAACTATTTCTTGGGTAAGCAGCGCTTTTATGCCTCTATGAGTTGCACGCCACTGCATGTAGCTACCATTATAATCATCATCATCACGATCAACCCATCCGGCTCACTACAGAGCACGGGCACAGAGTAGAATATCTACTCCGGGTCTCCTCTCAGTGTGAAAAGGGTTTTTGGCCATCAGCAGTTTTGTTTGTTGTGGGCTCTTCTCAGACCTGGGCGCGTTTGGAACCCTCGTAGCTTTAGTTTTAAGTTTGCGTAATAATTATCACCACTATATCGTACAAATCTAATACCATACCAGACCATCAATAAGAGTAATTTATTACCTATTTTGAATAAATCATTTGACTTTGACTTTGACTTTGAGTACCCTTATTATAAATGCGAAAGTGTGTTTGTTTGTTAGTTTGTCCTTCAACCACGTCGCAACGGGCCAACGGATTGACGTGATTTTTTGCATGGGTACCTGGCTACTTTTTATCCCGAAAATCCATGAGTTCCCACGGGATTTTTAAAAACCTAAATCCACACGGACAAAGTCGCGGGTATCAGCTAGTAGTCTATAAGTGAAAAATTTCTCATGTAAGTGAATTTAATTCTTAATGAGAATAAAGTTCTTTAACCGAAAGTGCAGATTGGCAGAATTGACACACCGTTGAGAACATTATGGAGAACTCTCAGGCATGCAGATTTCCTCATTCACCTTTAACGTAATAGTATGTGAAAACATTGCATTGTTCATCACTATAATTTATATACCTTTTCTATGTATTGCATATTTAAAATGATTGATTATGAAGTGCATTGTAATCTATAGTACCGTTGCTTGAGCGCGGTAACGAGGCGCGTTTACACGGAAGCGAACCCGGGACTCGAGCGATGTGACGCGACTCATCAATCTGCCGAGCCTTGATACCTTCACCGGAGTGTACGAACCCACTTGTGGGAATGGAGTTGCCTACTGATTCGCTACGTGATCAAATCAGAAATGAGGAGATCCGTAGGAGAACTAGAGTAACCGACAACGGGTTGCGATGCTGAAGTGGCAATGGGCAGGGCACATAGTTCGTACAACCGATAGACGTTGGGGTTCCATGGTGCTGGAATGGCGACCTCGCACCGGAAGACGCAGTGTTGAAAGAGGAGCTGGATGCTAAGGCAACTAATTCAGGATAGTTTGAACAAATTTAATAATTTAGTCGAGTAGCGAGTAATTTAGGAGCTAAACTTTTCGCTAATCGAATAAAACGAAAGGATAAGACTTGTTTAGCTGGTGAAAAAATGCCGGGAATACAATGGATACAATTTAGGATAAACACTTTATTGACAGCTGCTTTGAAAATTGTAAGCGCTCACTGCGCTCGTAAAAATTATATCACTTTAGATATGCACTTTTATTACGATACTTACCTGTAAATTGACATCTTGTTTGCCTGTGGCCCTACCGCGGTTGTTTGACAGCTACAATGTCACGATCGCAATCATCTCTGATTGGTTAATGCTCGCTCACTATTGGTCACAATGCATTGTTGCAACAAGAATCGCACAAATTCAGCCAATCAGAACAATTGAGATTGTAATACTGATTGATACAGGTTTTAGACAATCGCCCTACTGATTACTAGCCAAGAATAGCTACTTAAATGAATTACTTAAGAGTATATTGTAGAGATCTGAGAATGTAACTTAAGTTTTTTTATTGAATGAAATGATTAAATTAAATTAATAATAATAATATATTAAGAAGCACTAGAATAATCAATTTGAAGTTGAAAAACACCATTTCCCATAAATTATGTATAAATCACATTAATTAAAAATCTTAATACATCTACCTGCTGTTCCGAATATCGAGTCCAGATCTTAATTGCATTGATCTCGTGACAAATGTTGCGACCATTTTTAACATAGAGATGTCAAATTAATAGAGCGTGCTATTTCCCATAAAACGGCATCAATAGGGAGGACGCCTACTAGTCAAATCAGCAACTTTTTATCAATCGTCAAAATGCTCGCTTAGTAAGAGAGTTTGTATGAAATACATAGATGTGACGTCTTTAGTTAAATCAATAATTTAAAATAGTTAGCAAACTTAAAACTAGCAGTGAATGTAGATTTAACGTATTCTGTAAGACCCTCTATTTAATAGTTACTAAGAAATAAGTTATTTTTGACATAGGCATCATCCCCTTGCCCTTGCCTTTTTGATACATAAGTTATTGCTTCAATCACAACCGTTGGGATTTGTTGAATTTATAATTTTATGCTGCATTTTAGTTAGTCCATATTGCCGCTATAAAACAAATAATAACAATTTCAAAATGGCCGCCATTAAAATTGAAAAATCAGTCAAAAGTTTTACCTGTTCTTGTACTATGGTACACGCGTGTGTATGGTAGGTAATGCTAGAAGATGTCTTGGTGCCACTGAGATTCTTACAATAATCGCTGGTTAGATCCAATACTCAGGTTTTTGTAATGCTAAGGTAAAAGCGTTTTTTTTTTTGTGAAGATTGCCCCTCCAGTAATTATGACATCTCTTTGTTTTTGAGTCGCTCTTAGTTTGACATCTAATGGTTAAGGTGACTTTCCTTTGACATGATGTCAACATCCCAACATCCTAAGCGAAGACAGACGTGTCGTAAATATTCGAACGCTATTTAATTTTATTTTTTTATTCAAGTCCAGTTTTCTTTGACTGCGTTTTTAGGGTTGCGTACCAAAGGAAAAACTGAACCTTTATAGGATCACTTTGTTGTCTGTCTGTCTGTCGGTCTGTCGAGAAACCTACAATCATGAAATTTGGCAGGTAGGTAGGTCTTATAGCAGAAATTAGGGGAAAAATTCTGAAAACAGTGAATTTGTGGTAACATCACACATAAAAAATTTAATTGTGGTCATGAACTAATATTTAGTATTTTTAATTTTCGAAGTAAGATAAAATATATCAAGTGGGGTATCATATTATTATGATAGGGCTTTACTTGTGTGTGTGTGTGTGTTGTGTGATTAAAACACTATTTTATTTATTTTTAGGTATAATAGTTTTTAACTTATCGTGACAAATGTTGATAAAATACATTGTGGTGCGGAACCCTCAGTGCGCGAGTCTAACTCGCACTTGACCGGTTTTTGATGAAGGGTCTACCCACATCTAAAGTCTACCTACTTATATCGATAAATTTGGTAAAGGATAAGAGCAAACGGATTACCAAGATTTATTAGGACGTGTGAATGAAATAATCACAAGATGATTTGAAAATAAAAATAAATGTAAGTAAATCATGTTTTAATGTTATACATTTTAGAATGGATAGAATTAAATTAATGTTAAATTCATGTAATTTACCAACGCTTTTTTTAGATTTTCGTTACAGATCTTGAGTTTGTCTAAACGTAATAATAGGTAGTTGGAATGCAAAAGGAACGCTTACCTAGGCCATAGAAGATGCCATCTCTTGCCTTCAATAAGCCTGATTTCTTATGCCATAATATAAAACCGGCCAAGTGAGAGTCAGACTCGCGCAACGAGGGTTCCAGTCTACAGTCGTATTTTTTCGAAATTTTGCACGATAATAATTCAAAAACTATGATGCATAAAAATAAATAAAAATCTAAGTATTTTAGAATGCACAGATGATACACTTGATATAGTTATCCTACTTCTACTAAAATAATACTAGTAAATACTAATTTTTAGGGTTCCGTACCTCAAAAGGAAAACATGTAAACAGCGAATTAACCCATCAAAGGGCAGAATTTGTTCAAGATTACGATAACGATGAATACGTTTTTTTTTACACAATCGGGGGGCAGGTCAGGTCAATTTTCTGCTTTGGCCAGGTGGAACTTAATATGCCGCATCCAATGTAAAGCGTAGTTCACAGTAATGAATAGCGTGTAGCGGAGATTGACGCACGGCTGATTACCGTGCGAACGATATTACGTGTGGTGTGACCCCCCACCGCCGTGGCCTACACCTAGGACTTAATTATTGACCTCTCGCTGATACACCTCCGGACTCCAGCCTACTATGTGGACCTTAATAATATGTTATTAATTCATCATCATCATCATCATCATCATCATCAACCGATAGACGTCCACTGCTGGATATAGGTCTCTTGTAAGGACTTCCACACGCCACGGTCTTGCGTCGCCGCCATCCAGCGGCTCCCTGCGACTCGTCTGATGTCGTCCGTCCACCTACTTAGTGGGGGTCTTCCAATGCTGCGTTTTGCGGTGCGAGGTCGCCATTCCAGCACCTTGGAACCCCAACGTCTATCGGTTGTACGAACTATATGCCCTGCCCATTGCCAACCCGTAGAGTTATGTTGGTTACTCTAGTTCTCCTACGGATCTCCTCATTTCTGATTTGATCACGTAGAGAAACTCCAAGCATACAAATAAACGTAAACAGCAATAAAACAGATAAACGTTGGGATCCCAAGGTGGCCCCAAACCGTTTTCTTTAGAAAGACAATAATGTGAAGACGAGTAGTGTTTCTATAGTGTTTCTTTCTCCAGCAATGCACGGGGCTGCAATGGCTTGTATAGTACGGTATAATAACATTGTAAATTGAAAAATTAAGAATTAAAAAGAGCAACTGCCGAGTTTCTTGCTGGTTCTTCTCGGTAGGAACGGCATTCCGAACCAGTGGTAAATTAAAACTACCTGACTATTCATAAGCACTTTTAAAAAGTTTACATGAATAAAAAAAACATTCTATTCTATTCTATTCTATTCTATTAAATTTTTTTAGCGTAGTAGCACGCACGCCGGGTTTCCGCTAGTTTACTTTAAAAATAAAGCGATAGTAAGGTAGTAGGTAACCGCCCACGACCTAGGTACGTCATCAACTGCATTTCCTATAAAAGTTTCCTTTCATGTACTTAGATGCATTAAATCCACTCTCGCGCCAATAAACTGCCCACTCTAGCAAGCAGGCGAGCAATAGTCGTCAGTCACCCTTCAAACACAAAACATTAAAAATATGCACCGGAGTGTATGTCCGGCGTCCGCGTCTAATGGAAGCAATAACTTGGTGTAAGTTAGCGTCGCTCGACCAATTTTATATCTTCGCCTTTATCCTGCGCCCGCGCAGTAATGTAGATAAATTGATCGCCTCAATCCCTTATTGGATTAATTTATGGTAATATGTTCGGATCGCGATAGCCTGTGCCGAGTTACGATTAAACAGTTTTTATGTAAATCCGCCATCTTTGTTCGCAGCAGTTGGTATGATGTGGGGAAGTGGTGCGAGTCAAAGGAGCTAGCAGAAAGCAATATCAGAACCAGAGTACAGTACGTGGCCGAAAGTTATGTGCATCGGCTTTGTAAAGCGTTGTCTCTGTCACTCATACCTATATATGATGTTTTGTCGGTCTCAACGACAGAGACAGTGTTCTACTTTCCTATCTTATTCTAAAGGTTGTTGTACATCTCTTTCGGCCGCGTACTGTAAGCGATATAGCTCAAGGGGCTGTCAAGCTAAAGTGGCAATGGGCAGGACACATAGTTCGAAAAAACTATATAAATGTTGAGAACTGGAGAGTGACATAGGCTACTTTTTATCCCGAAAAATCAAACAGTTCCCACGGGATTTTTAAAAACCTAACTCCACGTGGATGAAGTCGCCAGCATCAGCTAGTAAATAAATAAATAAGCCTACCACTAAATTTTTTTGTTTGATATTATTTTGTAGGTATATATACATATGTTTTTAATTACCTTTCTTTTTTTTTCTTTTTTCTTTTTTTCCATTATTAATAGGTAATTGTTTTTTTTTGATATTATGCCTTTGCCGGCGTCATCAGCTAGTACCTACCTACTCTCACCAAAAAGTTGAATGCCCGCTGTTACTCATGGCGTGTACCACATCACAGGTGCTAATCAAACAGCAGTGACATTTCTGATTTGATGTCACCGACTCTAAATAAATTGTTGTTTTGTTTCTCTACCGTAATGTGTCGTAAAAGTGTGGAGCCGCGCTAATTTTGACCACTAAAGATTTAGAAAATCGATAATTTTGATACTTTGAATCGTAAAAAACGATAATTTTTACTATTGTGAGTCGTAAAATCGATAATTTGGACTACCTACTATGATTCTATTAGTGGTCATATATAAACACATAAAAATTTGCGAAATCACTTAGGTACTTTAGCGATGACTATAGTTTTTTGAGTATATCTCAGAATGAAAGTTTTCCACAAAAGAATATACAGTAGGCGACAGGTCGAGATGGCAATCGGGGTATGAGGCGGAGGGGGGGGGGGGACTAACCCGGTGTGGTATAGCAATAAAGCGTTGTCAGACGTCCCGATTTTTCTGCGATTTTTACATCAAAATTAAATGCCCCGTGCGGGACAGTCACTTCTTTATTAAAGAGAAAAAGGAAACTTTAAAAGAAGTTAAATCTTCACAAGAATGTCATGAATAAGTAATTCTTATAAATAATAATATTTTCTTATTGTAAGTTGCAATTTGTAACGCTCACTCCACATACTTTTGTTTGAAACGCCATTTTTTTCGAATGAATAAACCTTTTTTGATTTTGATTTTTTTTTTTAATTTATTCAGAAGACGAGTACGAATAAGACTCGACGACTATTTAACGATAGGGTAAATCTGATTTAAAATATTTTTATTAAAATACATTTTCTACGGCTATTTTTGCTATCTATTGTCACGTAAACGTTATTTGAATTCAAATAAAAAGATACTTAAATATTTAAAAACTTCTGATTATATACGTTTTTTAACATGTCCCGCTTTCGACGAAAGAATCCCGCTTTTTTCACTCAAAAAGTTCCAAAATCCCGACTTGGAAAAAAAAATATCTGGCAACACTGTACAGCATATATCGAATTGAAGAAGTCGATGCGTACCTGCATGCATACCAAATCGCAAAGAGCGTATCTACTCCTAACAATCAGCAACTTTTCTGTAAGAAACGAGTATCTAAAGTAATCACCCTCAATACCAAAAGCGTGTGGTTAATTGAACATAATAACCTTACAGGAAAACCCTTATTCGTTATTCCGAGGTAGAAATTGGCGAAGGAAGAAAATATTCTCGAAGTTTCTCCAATAAACAAAGGCGCGGTACTTCGCGATAGCGGGAAAAACTCGTTCAGTATGTATAGTATGAATTTTTTTATCTCGCTAACGTTGATACTATTCGTGAGTCAAAACACAATAAGGACAAAGAAAAATGGACCTAAAGACATAGGATTAAAGTCGGAAATTCAGTACCTCCGATTTTAGCTCCGCTAAGTTTCCGTTTCGAGCCGCGCTGGCTGTAGATGTATAGACGAATTAGAACTTTAAAACAATGTATTTAAGGTGGATTTTACTATAAAGCTGAACTGTTCCGACGATCGAATTTTATCAACGTAGGTAAATTGTAAAGTCTCATACTAAGCACTACACATACACTACATACTATGTATTTTTTTATATCACCAACGATGATAGTATTTGAGCATCAAAACAATAACAATAAGGTAAAATAGACCTAAACCACCTTAAATTAAAGTCGAAAACTCAGTACCAATGATTTTAGCTCTGCAAAGTTTCTGTTTGGGTTGGTTGTAGATGTGTGGACGAATTAGAGCTTTAAAACAAAAAAAGGCAAAGTAAAATTGACCTAAAGTACTTAACTTTAAAGCCGAAAATTCAAAACCTACGATTTTAGCTCCGCTAAGTCACCTAAGCGCTGCATGCCGATCCACCTTAATCGGCTTATTATTTCATACAGAAGACAAAAAATCATTCAGAGAAAAAGATGGAGAGAGCTGATGATTGAGGATTTTGGAGACGGGTGAAGAGCACGCTTAAGGTATTGAAGATAGGTGGGAGGTGCTCGAGCAAATGTCATTCGAAACCTCATCCAATTGCCAAAAATTTGAAAAAAAATTCAAAATTGTGAAAAAATGGCCGCCATACAAATTTCGTCGGCGTCCATCTCGGAGGGTATGAAAGATGGTAGAGTGGTTTCTTGGCAAAAGATGATCAGGGTCCAAAGATCTACTCGATAAATAAATAAAAAATTCAAGATGGCGGAATTTATTTTTTCATAGAAAATGTATGACTTTATTTAAAATTGGCAGAGAGCTGGAGAAAACTTCAAAATGGCGATTAGAAATTTCGAGAGCTGCTTTAGCAGCTCGAGCAGCGAGCAAAATACTAGTTACTATTATAAAAGAAAAGTGTTTTAACGCTTTGTACAACTTTGGTGAGCTCTCATACTAAGCCTACGGGCCGCATCGGGCACATTTTATACAAACGATGACATAAATACTCATTTGCAAGAACAATATCCGATATTGAGTGAGGCCTGTCTGGTGTTGCGAGTACAACTCGGGCCAACGTAACTCGCGCTGTTTGTCTACTTTATTCCTTTACTTTTCCAAATAAAAAGCGGTTTTCTGTTTGTTTTTTGTTTGTATTAGTTAATATTCATACAGACTTTGGTTTTGTTTACTCATAAGTCATACTTAATTCAATCAGGTTCTTTTTGGAGTAGAAAATTTGGGCTGTTCCGTTTTCATCCTATGACGTCTCATCTCAAACATTTTATTTCTTAACCCAACCTGATTTGTATATCTGATTTCTTTTGAGAATAAATTCTTTAACCACATTTGTTTTCCTTAGTCCTTACTTATCAGACAGCAATTATTTGTTATTAAATTGTTCCATGAGTATTCCTCACTCAACCGATGTTTATAATTTTAAAACGAGCCTGGGTTTTTATGTACAGTCTGATAAAAAAAGTTTATTTTTATTTTTTGTATTTTTGGGTTGAAATTTTGCTTGGTTGAGAGCGTTTCTTTAAAAAATTAGATAACAATATAATTAGTGAATTAGCCTTGGGCTCCAAAAGATAATTAAGTATACTTACCTACTGGTAAAACTCTATCCTATTTCTAAAAAAGTCTATCGAGAAATAAAATCCAGTAAAATACTGTCACTTTTGATTAAAGAAATTAATATTCTTTATTTATAAAATACTTTGTTTTCTTTATTACAGTGTATGTAACATCTGCATAGGTTTCAGTTTTTAAAAATCACGTGGGAATTCTTTAATTTTCCGGGGGTCATTCCTCAGGATGTAAGCTATTTATCATCTGTTAGTACCAAATTTCGTCAAAATCTGCTTAGCAGATGTTCTGTGAAAAGTTAGCAGATACACACACTTTGACATTTATAATTGATGTTATTAAGAATAGATTTGTACGTATATAAAGTCGCGGGGATCATTATAGTTTCACCATAAAAGTTTTGTAAAAAGTTTTGTGGTTGAAAATAAATATTTCTACAGTAGATTAACTAGAGCAAAATGTGTCCAATATTTTTGTCCTGTTGTGTAGTCGGCATATTCATGTTTATTCACCGGCCTGCCAGCCCCTCAACCGACGTATTTATTGGTTTGCATCCAACCTATCTAGTGGAGTTACGACGTTATACGCCGCACAACTCAAAATTCGTCTTACACTTTACAGCTGTATGTAGATTCGAGTTATGAAACCGAGAAAGGGAACGTAGTTTATACTGTTTATATCGCCACTAGTAACACGGTTTAGCTATCAGTACAGTTAAGACAGGCGGGTATTACACCAGTATATTTTATTGATTTGCATCCAACCTATCTAGTGGAGTAACAGAGTTTTACGCTGTTATTTCGTCACAAGAAGCAGAGTTTAGCTATCAGTTCAGTCAGGAAACTATGGTGTTTATTGACACGCTCAGCGCTTTCTAAAAAGCTGTCTAGATGGGTCTAGATTCCGAACAAAAATCGTTTTCTATGAAGCTATCAAAATGAGTATAACACTGGTGAAGCTATAAGTCAAAGTCAATGTCTTATGGGTTAAAGCGGCAGATATTGGGAGAATTTTTGTATTACAAAAAAGGGCAATACGCGCAATTTATAACTTAAGACCACGCGATTCCCTTCGAGAGAAATTTAAGGAAATAGATATCCTTACTGTAGCCTCTCAATATATTTATAATAACATAATTTTTGTAAGACAAAATATTCTTAGTTACAAGAAAATTGGTGATCTACACAATAGGCTAACTAGAAACATAGACAAACTTGCAGCTCCTGCCTTCCGCCTCAGGAAAGTCCAAAAGTCATTTGTGGGTATTGGTATTACCTTTTATAATAAAATCCCGCAAACTATTTTGGACTTACCTTTGCACAAGTTTAAAAATATGCTCCTGAAAAAAGCATATTACACAATTGAAGATTATCTAAATGATAAAAGAGCATGGATTTGACCTGCAGCTCGTTCCAGCAACGCACAAGACTGCAAATACTATTTTATACATGGCATAATCTTGTACCTATATCAAATATTTGAAAAGAGCAACCGCCGAGTTTCTTACTGGTTCTTCTCGGTAGGAAAGGCATTCCGAACCAGTGGTAGATGCATCCGACTATTCGTAAGTACTTGTAAAAGTTTATTCGAATAAAAAAGATTTTTATTTATTTATTTATTCAAATCCACTTATTCAAAATAGGCACCATTGTATACTTTTTGAATGTCAATAGTTAAAATATAGTTTGTAGATAATTAAATTGATATCATGGTAATAATTAACAGCGTAAACTTAAAACTAAAGTTCCTAATGCGCCCTGGTCTGAGAAGAAGCCTACAACAAACTTAGCTACTATGATTTTTTATTTTTTTATCATCACCACTTTACAATATCACTTAAACTTATTAGAACTATCACAAAGCCGTGCAACATTCCCAAGCTTTCTTATCATTTAAATAATCCTTTACATTGTAATAATATTTTTAATAAGTTTACGTTTTATGAAAACTTTGAACTTGTTGAGAGACATCTCGTTGTTTTGTGATTTAGAGTGACCGACTATTCCGGAACTGTGTGATTGCTAAACTGTGGTAGCTAGTATCAAGATCTGTCAGATATTTTCTACGTAGCTAACTTCGCAGGCCTCAGGTTTTGACAATTGTTTAAACATTTTTAGATTACGAAGAATAGCTTTTTATGGTTTGTTCTAGGCTCTATTTTTAGGTGCATGTTAAAATATTTAAGGGCTGAAGATATGGTCTAAGAGATGGTAGAAAATTTTAAGGTGGCAAATGATTAAAGCTCAAATAGTGTGTAAGATATGAAACTATAATATAAAAGTGAAATACCACTCACTCACTCACTGACTGACTGACTAATCACGAAATCTCAGAAACTATAAAGCCTACAAACTTGAAATTTGGAAGGTAGGTTCCTTCTAGGGTGTAGGTGTTAGCTAAGAAACGGTTTTTATTAAATTCCCCCCTAGAGTGGTTAAATGGGCTTTGGAAGGTTGTATGAAAGTCCTATGTTTTTGAAGTTAGAGACGTGCAAATAATTATTAATTATGTTATCAGCTTTAAATAATAAAAACCTCTATAATTTATTTTAGAAAACCCCCCCTTGGCTGGTAAAATAGGGGATGAAAGTTTGTATGTGAAAGTTAATTGAAGAAAAGAAAATTATTGTTATTTTAACTTGAAATTTGGAAGGTACCTACGTTCTATCTAGTTTTACTACTAACTTTTAGAGTATTCGCATCCTCTTCTTACTAATGTAATATGAAAAGGACATATACAGTTTGACAGTTTTAAATTTAATTTATAGCTGTCAAACCTCGTGACTTTAGCTGCCAGTCGCGAGCGTGCATTAAAATTTAGATGCCTTAAATTAATGTAAAATTCATGTTCCGTCCTTTTTTAGCAATATTAAAAAGAAGAGGATGCAGATACTCTAAATTTAGTTTAGAGAAAGACAACAGAATCGGCGTCATTATATTAATATTTCAATTCAAATAAGTCATAAGTCAGTCACCAATAAAGATTGAATATGTAAATTCCTGCATTACATTAGGAGTAAATAAGGATAATTGGTAGTGAAGTGAAGTGTTCATTTGCCTTCGTTTGGGAGTACAGCATGTTATGGGAGACCTCAATCAGGGCCGATAAGGCGAGCGCCTTCCCGACTGATGGGTTTATTGCCATGGACCCTCTCAAATGCATTATGTGTTTCTTAAACTTATAAGAGGGTTTAAGATAAAACCATATCAAAAGTGTTTCACTTAGTATTAAATTATGAATGACTAGATTATTCCCGCGATTTCATCCGTGTGAACTACACAAATTTCAAACCACTATTATTTTACCGCCTTAGGGATTGAAGCAAAAATCCTTTCTTAACGGACGTGTGCCTACTTACGTCATAATAGCAATCTGTATGCCAAGTTTCAGCTCGATCCGTTGATAGATCAGTCATTGTCAGTCAGTCAGTCAGCTTTTCATTTAATATGATGCTAGCTAGGATGCCCGCGACTTCGTCCGCGTGGACTACACAAATTTCAAACCCCTATTTTACCGTCTTAGGGGTTAAATTTGCAAAAATCCTTTCAATTTCGTTCGTTCAAAATTCGTTGCTCCGTTGCGACGTGATTGAAGGACAAACCAACAAACAAACACACTTTCACATGTATAATAGGGGTAATAGTTTGTTGTTATAGCGGCAATAGACATACTCTGTGAAATGCTACATATTCTGTGAACATTTCAACTCTCTACCTATAAGTACCAGTTCCCGAGATACAGACTAACAGACCGCTGTCAGACAGACGGGACGGACGGACAGCGGAGGCTCAGTAATAGGGCCCTGTTGGCATCACTCGGGTACGGAACCCTAAAAAGGCGTATTTGTACAAAAAGCGCGGGACCTTGAGTTGGTGTGAATGAACCGGCCGACGGTTTTACGGCTCATTCATAATCTCGTGGTCGTACGCACTCGCTGAGTTTCGCCTACGCGACGCGGCAACTACGCACTGCGTATTCTGTGGCAATACTTGCGTAGATATAATATGCTATAGGGTCAGAATAAGAATATGAATTACTTTCTGCCATTTTGTGACGTCTTATGCCCAGTTTTTGAAGTACTTTTAACGACGGTTTATTTCAATAGCGCTATTGGTCTGATAACTCGCGTTTCTGAACAACGCAATGCAAGATAAACTCCGTTTAAACTTAACCAGTGTGCTTGTGCGCAGTTTATCGATTCCATAAAGTTATTTGACGTTTCATCTGTCAGCAGATAGTTCATGGTTTGCATATTTTCCACTGAATTTTGCATTGAAACCACTCTTCCATCTTTTATACCCTCCGAGATTGACGCCAACGAAGTTTGTATGGCAGCCATCATTTTTTCGCCATTTTGAATTATTTTTCAGCTTACTGCCAATTGGATGACGTTTCGAGTGACATTTGGTCAAGTATATCTATTGCTCTTCACCCTTCTCCGAAATCCTCAATCATCAGCTCTCTCCTTATTTTTCCTCCGAATGAATTTTTATCTTCTATACGCAATAAAGAGAATTGAATTGAATTGAACCATCAGTCAAAAATTTTTTTTTCGTACAAAAATGTTCAGGAGAGGTGATCAATGAGTGAGTCAGTCAGTCAGTGAATCAGCACGAACAGCTATATATATATTAATAAGCTGTGATAGCCTAGTAGTAAGGACGCCCGCCTTCTAATCGGAGGTCGGGGGTTCGATCCCGGGCACGCAATTCTAAGTTTTCGGAGTTATGTGCGTTTTAATTAATTAAATATCACTTGCTTAAAACATCGTGAGGAAACCTGCATGCCTGAGAGTTCTCTATAATGTTCTCAAAGGTGTGTGAAGTCTACCAATCCGCACATGGCCAACGTGGTAGACTATGGCCAAATCCCTTCTCACTCTGAGAGGAGACCCGTGTTCTGTAGTGAGCCGGCGATAGGTTGATCATGATGATGATGATTTAAAAAAAAAAAAAAAAAAAAATTCAGCATTTCCCGCAACTGATCTTACCTTCAGATGTCAAGCGCGTATGCTGCCATAGATATAAAAAAAATTGTATAGAACGGCTATCACAAGGAAACAGTAAGCACATGTCACTTTCTTCCTGCTCATGGGATAAATAAACAATAAAGCAACAGTCCAGTTCAACTGCAGGCCAGGAAGGGCCGACGGAACCGCGTCGCGAAGTTATGCGCGCTCGGCTTTTAATTACCCCCCCTTTACCGCGCCCCCCTCCCACTCCGCGGCAGATAATAAATATGCACTTCGCACGCATCCAGCGATGCCTTGTAATTGACTGTTGTTGGACACAGGCGCTCAAACTTTTGACGCATCTTAGTCATAAATCTACAGTAGGCGGCCGAAAGTGATGTACATCGGCCTTTAGAATGACAAATCGGCTTTCTAAAGCGTTGTCTCTGTCTTTCACATTTTGTCGGTCTCAACATTGTTTCGGGTCCATCTTTGTTCGAGTGGACCGGTTATTCAGTTTCGGCCGAATAACTATTAAAATATTGGAAATACCGGTTCATTAAATCGGCCATAAATCGTAAACGGTAACTTTCACAAAAAAGTTTACAGAAAACAAAAGATGCGAAATTTTATTCTCTACAAAATGGTCTGCATAATTTTTGCCTTATAGTGGATAGTTTTCGAGATATCGGCCAAAAACTTTCCCTCAAGATTGCGATCCAAGCTTCACCTGGATCTGTCAGCATTTTGTGATTTTATGGTCAGTAAGCGACCCTTAACCTAAAAAAAAAAATTGGATCGGAGTGCGAGGTTGACCAAAAAAAAACGGCTTTATTTACTGGCCTAATTGTACCTAAAGTTTGGCAAGCGCTGCATGTTATTACGTCTTGCGGTATGATGGACGTCGAAGCACAGTCGATTGCTTACAGTTCACAGTTTAATTACTGCCCGCTGCTCACTGCCCGTTGCTCGCTGCTCACTGCCCGTTGCTCGCTGCTCACTGCCCGTTGCTCGCTGCTCACTGCCCGTTGCTCGCTGCTCACTGCCCACTGCCTGCAATGCACTGCCCGCTGCCCATGAGTCAGGAAACTCTCGGTTTGATCCTGAAATCGATTTATGTTTAATATTAGGCTAGGGGTGACGTGAAATCTATACTTATATATAAAAGGAAAAGGTGACTGACTGATCTATCAACGCACAGCTTAAACTACTGGACGGATCACGCTGAAATTCGGCATGCAGATAGCTATTATAACGTAGGCGTCTGCTAAGAAAGAATTTTTCAAAATTCAACCCCTGAAGGGGTAAAATAGGGGTTTGAAGTTTGTATGAAACTCTGTCAGTTTTGAAGTGTCTATAAAGAAGTTCTGTAAGTAGTTAAAATTTTTGCAATTAGCAGTATGACATATTTTATTAAGCTCATGTTAAAATCTCATAGTTAAAGATCAAACCTAAGGGTGTAAAATAGGGGTTTAAAATTTGTGTAGTCCACGCGAAGTCGCGGGCATAAGCTAGTCCAAGATATTATAGTCTATACAAAGTCTCGATCACCGCCGCAAGGTCGCCGGCTTATCAGTGTTTAAGTAATATATTTCGGAGAGTGTGCTCAGGAACTTTTCGATCTTGTCCCCCCTTCACCATTTTACCACCGAACTGCAATACGTCGGGCGAGTTTCCATCCTTATGTCGTCGACATCCCATCTACACACACGAAACGTTTTGCGTCATCATTCCTCATACGTATGGCTAAGGTTTGGAATACTCTTCCACGATCTGTGTTTCCTACCAATTACAACCCGGGTATCTTTAAAACAAGAGTGAATAGGCATCTTCTAGGTAAACGCGTCCCATCTTAGGCCACATCATCACTTTCCATCAGGTGTGATTGTGACTTATAATGAATAAAAAAAACACCTTTGAGAATATTATAGAGATCGCTCAGGCATGCGTTCACGTGATATTTTAATTGCTGAAAACACGTATATATATAACTCCGAAAACACCCGGGATCGAACCCCCGACCTTTCAAATGAGAGGCTGACGTTTTAACCTGTGGCCGTACCGCGGTTGTTTGACAGCTACAATGTCACGATCGCAATCATCTCTGATTAGTTAATGCTCGCTCACTATTGGCCACAATGCATTGTTGCAACAAGAATCGCACAAATTCAGCCAATTAGAACAATTGAGATTGTAATAATGATTGATGCAGGTTTTAGACAATCGCCCTGCAGATTCAAATTTCCAGACAATCCTATCTAAATATATAAAAGGAAAAGGTGACTGACTGACTGACTGACTGACTGACTGATCTATCAATGCACAGCTCAAACTACTGGACGGATCGGGCTGAAATTTGGCATGCAGATAGCTATTATGACGTAGGCATCCGCTAAGAAAGGATTTTTCAAAATTCAACTTCTAAGGGGTTATATAGAGGGTGAAATAGAGGTTTGAAATTTGTGTAGTCCACGCGGACGAAGTCGCGAGCATAAGCTAGTTCAATATAATCTGAACATCAAAACACTGACAACCACGTATTTAGAACTAACAGGATGTGGGCGCCGCTCGTTAATTTAGCAGACAGACAGACAAACAGACAAAACCAATCCGTCAGCCATCACTCAACTGTCTTTTAGGACGCGATCTTCCCATTTTAACTTTAACATTCGCTTAACATTACAGCACTCGTGTGGTAATAGAAATAAGGTCCATAATACGAGGTTAGATGTATTAATGGTGTATTATGGTGTTGTATGGGAGTAATTTAGCATCGTAAAATGGGTAATTTTCGCGGCGCGGTGATGATCTGTCATCGCATCGCTTTATGGGGTTAAATTATACGGCGCACCGTTTTATAGGTACCCACTGATCCCAGCGCAGCGCAAATTGGGTTAGACTTTAGACTTAAGAGCTGAAGGTTAAAGCCTAAAGCCTGTTATATTTATAACTAGCAGTTGCCCGCGACTTCGTCCGCGTAAAATTTTTGGTTTCTCATGAGATCTGAAATTTTCCCGTTGCAAAAGGCCTCACCTAAGGCGTTACCTACTCACTCAGTCTCAACTTAAGGGGGCTCAGGCCGGTGCTTTCTTCATACAAACGTAGGAGAGCAATTACTACATTATTTGATACTGTACGCTCAAAACTAAGTATTATATCGATTAATCTCGTCATTATATAGGTTTATTGATATATGAAACATTTAAAAAAAAATTGATTTTAAAGTTACGAGCCTCAAAAGATTCCTATTTTAACACTAAATTTATGACAACTTTGAGCGTAAATAAATAAGATTAGGGGTATAAAAATTCTAAAGAAATTTAACATTAGACATAGTTTATTTATTTATTAGTTGAAATAACTATACTTTGCAAACACAAACTCGTTTTTTCTCAAAAATACTTGTCCTAAACCCTTGATTTCGGTGAAAATCATCGTGCCTCTCACCTTTCTCATACAATGTCAAGTGAAAAGCAAATAGGTTCGGTCGAGCGTACTGCGTCACCTTAAGGCACGGAACCCAGAATACCTAAATGTCAATTTTCATATCTTTAACTTCAAAAACATAGGACTTTCATATAACCTTCCACCCCCCATTTCACCCTCTTAGGGGGAGGATGTTCTGAAAACCGTTTCTTAACTGACATCTACGTTCTAGAAGGAACCTACCTTCCAAATTCCAAGTTTGTAGGCCTTATATTTCCCGAGATTTCGTGATTAGTGACTGTGTGAGTGAGTGAGTGAGTGACTGTGTGTGAGTGACTGTGTGTGAGTGACTGTGTGTGAGTGAGTGAGTGAGTGAGTGTGTGAGTGAGTGAGTGAGTGAGTGAGTGAGTGAGTGAGTGAGTGAGTGAGTGAGTGAGTGAGTGAGTGAGTGAGTGAGTGAGTGAGTGAGTGAGTGAGTGAGTGGTATTTCTCTTTTATATTTCTCTTTTTTCACAACAAGCTCTGCTGCGTTTATGCACCCTCTAATTACAGCTATTTCCGCCACCGAACCAAATTTTTCGTAAGTCCGTTTAGTCGCACGTTAGCGCGCTCCAGATTACCCATACCGCGCACTTTGGCTGCGCTCAACGCGCTGCTGAAGGAGTCCCCTCGCTGTGACATATTTGCTGACAAATGGGCTGACCTCATGGGTCAGATCTTGCACTTTTGTGAAAATTTATAATTTTGCTTTTCAAAATTTATAATTTTAACAATTTTTGTAAGTATGTTTATGTTAGTTTGTACTCGTAGTTTAATTAGTGTAATTGGCTTTATGGCCGTTCTAATTAAATAATAAATAAATAATAATAATAATATATAGGTACCTATAGATTTTCGCGTTCGCTGCGGAGATGATGACACGCACAAGCCAAACGCATCTGTTCTGCAAGATGACCTGCGGGGACTTAGGTGTGTGATACCTAAGCTACTTAATATTTAAACTATTAATTCTCTGTTGCGATTTTGGGAAGATTGGTTTTTTGAAAGTGGGTCATCTATCACGACTTTACCCTACTCAAACTTCCAAGGTCGAAGTCTGCTAATCCGTATTTGAAACCCGTTCTCAGTAATGAGCCAGCTGCGATGGGTTGATGATGATGATGATGATCATCAGTAACTTAAAATCCCTTTTTTCTACCATAAATTCTCCGTGCGACTCGTCTCATGTCGTCCGTCCACCTAGTGGGGGGTCTTCCGGTTCAAATAAAAAATCATCAAAATCGGTTGAAATGTTGGGCCGTGAAAAGCTAGCAGACAGACAGACAGACACACTTTCGCATTTGTAATATTAGTATGGATCAAAAACCTGACCTACCTAATTAATTTGCCTAATAATTATTTTATTTATTGTTGACGTAAGATTCGTTTATTTAACACCCATTACGTAGAATAGGTACCTTTTTTTTATTTTTATTTTTATTCAGATACAAGTTAGCCCTTGACTGCAATCTCACCTGGTGGTAAGTGATGATGCAGTCTAAGATGATAGCGGGCTAACCTGGAAGGAGTATGGCAGTTTTTATTAAACCCATACCCCTTTGGTTTCTACACGGCATCGTACCGGAACGCTAAATCGCTTGGCGGCACGGCTTTGCCGGTAGGGTGGTACCTACCTATACCAACCTTTTTTTTTTTGATCTTCTTCTGGCTTTACACAGATTAACCAATTATACCAACCTGCCTAACTCAGTCCTCCCTACCGAACTAAATATATCAGGTGCGCAGAACATTTTAATCACAATGTATTTTTATGACAAAACTCAATTTCAAACCTATCTACCTACTGACTGAATTTTTAAACCTACTAACCTTACAATTTTTTAACTAAATAAGATAACCAAATTATGAAAGAGTTTTCTAAAACAAAAAAAAAATTGAATATTGTTGCATTTTCAACAATATCGTGTACCTACATAATAAATATAATTTGAGTAAAAAAAAAACTTAAATAAAACATACCTACCTACATAAAAATGTACCTACCTACCTAATAAGAAACATTAGATACTAAATAGGCGACAATGACTTGAAATGAAATAATTCAAGACGAAGACAAAGAAATTTTATAGATGTATAAATCTATTAAGTAGTAAAACCTAGTTAAGCCAAGTATTTAACTCAAAACAAAAATTACCTATCAGGAATAGGAAGACAGAATTTTGGTTAGGTAGGTAGGTACCTACTTGGGTGCCTATTAAGTATCTTTAAAAGCATAAAATATTTTTTATTCAGGTAATCCACTAAGGACCTGTTTCACAAGCGCCACAAAAACTTTATCATAAATTTATGTCATCATCTTCGTCAGAAAATTTTATTTGGTGGTTGTGATACATTTTTTTTTAAATATTGTAAACCTAAGTATCTACCTATGTCTTAGGTTGACATTACAAAAACCTAATCAAAATCGTTCGTCTTCAAAGTGCAGTAGTCGTAACGCAACAAATTGGCAAGAATGTAGGCACAACATCAATTGCGAGGCGCGGGGCAAGGGGGCCGCGGTGGGCGGCGGGCGGGGCCCGAGGCGCCGCCCGGTGCGAGCGGGACGGTTGACTGCAGCGTGCACGCGTGTGTCGACTGTCGTCACACGCCGCGCCGCCAGTGCAAGGTCACCGAGTGTGGCTGTGGTCTGACGTGTTATGAATGCTTTTTTTAAATATTTTTTTTGCAAAATATTTTTTTAGGTTCTTATTGAAAGTATTTTTAGTAGGTATTAGTTAATCTAATCTACTTGAAAAAATAGATTTTGAAAACTGAATAAAGCACAACACAATTCAATGGTTTCAAATGTCAATGAAAAGACTAAATTGTGTTTGGCTTTTTGGTTTTTTTAACGTGTTTCGAATTTGTATTAGAATTTAGAGTTACAACATTTTATTTTTTAGATATACCTACTCGTGTACTTATTTTCAGCTGGTTATCTCCTTAAAAATATGTAAGTTAATATCAAGATATCATACATTTCCTCTGTCTATTCACACATACAGCAACTTAACAATAACTTATTAAATAAACAACTTATGAAATAAAACATTCAGTTAAGTACACAACAATAGAATCATTTAATTTCAATCTATCATAAAATAAAAATAATTATGGAAAAATGCAGCTTTGCAAAAGTGAATGCAAAAATGCATAATATTACTACGCCGATCTGTTGGACTCGTGTCGAGCGTGGACGTTTGATTGAGTGGCTCACTGTACTGTGCGCTAGTTCGGAAAACGTCCGCGCGGCGACGTGTGGTGGCGCTAGCGTGCCGGTGCCGCGGCGCGCGTCACTCCGGCCGCGGCGAGCGACCACTCCGCACCGCGTCCCGCTCGCTCGCGCGTAAACACGCGAACCGCACGCGTGCGACCGTACTCCGCGAAGTGACGAAAAACAACCCTTAAGTGTCATTATACCGACTTGTGACGTTGTGCCAGTTTTGTGTTAAAGTGAAAAATTATCTTTTAAATAATATTATAAGTTAAAATCTCAAAAACCTTATACAAATTACAACGACAACATACGAGTCGACTCGACACCTGTTCAAATACGATTTGTTTGATTTGATGGATTGAAGGTTCGACGTGCCAGTGTCGAGGAATTCGTTTCACGTATGACGACAAACAAATAGAAGTAAGAAAACAAAGGATTTTGACACGTTGCTTGCTTAGGTGCAGGTGACAGATTGTGACTCGTGTGCCAGAAAGACCACTTCGAGAATTGGACACACTTTATCATCCAGGTAAGAACGCCACAAGTCAAAAATGAATAGAATATAGAGAGACAACTCTAGAATTTATAAAATTACAATCGTCTAGTTACTAAGTAGGTACCTAGGTATAAAATAATTATAAAGAATAATGAACTCTATATACTTATGTTTTATCAATTAAACCTAAAATTAATTTCATACATTAAAAGTTAAAAGTGACTTATGTTGGATATAATCCAGGTAAGAAAAACATAAGTAAGTGAATATTACATTCATAGAAAAAAAAGCGTCGACTCTACCATTTTAAAACTACACTTTGCTGGTTATGTGAACCCGTTCTCTACATTTTTTTCAGTTAAACTTAAAATTGATACGTCAAAATACAAGTTTAGAGTGACTTTTGTTGGATTTAATAAGTTTTCGTAGCGTGCCAGGACCGGAAAACTTTGAAAATTGTCCGTAAAGCCCACAGTGGCGACACAGCGGCGGCCGGCGCCGGTACTGTGAACTATGGCACGCGAGTTTGCATGAAATAGTACCACTGAAAAACTATTTTCAACTTGACTAACTTGGTTTTGACATAACTTTCTATGTTTTGACATTTAGAACTGACGTCTTTCTTGATTAATTCGTTCAAAACCTTAGTGTAAGTAAATAAATATTCGATTAAACATTGCCTTTATTTGATAACCAGGGTTTATAAAATATTGCACTGTTTTGGAATTCATTTCTCATGAAAAACACGTTATATTATGATATATTTACTAACTTTTATCATTTAACAATGAGGAAAATGGTGCTAATGTGACTTATTAATCAGGGTTTAGGACAAAATTTACATTAATTGATCAAAGAGATTAATTATTGTTAATTTCATACAGATATGTCATCAATGAAAAATAATGTAGAATTGGATATTACTCAAGTACCTAGTTAATTTGATTTTGGGGTTTTATCTGTATTTTGCAATAGATATCTACCTATAAATAAATTTTCTAATTACAAATATAAATGATTATTTTCCGCTCTATAATATTTATTGTGTTTACAATTAGGTATACTTGTAGGGACTTGAAAAGATAGAAGAAATATTTTTTAAAATAAATAAAATTAACAAAAGACAGCTAGGCATAAAATTACACTATTTGCGTACCCACTTATCAATTATAGAGTAGGAAAATACCAACGTCCCAAAGTATTTAATTAACAATATTTAATTTAACAGTCTTAGTTTAATTACAATAAACATAAAACAATACACATAAATAATTTTTTAAAAAAATATCAGCCTTTATTTAGACTTTGTTAATTAGAAATACCTACCTAATAATAATTTGGATATTTAAAGGAAACTCGGTTGTAAAGAAGAATACTTAGTAGGTATCACAACTAATTCGTAAATATCGTATTAATATAATGTAACATGACTTGATAGAATATAAACATATTATTCATTGTAAGCAAACCAAGATAATAATATAAAAAAAAATTAATACATTCTTTAAATAAATATGTAGTAGCAAAAAAACAATCAACATGCACCCGGTGAGGTGAGTTCCACCCCGAGAGAGTATTTTTTGTGAAATCCGCCATCTTTACTTGTGTAGTAGAATGCACGGCGCGCGGGGGCCAGGGGCGGGGCGCCAGAGCGGGACGGCAAGCAAACATAGCGCCACGAGGATTTTCAAAATGTTTTATGCACCTGCTTTTCTTTACTAATAAATTATTTTATATTAATTTGTGATTTAATTTCAAACAGACTCATATTTTAAAATGTCTCATACACCTGATTCTTTGTTTAGCTTTTACCTTAATTTTTTTTAAATTTATTAGGTACCAACCTATCAAAACTACTGAGGATTGAACGTGTGTTTTAATTTTTTTTAATAACTGCTTGAAATAAATAAATGCTTTCGATATAATTTATTATTAATAACTGGTTAATTAGAATGAAAAGTTTTTTTTAATTATTGTTGTTTTAAACGGCTTAAGGTTGTTTGCGTTTAGGTACAAGTGGGTACTTTATTAATTCTTTTGATTCTGTATTTAATTTTACAGATATCTTTAATTTTACAGGTTTTATTTAGATACTTATAAATTAAATAATATTTATTCTATAATATTATTTTAATTTATTGATTATATTTAATTTTATTTCGTTTACCTACCTATAAAAAACATAGATTGAAGTCCTTGGGTCCTACAGTACGGTGCTTCTTGCAAAATAAGACAAACTTAAATCTTATCTTATCTTATCTTAGGTAGGTAATTTTATTTATAGAGTTATGTAAGGATACGTATAATCTATTAATAAGCAATTTAAAATATGAAAATATCCTACCTTACTAATAAAATCATTAACCTCCTCTATTAATTACTCTTTTATAGAATCTTTCTATCATTAAAGTAATAATATAATAAGCTAAATTATTACTAAAAATGTCGTTAAACTAATAATTTATCGCATCTGGACACTCGGTAGGTTGTATTAATTCATAATATTAATATCTCGTATCAAGCTAATGGTTGTTCTTTCTGATATAAAGTTTTATAACTGTTATGATTTTCTTAATTTACGATTGATAATATTTTATTGTAATAGTTATTAATCTATTAATAGTAGGCTTGACGCTTCACAACGATCTTAAATAAAAATATAAAGTACCTATACCTATCTATTTTATTCATTTATTTCATCATCATCAATCGATAGACGTCCACTGCTGGACATAGATCTCTTGAAGGAACTTCCACACCATTCCAGCACCTTGGGAGTCTTGGGACCCCAACGTCTATCGGTTGTACCTACGAACTATGTGCCCTGCCCATTGCCACTTCAGCTTCGCAACCCGTAGAGCTATGTCGGTTACTCTAGTTCTCCTACGGATCTCCTCATTTCTGATTTGTTCACGTAGAGAAACTCCGCACATAGCTCTCTCCATCGCCCGCTGAGTGACTCTGAGCTTTCTTATGAGGCCCATTTATTTATTCAATAGGTACGTATTTGCAATTGTAGGACATGCAATTATTTCACACGGGCTACCTTATATCTTTAAGAGATTTTTACCAGCTTTGCTCCACTATTAGATTCCGTATGCGGTATGACATATCATTGTAGGCAAAGTACAGGACGCGGCAGAAAATATTGTACCTAGGTACATCGACCTTTAGAAAGAGAGAGAGAGAAGGTTTCTGTCATTTAGACCGAAAAAACGTCACATAGGTATGAGTGGCAGAGACAACGCTCTACACAGCCGAAATGTCATTCTATAAGTATCACGATTACAATAGGGATTTCTTGCCGGCTACTGTTGACAAGTCTAGCCTTTCTACATTGGCAAATTGTCTAATTTTCTTGCCATTATCTCAGCCAGTAACGTACTGTTTAATCTAAATATATAAAATGAGAAGGTGACTGACTGACTGATCTATCAACGCCCAGCTCAAACTACTGGATGGATCGGGCTGAAATTTGGCATGCAGATAGCTATTATGACGTAGACATCCGCTAAGAAAGGATTTTTGAAAATTCAACCCCTAAAGGGCTGAAATAGGGGTTTGAAATTTGTGTAGTCCACACGGACAAAGTCGCGGGGATAAGCTAGTATGGTATAAGATTAAAGAAAAATTAACGCGGAAGAACAATAATTCCCATCTATTCATTGTATTGATCGATCGATTTAAAAAATCGCACGTTTCTGAACGGATGCGTGACTGATGTACCTAACGACATAAACCGGCAATTAGCGAACAAGATGGCCGCCTGCGCCCGCGCCGCCAATGTCAATAGCGGCGTAAATCATGCGCCATGTTTACTGTGACTATTGATTATTATTAAACATTTATTTTTGCTCATCGGCCTCTTTGTCTTTGTCGGATAAGACGAGAACACACTATAAGATGCGACAGTCGTGCGACAAAAAAGCCGTTTTGTTTGTTAGAAAATACCTAAGTACCTACTTCAGTTTATGGGGTGAGGCGTGATCTAGCGCGATAGTATTTTTAAAAATAGAGATAGCGAGCAAACGAGCAGGCGGGTCACCTGATGTTAAGTGATTACCGCCGCCCATGAACATTTACAGCACCAGAGGAACCGCCACGAACACCGCCGATGGGAGTTGGTTCCACAGTTTGCATGTGCGTGGAAAAAGGATCTGGCACAACGGGTGGTCGAAGTGCTCCAGAAACCCAGGTGGTGATGGTGGAATTGATTGCGGTGGCGTGTGGTGCGGCTAAGCACTAAATACTAGGTTGGTAGGTATATTTTTGGTTGCAATGTTAATGAGTATTTCATTTATCAGACTAGCTTATGCCCGTGACTTCTTTACACACACAAATCGTGGACTACACAAATTTCAACCCCCCATTTTACCCCCTTAGGGGCTGAATTTTACAAAATTCTTCCTTAGCGGATGTTTACGTCAATTCAAAATAGCTATCTGCATGCCAAATTTCAGCCTGATCTGTCCAGTAGTTTGAGCTGTGCGTTGATAGATCAGTCAGTCAGTCAGCTTTTCCTTTTATATAATACTAGCCTATGCTCGCGACTTCGACCGTTTCAAACCCCTATTTACCCCCTCAGGGGTTGAATTTTCCTTTCTAAGCGGATGTCTACGTTATAATAGTTATCTGAATGCCAATAAATTGGAATACAAGGAGCGGGAGTGCCCAAGATGCCCGACTCTCTGCCAGCGCCCACGTGCGGGAGTGCCGCCATAACACACCTGAGGTATGTGGACTCACTATGGACTGCGTAACTTTTGAAACTGATAAGAAGTCTTTGATTCTTAGAACAGTTAGAAAGCACTAAATACTAGTTTGTGGTACCTATATTTGGTTGAAATGTTAATGGGTATTACAGATTATTCAATCGTATTAATGATAACTAGCTTATCCCCGCGATTTCTTCCACGTGGACTACACAAATTTCAAACCCCTATTTACCCCCTTAGGGGTTGAATTTTCCTTTCTAAGCGGATGTCTACGTTATAATAGTTATCTGAATGCCAATAAATTAGAATACAAGGAGCGGGAGTGCCCAAGATGCCCGACTCTCTGCCAGCGCCCACGTGCGGGAGTGCCGCCATAACACACCTGAGGTATGTGGACTCACTATGGACTGCGTAACTTTTGAAACTGATAAGAAGTCTTTGATTCTTAGAACAGTTAGAAAGCACTAAATACTAGTTTGTGGTACCTATATTTGGTTGAAATGTTAATGGGAATTACAGATTATTCAATCGTATTAATGATAACTAGCTTATCCCCGCGACTTCTTCCACGTGGACTACACAAATTTCAAACCCCTATTTACCCCCTTAGGGGTTGAATTTTCCAAAAACCTTTTTGGAATCTGCATTACATTTATCACGTTATCTACACTTAAAGAAATCCGAATCTTCTTTCATTATTGTTGCTATATCAATTTTTAATGTTTTAATCGATTTCCATAAAGAAGGAGATTCCATTTTGATTTCAATTGAATGCGTATTTTTTGCAAACATAATTCAACTTGCCTGTAGCTGCTGGTATTAAAATAAGCTGGAGCTAGCTTGGTAGCCATTGACTTATATATTACTTCGTAAGGACAGGGCCATTGAACAAGCAAAATGGCATCAACTAATTGGTCCTAAAATGTTTATTTAGCACCAATGCAACCTCAGTGACATCTGGATTTCAAACGGGTCGTTCATTCAGGTATCTAAGAGGTGGCGCTGATTTATTTGGTTCCAAAACCGTGATTTTTTTGTCATTTAGTTGGTAGCAGACAAAACATAAGTGATTTCTAACGTACAGATCAGACGACCAGATTACATTATGTTATTTAATATACATTGACAAGCCAATAAATTTATTGAAAAACCAAACTAGTTTCTACGTAAAGATACGGTGAGGCAGTAAAAATTCCGAATGTTTTGGACTCGGTGTAACGCATCGAATAAATCGTCGAATGTGTCAATTAACTCAACTTTAATGTTGTATTTATGTAAATTGTCGCCTGACGGACCTCGGACGTAGACAAAAAGCATAGAGGTACGGGACCCCTCCGTCTCGTGGGGGAGAAGATATGCGCGACGATCCTCGCTGCCATAGTGTAGGACCGCTGGGTCCAAAAAATATAGATGTTGTATTTGGGAACTCAGACGCAGCGAACGACAAAGCACAAAACGCGTGTTTCTATTTTCTAACACACTTATTAAATCGAGGATTTTAAACAATTGATGAATGCCTCAATGACAAAGTTGCGTGAAACCACCGGCTGAGCTTACAGCTGCCCATGAGAAGGTGTACTGTATTGTTGTATACATTATTGTAACTTGTTATGATTTGAAAGGAGCAACTGCTAAGTTTCTTGCCGGCTCTTTTTAGTAGAATCTGTATTGTCATCGCCAATAAGCTTAAAACTGCTCAATAACTCCTCTGTAGCAACAGACCATATTTTCTCAAACTAAAAACTTAACTGCATGAAATTTTAGACCTATAAGTTTTAGTTTTTATGTGAATAAATGCGTTTAGAAGTTCGAATAAGTATGTTTATTTGCAAAAAGAGATTGGCAAATGATAAGTTTCCAAAACTATTCTAAAAATTCGAGAATTACTCCAACTTCAAAATTTTGTCTGCTTGAAAATTATTTAAAAAGGATTTGAAATAAAGGTATGTATCTACATTCATGGCTCAAAATTTACTATTGTTCGGACAAGAGCACATGACTACTTGCAAGGAGTGTTGCTTGATGACAAAAAGTGGTAAAGAGCTAAGACTTAAGAGACGTGGCCGAGATCCGAGGCGTTTAGATAAATTGGATATTATTTAGAAATGTCAATCGTGTTCGGGAAAGGTGGGGTCGTAACTCTTAATAGATGGCTTTGAGCAGTAGGTAGGTAGAGCAGTAGGTATGCCCGGTGCGCCATTGGCCGGTGAGGGGTCTTAATATATTATGTCAATAACGAGAACTTATTTATAATATAATATACGACTAATAGACCTCATAAGATACTTAAAGTCAGCGGGCGATAGAAAAAGCTATGTTTGGAGTTTCTCTACGTGATCAAATCAGAAATGAGGAGATAATATGGGTTTGCTTGAAGACCAAAGTCTTCGAACAGTGCGTATTGCCAGTGATGACATATGGATCCGAGACATGGTCGCTAACTATGGGCCTCATAAGAAAGCTCAGAGTCACTCGGAGGGCGATGGAGAGAGCTATGCTTGGAGTTTCTCTACGTAATCAAATCAGAAATGAGGAGATATGGGTTTGCTTGAAGACCAAAGTGTTCGAACAGTGCGTGTTGCCAGTGATGACATATGGATCCGAGACATGGTCGCTAACTATGGGCCTCATAAGAAAGCTAAGAGTCACTCAGAAGGCGATGGAGAGAGCTATGCTTGGAGTTTCTCTACGTGATCAAATCAGAAATGAAGAGATATGGGTTTGCTTGAAGACCAAAGTGTTCGAACAGTGCGTGTTGCCAGTGATGACATATGGATCCGAGACATGGTCGCTAACTATGGGCCTCATAAGAAAGCTAAGAGTCACTCAGAAGGCGATGGAGAGAGCTATGCTTGGAGTTTCTCTACGTGATCAAATCAGAAATGAAGAGATATGGGTTTGCTTGAAGACCAAAGTGTTCGAACAGTGCGTGTTGCCAGTGATGACATATGGATCCGAGACATGGTCGCTAACTATGGGCCTCATAAGAAAGCTAAGAGTCACTCGGAGGGCGATGGAGAGAGCTATGCTTGGAGTTTCTCTACGTGATCAAATCAGAAATGAAGAGATATGGGTTTGCTTGAAGACCAAAGTGTTCGAACAGTGCGTGTTGCCAGTGATGACATATGGATCCGAGACATGGTCGCTAACTATGGGCCTCATAAGAAAGCTAAGAGTCACTCGGAGGGCGATGGAGAGAGCTATGCTTGGAGTTTCTCTACGTAATCAAATCAGAAATGAGGAGATATGGGTTTGCTTGAAGACCAAAGTTTCGAACAGTGCGTGTTGCCAGTGATGACATATGGATCCGAGACATGGTCGCTAACTATGGGCCTCATAAGAAAGCTAAGAGTCACTCGGAGGGCGATGGAGAGAGCTATGCTTGGAGTTTCTCTACGTAATCAAATCAGAAATGAGGAGATATGGGTTTGCTTGAAGACCAAAGTGTTCGAACAGTGCGTGTTGCCAGTGATGACATATGGATCCGAGACATGGTCGCTAACTATGGGCCTCATAAGAAAGCTAAGAGTCACTCGGAGGGCGATGGAGAGAGCTATGCTTGGAGTTTCTCTACGTAATCAAATCAGAAATGAGGAGATATGGGTTTGCTTGAAGACCAAAGTCTTCGAACAGTGCGTGTTGCCAGTGATGACATATGGATCCGAGACATGGTCGCTAACTATGGGCCTCATAAGAAAGCTAAGAGTCACTCGGAGGGCGATGGAGAGAGCTATGCTTGGAGTTTCTCTACGTAATCAAATCAGAAATGAGGAGATATGGGTTTGCTTGAAGACCAAAGTGTTCGAACAGTGCGTGTTGCCAGTGATGACATATGGATCCGAGACATGGTCGCTAACTATGGGCCTCATAAGAAAGCTAAGAGTCACTCGGAGGGCGATGGAGAGAGCTATGCTTGGAGTTTCTCTACGTAATCAAATCAGAAATGAGGAGATATGGGTTTGCTTGAAGACCAAAGTGTTCGAACAGTGCGTGTTGCCAGTGATGACATATGGATCCGAGACATGGTCGCTAACTATGGGCCTCCTAAGAAAGCTAAGAGTCACTCGGAGGGCGATGGAGAGAGCTATGCTTGGAGTTTCTCTACGTGATCAAATCAGAAATGAAGAGATATGGGTATGCTTGAAGACCAAAGTGTTCGAACAGTGCGTGTTGCCAGTGATGACATATGGATCCGAGACATGGTCGCTAACTATGGGCCTCATAAGAAAGCTAAGAGTCACTCGGAGGGCGATGGAGAGAGCTATGCTTGGAGTTTCTCTACGTAATCAAATCAGAAATGAGGAGATATGGGTTTGCTTGAAGACCAAAGTGTTCGAACAGTGCGTGTTGCCAGTGATGACATATGGATCCGAGACATGGTCGCTAACTATGGGCCTCATAAGAAAGCTAAGAGTCACTCGGAGGGCGATGGAGAGAGCTATGCTTGGAGTTTCTCTACGTAATCAAATCAGAAATGAGGAGATATGGGTTTGCTTGAAGACCAAAGTCTTCGAACAGTGCGTGTTGCCAGTGATGACATATGGATCCGAGACATGGTCGCTAACTATGGGCCTCATAAGAAAGCTAAGAGTCACTCGGAGGGCGATGGAGAGAGCTATGCTTGGAGTTTCTCTACGTGATCAAATCAGAAATGAAGAGATATGGGTTTGCTTGAAGACCAAAGTGTTCGAACAGTGCGTGTTGCCAGTGATGACATATGGATCCGAGACATGGTCGCTAACTATGGGCCTCATAGGAAAGCTAAGAGTCACTCGGAGGGCGATGGAGAGAGCTATGTGCGGAGTTTCTCTACGTGATCAAATCAGAAATGAGGAGACCCATTGGAGAACCAGAGTAACTGACATAGCTCAAAGGGTTGCGAAGCTGAAGTGCAGGAAAACATGCAGGAAAAGCCAGCCGACACGCAAGCAATACGCACACAAATCCACCAACACACACTATGTATCACTTGCTTTAACAGTGAAAATACCGTGAAATTAGTACTTAGATGCCAATAAAAGTAAAAGTATGGGGCACAAATTGGACATAGTACCTACTTACCTATAGTGACCTACACAATAGGAGTGTGAATATCCACTTCAAATATCTCCACATACCAGTGTCTTGCATTGGCATGGTGCAGCATAATTAATTACCACTTCTAAACAATCGCGCACAGCTGCAACACTTTCTGGCGGTAAAATACGCGTTTATAATTCCCACTATTTATTATTATACATCAACGTTTAAACAAGAGATCAACCCGAACGTGCGATTTATCATTTCCGAATCAAAAACCGGCCAAGTGCAAGTCAGTCTCGCGCATCGAGGTTTCCGTAGTACAGTCGTATTTTTTCGACATTTTGCACGATAATTCAAAAACTATGATTCATAAAAATAAATAAAAATCTGTTTTAGAATCCACAGGTGAAGCCCTTTCCCCACTTGATATAGTTATCGTACCCCACCCACTACCTCAACCCTAATTGATATAGTTATCTTACTTTGAAAGTTGAAAATAGCAATAAAATTCTACTAATTATTAATTCATGACCACAATTTAATTTTTTTTGTGTGATGTAACCACAAAATATCAATGTCTGCTACATGACTACCTACCTGCCAAATTTTATGATTCTAGGTCAACGGGAAGTACCCTGTGGACGTTTCTTGACAGACACACGGTCGGACATACAGACAACAAAGTGATCCTATAAGGGTTCCGTTTTTCTTTTTGAGGTACGGAACCCTAAAAAGTTGCAGCTCTCAAGCAATATTGCTGTTACATCTTTGATCAAGCAGCACCTAATCAAAGTCAGATCAAGAATATGTTCGTGTAAACAATTTAGGAGTTAACGCGGACAACTGTACTGTGTCTTACACCAGAATACATAGTCAAGATAGGGGCTTCTTTAGAGGACGATTCAGACGAAATGTGTCAGACACAAAACCCAACCCACCCAAGGCTTATTCCCGTTGAGTCACACCCCCGTGTGTAACACTGTGGTCTGTGACACAAGGTGCCAACAATTTCAAAATATTCCCATTGAGTAACAGTATTTGAATTTCTTGGCACCTTGTGTCACACCTACATAATATTATTATTGCGCGTGTAACACTAACAAGTATTAACTGAATGTGCACTTTTCCGGGATGTCATTTATTTTCAAATCCAAGATGGCGGATGTAAACTTTTTACAAAATATTAGACATGGGTGTCGTTTTCAGGGTTTTCGAGAATTCTGAATTTGATGTTTGGCATGTAGACATCCGCTAAGAAAGGATCATGCGAGATCAATAATTAATCTATGGAAAGGATTATGACGTAGACAAACTGTGATATTAGTATAGATAGGTATGCATTGAGGATGGCCGCCGAGGTAGTTTTGTGCGATTTTATTTACTTTTTGTTTACTAGATAGTAAAAAGTAGTTTATAGAGATTGTATGGGGACCAGTAGTGCCGCGACAGCACTGTGACAGCTGGTGGCAGCACTGCTGCGTGCAGCGTGGTTCGGAATCATACCTTAATGCAACTTAGCTATGAATCGGTTATTGTAATTATTATCGATTTAATTAATTGATTTCACAACCCTTATAATAACGGTCTCATTCCATTCAATGGCTATTTCGGATGCTACTTTGATCTCGATAAATCGTAAATTCGATAATGTTTGTTGAATCGATTCCTCGCGTCCAATAAACTATTTCTTTTGTATCGATCGCGGGCCAAATGTTTCGTTCGTTTTCGCTGACAGGCGTTAATTAAATTAGAAATTAAAAAATTAAAATTGCATTTTTGAAGTGTTTTTTGTTTTTTAGGTGGCTAAATATGGATCCACTGATGCTCAGACATATACCTACTCATTCAATCGAGTTTAAATCAAAAATCGTTTATTATAATTACTGAACTTTAATTAATCGGTTTCACAACCCTGCTAATCTCAGAACAGAACAAATACTACATATCTATACTACTAACGGTCTCATTCAATGGATTATTTCGGATGCGACTTTGATCTCGATAAATCGTAAATTCGATAGTGTTTGTTGAATCGAATCCTCGCGTCTAAGAAACTATTTGTTTTGTATCAATCGCGGGCCAAATGTTTCGTTCGGTTTCGCTAGTTAGCTTTGTTTTGACTGAGTCAGTCGATGGGGACTACAATTCTGTCTAAACTCGGCCCATGTGTGGGCCCAATTAGATCACTGTGCGGACGGACGCCGCGATCCCTCGGGATTTATATGGGAAGACGTCACGGGCTGCGACGTCGCTGCTGATAATGTTAGATATTAAATCCTAGTCTAGATAATATGGTGTATCTACTTAACTTTTATCAACCAATGAATAGGTACTTATAGAAAGACTAGCGACTTCGTCCGCATGGACTACACAAATTTCGAACCTCTATTGTACCCCCTTAGGGGTTGAATTTTCAAAAATCCTTTCTTAGCGGATGTCTACGTCATAATAGCTATCTGCATGCCCAGCCCGATCCGTTCAGTAGTTTGAGCTGTGCGTTGATAGATCAATCAGTCAGTTAGTCAGTCACCTTTTCGTTTTATATTTAGAAGATCTACTTCCTGCACTTCATGAAGACGAGTGAACTTTACTTGTGGTTACGTCAGTTACGTCGTTTGCATGGGCTTTACGTAAGTGTCCATGCCGAACCAATCAGTCGCGAGCAAACGCACACATTTACTGTACCGTACCTACCCTCCGATGCGACTTAAACACAAGCATGAGCCACTCGTCTTCGTGAAATGCAAAAAAAGACATACAGCCGAATTGAAAACCTCCTTCTTTTATTGAAGTCGGTTAAAAACTATAGGTATCTTACTACCATACCACCTCGGTCAAAGCAGACATTTTGATGACCTCCCTGGCGCAGTGGTAAGCACTGTGGTCTTGTTAGTGGGAGCCGTGAGGTCTCGGGTTTGATTCCTGGCAGATCTAAATTTCTGGTCTGATCTGGTGGGAGGCTTCGGCCGTGGCTAGTTTTTTTTTTTTTAAAGAATTTAGCCATGTTAAATGACTAATATTCCCGTTTCCTCACCAACTAAGGGTCAGGCTTATGCTAGGAGTAGGTACAATAGTGCAATTGGCGGGGTTTGAACCGTCGACCTTTCGGTTTTCTGTCCACTCCTTTACCGGTTGAGCTATTGAGGCTTTAACCCCCCTACCGGCAAATAGACGCCGTGTAGAAACCAAACATTTTACAAATATACAAAAACAAACAAACAACAGCGTCATATTCTCAATAACGCAACGCACGCGGCATCTTTACAAGTCATTAGACAGCCCCCCGCCCCCCTGGCCCCCGGACGCCCGCTTGTAATTAACCGGGGGCCATAAATTGACCCTAACTGTCATATCATATTGATTTAGCCGCAGCGTGCCTTCAGCTGCGATGCGGGAACGAAAAATGGCGCCTCTTTAATTTACGCTACAAAATATTACTTATTTTGGTGTTTCTTGAAGATGATAAAAGTGATTAAAACAAATATAAAAGGGGGTAAAACAAATATTATAAAGTGATTAAAACAAATATAAAAGTGGGTAAAACAAATATTATAAAAGTGGGTAAAACAAATATAAAAGTGGGAGATTAGGCTTAGAAGTAAATCAAAATCAGATCAAATAATAGGGTATTTGACTCCAATTTTTTTATTACTTTATTATAAACTAAGATAAAAATAATGACGTAAACTGAAAAAACTAATTAAATCGATCAAATAACAAAAAAGTTATAAGCATTTAAATTTTTCTGTTAAGACAGAGATAGCGATATAGCATTTTGACGTCACACCTTACTAATGCCATAGTAGCTTCGTGCGGTTTCATACAAATTTTCGTTTTGCGAGAAAGGGACAGAAGACCCTCCCACTTGAAAATTAAAATGCCTGTAACTTTGTAAATCTTTGATGGATTTTAATATTTTTTTCAGCGTACGTCATTATTTTTATCCTAGTTTATAATAAAGTAATAATATTTATCAAATTCAAAAGTAGGAAAATGCCCAATTTATTCAAAATAGGTAATAAATTACACTTTTTTATTGTCGATTGTTGGATTTGTCAGATATAAGTAGTCGTGATAATTTTTACGCGAACTTAAAACTAAAGCTACGAGCTAATTATATATTACAAGTATATGTATTATGTAAGTGTACAAATGTACATGTTTTTTTTAATTCAGATACAAGTTAGCCCTTGACTGCAATCTCACCTGGTGGTAAGTGATGATGCAGTCTAAGATGGAAGCGGGCTAACCCGGAAGGGGTATGTTAGTTTTTATTAAACCTATGCCCTTTTGGTTTCTTAATGGCATTGCAGCGGAACGCTAAATCGCTTGGCGGCACGGCTTTTGCCGGTAAGGTAGTAGCTAGCCACGGCTGAAGCCTCCTACCAGGCCAGACCAGAAATTTAAAAATTATGAAATTCCAAACCCCTGCCGGGAATCGAACCCGGGACCTCCCACTAATAAGACCACAGTGCTTACCACTGCACCAGGGAGGTCGTCATGCAAAAAATCACTTCGATCCGTTGCTCCGTTGCGACGTGATTGAAGGACAAACCAACAAATCACAAAACCAATAAATCAACAAACAAACACACTTTCGCATTTATACTATGGGTAGGGATAGTACGCGACAGGTCGAGATGGCAATCGGGAATGGATGACGAGCACGCGTGACGTAGGTACGTTGTGCGGGGCCCCCCGCCCCATACCCCGATTGCTATCTGGACCTGTCACGTACTTATATACTCATGGTATTGGATTTTTAGCCAGAGTAGGGTATAAGTCCCGCAAATTGCTAATGCGCGTGGCCACCATTTTAGTGACGTCAGCACTAGACAGAAGTTTCGAGCTGATGGTATATTTTTATTTCGGCTGACGTCAAAATGACGTCATTTCGATGTTAATGAGACATGGTTCCACTTCCAGCGTAATAGCAATTTGCGGGACTTATGTAATGATCTGGAACGAGCCGTCCGAACCGCCTGACGTCACCCGTCAATCAATCATCGTATTAATCAAGCCAATAATTGACATTTGCGAGTTCAAATACCTAGCGCGTGACCTTGGAATATCGCGCGAAGGTCAGAGACGAATAGAGATCGATTTAAAAGCCTGGGAATATTAATATTTTAACTAGATCGCAATCAATTGAGGAGTTTATTTTTCCCACGTTTTCCTTAGATAAGTACTTAAAACCTATTCGGAGAAACGCGTAAGCGCCGCGATTTGTCCGGCGCTTTAGATGTTCTGGAGCGCGCGGTGACAAGGTCCTACGGGACCTATGGCCTATAGTGCGTATTTCAGTGAGAAGCTACTTAATTGACCTTTTAAGTCAGTTAAGAAAAAAAAGCGGCCAAGTTACCATCCTACTAGCAAAGCCTTGCCGCTAAGCGATTAAGCGTTCCGGTACGATGCCGTGTAGAAACCAAAAGGGTATGGGTTTAATAAAAACTGCCACATCCCTTCCAGGTTAGTCCGCATCCATCTTAGATTGCATCATCACTTACCACCAGCTGAAATTGCAGTCAAGGGCTAACTTGTATCAAGAAAAACTGTAACAGTCCAGCAGCTAGATAATAATATAGTGTGATATTATTAGTAGATAATAGATATAACTTCGTTCCCGCATCCGTTGCGGCATCGATCTGTTTTGTCTGTCTCGCTGTCAGGTGTCTGTCACAGTCCATCAACTGTCCCGCGCAAATTGAATTGTGTTTATTTTTGTACCTCTCTTATATTTGCTATATTCTGCCGAATTACTCAGTAGATATCATCGATATAAATGACAAGATACGTTTGCCGTTGATCGTATGCTGTTTAACCATCCGTTGTGGCCTCAGAACAAGGACTGTTAAACTGACTGACATTTAAGCTCTTGTTAGAACGTGACATTTTATTTTAATTTTTTTTTAATTTGACTAACCAACAACATTTACACATACACAAGTATTTACATACAAAAGGATTTATAACTAAAGGACACATAACATAAACGTTAACAACTGGCTAGTACAAAAGATTTAGGTACAATGATGTTATGACTTTAAAGGGCAGTAAAGTAAAGCAAAATGTAATAAGGAATTAGCACGTTAAATCGATTGAGTCTCATTACAAACTGATTAATTAGTTCCCTTTCGTAGGGAGATAATGACGTTACGACGAAAGCAGGTTGTCGTAGAATTAAAAATATTTAGCTGTCGATCTTTCTGATGAAGCGTATTAAATTGATGACAAATGCGATTGAGGAAAGAGTGCGTTGTGTTTGTTTAAAATGATTATGTTTTGTCCTTATCACCGCGGCCACTTTTTTTTGTTTGCCAAAATGTATTTGTACGTGAGTATTTGACAACGTGAAGTGTAGAAGGAATGACATTTCACAAGTAAGAAAATCTGCTTGAGCGAGAGGGACTGAGGGGGCCACGCTAGTTGCATACCTGTGGTTGTGGCACATAGATCTAAGTATTTCATCTGTTTCATCTGTCCCGCGTTGTCAAAATATTATGTTCATCACAGACCACAGTCCATCAACAGTCGCCGCGTAAATCGTATTGTCTTTATTTTCGTACATCTTCAATTTGCTAGGTATATTTAGCCTTTACGCAGTTTTAATGTTTCGTGGTAGGCTCGAAAAATAGAATAAAAGATGGCAGCGTCAAATCAGCTGTACTGTTTGTCGGCCATATTTAAATACGAATGGAAGTGAGAATGGAAGTAACCTTACTTTCGTCTGAAAGAAGATGCGAGCTACTCTTAAGTTATGCCTTAAGAAAGTTTAGTTCAAAAATTAAAAAATGTAGAGTTCTGTTGTTATTGTAGAGACAAACTAACCATTGATTATGTTCTGTGGAACCAATCCATACTTATTAAGTAAGGTATTGGGAAACCCCTTATTCATGGGACACTAATACCCTGTTACCTTACATTACATCACAGGAGGACTACATAACTCCATCCGATGTTATCAATATCCTTATAAGAGATTGATTAAACAGATTTCTCGTTATAATTTTAATATCACTTCAATAATGTATTAACTTCCCACACAATTGAATTTAAACCTTATTCCCTTAAGTTTAGAGTTTATTTTAGAAGTGTGAGTATAAGTTGTGCAATATAAAATATGCAGTGTAATTATATCGAATCTGCCTGCTTGTCTGTCAGTATGTCAATCAAAGGCGACGCGGCAGTGATGCGGATCGATTGGTACACACGGCCACATATAATTTTATCTGTAATAGTAACTCTAACCCTTATGTTAGGAGCAATAAGGCTGATAATACTAAATGATGGAAATTCGATGTGTTGTCCACTATACTTAACGGTGGACTTGAATCTATATTTTATCAGGGTTTGAGTAAGTAATATTAAAAGATTTTTTGGGCTTTTTTAGTTGCCATGGCGCCTAAATTAGGTAGGTATATCTATGTACTTAAATAAATAAAATAAAATAAAATAGAGATAGAGAGACAAATAAAGAGATGGCGAGATATTTTTGCCCAAAATGTAGGACCGGATTGGATGAGGAAAGCTCGGGATAGGGAGCTTTGGAGAGATTTGGGGGAGGCCTACGCCATTGAGGCGACTAATATGTGAGTGAATATACAATAATTGTACAACGTAATTAAATATTTAAACATAAATTTTGACATTAAATACTAATTTTATTATGACGATGAACGAACTGATGCAACTGATATATTTTTTGAATTGATGAATTAAAATAAATAAATTATTGTAATAATATTTTAAAGTGGTAATGTCGTTAAGTTTGTTTGTAAAAGGGGGTAATCTCTGGAACCACTGAATCGATTTTGAAAATTCTTTCACCAATCGAAAGCTACATTATTTCTGAGTGGCATAGGCTATATTATATACACGCGGGCGAAGCCGCGGGGATCAGCTAGTAGGAGATATAATTGTAATTGAAATTAACGTATTAGATAAAAAAGACTTTTTTTTTTTTATTTACTTGCAGCAAGATTGACAGCAAGTATATAGCCCGTGTGCTCAATTCAGATGTAACAACGGCTATTTGTTAATATTCACTCTCATGTCACGTTTACAACTGTGTTTCACCTATAATGTCGTGTTGGTATTAACTTCTAGGACGTTGGAAGACTATTGCAGGGTACGATGCGATATCGTACTGCTATTTTGTTTGATATAATATGATTTACCTATATTTTACCATCCTATTATTTATGTATGTTATGAAAACGTCCATTCATATCTTAGCTATAATATTCTTACTTCTTACTAAATTATATTATGTCACGAAGGCCTTCATACATCTTAATTGTTTAAAAATTATAATAATTAGTAAACTAATGAGTTTAAGTTGTGAAAATGGGTATGGAAATAAGCTTATTTATAAACTTAAAATGCTTTTATAAAATAATGTCTACTAATTAAATTTAAGTATTTCAATAAAATATTACAAATAGGCATAATATATAATAATATGTGGGTTGTAAAATTTGTGAATTGATTTGCATAGCATTTTTTATTTATATTTGAATAAACATTATTTTCAAATTTATTATGTTGAGCAATTTAGTAGTCTGTATATAGATATTTGGTCTAATAAAAAATAATCTCATAAAAATAACTCATTTTCTGTATATTATGTTTGAGAGAGCATGCCAGTGACATTTGCAGCCTTTGCAATGCTTTCCTCTCAATTTATATGATACGTAGATGTAGTACAAGTAGGTACACAAGGTTTAGAAGTACTTACCTATTTCTTCTTTATTATTTTAACCGTCCTAAATTAACAATTTAAAGAATATTAAAAGCAGTTTGATAGAGAAACTGTATACAAATATTATATTCTCTATCTTTTCATGTTATTTTTTTTATTTGGAACAACAGTTTTAACTTTTACAATTTAACTTCCAAATATATAAAAGAAAAAGGTGACTGACTGACTGACTGATCTAACAACGCACAGCTTAAACTACTGGACGTATCGGACTGAAATTTGGCATGCAGATAACTATTATGACGTAGGCATCCGCGAAGAAAGGATTTTTGAAAAGGGGCTTGAAATTTGTGTAGTCCACGCGGACAAAGTCGCGAGCATAAGCTAAAAGCTAGTCAGGTATGAATTTCCAGACAAGATATCGGTAGTAGTAAAAATGGTTACATTACATTAGTATTGTCAATTTTGTTTTATGGCTTATCGACACCATCGGCGCGGAATAATTGCAATGCTGACCTTTAGTCGCTATGCAAATCCGTCGCTAGGCCTTGACGATCACGGTGAGAATTGCAAAAGGCAAAAGACCCCCACTAGGTGGACGGACAACATCAGACGAGTCGCAGGGAGTCGCTGGATCCAGGCGGCGCAAAACCGTGGCGTGTGGAAGTCCCTACAAGAGACCTATGTCCAGCAGTGGACGTTTATTGGTTGATGATGATGAAATGATTATCTATTGAGTTTCGGAGGTATTCAACTATCCACTATTCACGTCAAAGCGATTCGCCCCCGTCCGGGCCGTCAAAACACCGAGGCTGGGAATTTTGAATTTTGAAACTGCGGCGGACCGACAGCGAAATTAACTATTTTCGATGAACGCCACAATTTCAGGCTTCGCGAATACAGTCGCGGCCCTTACTATTAATGTTTTTTGCTTAAATGAGACTAGTAGGTAGGTATCAGGACTAGGAAAATTGTTGGACTTATTTATTTAGAATTCTTTATTCCCAACTAGCTTATCCTTGCGACTTCGTCCGCGTGGACTGCACAAATTTCAAACCCCTATTTCACCCCCTTAGGCTTAGGGGTTGAATTTTCAAAAATCATTTCTTTGCGGATGCTTACGTCATAATACTGCATGCCAAATTTCAGCCCGATCCGTCCAGTAGTTTGAGCTGTGCGTTGATAGATCAGTCAGTCACCTTTTCCTTTTATATATTTAGATTAATATACTCAAAAAACAATATAAAATACAGAAGAACTATTGCTAGTTGAAGAACTAGATCATGCTAGGTTTATAGAAATAGGTTTATTTATTACTAGCGACCCGCTCTAGCTTCGCACGGGTTGTTTATTAAATTTTAATTTAAAAAAAAACGTTGTCCATATCACGTTGACTTATAGTTATCTAAATGTTAAATTCATGTTCCGTCCTTTTTTAACATTATTAAAAAGAAAAGGATGCAGATACGCTAAATTTAGTTTAGAGAAAGACAATAGAATCAGCGCCAATCACACGCTAAATTTAGTTGAATGTGTTTCTTTTAGTGTCGCTTTTCCATTTCTTCGAGTTTTAAAACCATATCTATACGTAGTTAGCTTTTCACTTAAAAAAATAAAAGCTAGGGGTGAATCAAAATAAAGTTCGTGCAGCGAAATCTAATATTTTGTGATAGCTATAAGAGTAGAGAGAGACCCATCACCCATGGTAGGGGTCCGGCTTGTGTTGTCGGCGTTTTACAAAACAATATCTGCCGTCAATCAGCCCAGCCAACATGGCGGCCAATCGGCCATCTACGCAATTTGCTCGCCAACAGTTTACCGCACATCCTATTCATTCTCAATAAATAATCACATTGGTTATACTATTTGTGCTTATAGCTTTTCTTTTAAACATAGCAAAAAGCTAATAGGTAATTGCGAGACTTGCGAGACTCTTGCTGCAAGATCAAGACCAAGACTGGGAGCGCAATACGAAGACCAAGACCAAGAGCAGTGGCCCTACCGGGGTTGTTTGACAGCTACAATGTCACGATCGCAATCATCTCTGATTGGTTAATGCTCGCTCACTATTGGCTACAATGCATTGTTGCAACAAGAATGGCACAAATTCAGCCAATCAGAACAATTGAGATTGTAATAATGATTGATGCAGGTTTTAGACAATCGCCCTACAGGTGTATTGGCGCAAGACCAAGACCAAGACTGGCTAAGTCTCGTCTTGTTTTTGCATTTGGGCAACACTACTTACAACGCACATAACTCCGAAAAATTAGAGGTGCGTGCCCGGGATTGAACACCTGATCTCCCGAATAGGAGGCTGACATCTTAACCACTAGGCTCTCCGGCTTACATACTGACATAGGCTACTTTTTATCCCGGAAAATCAAAGAGTTTCCATGGGATTTTAAAAACCTAAAATCACGGGCTAAAATCTAGTCTACTGTCTGTATATAATGTTAAAATCTCAGGAACATAATTCAGCGAGCTGGATTTTTTCAATTTAGCTCGTAATAAACTACGTAATAGAGTGGGTAACTAATAAAACAAGCTAATCCGGTATATTGGCAGCTCGTGTCGTACTCCATTAACTTTTTGACTGACTGGAGCGATTCCTGATTGACTGATGCAATTAATTGGAACGGCTACTTAAAACAGTTAGTTTTATATAATACCGTGGTTCGTGATATACGTCCCGCAAATTGCTAATGCGCGTGGCCGCTATTTTAGTGATGTCAGCACTAGACTGAAGTTTCGAGCTCATGGTATATTTTTATTTCGGCTGACGTCAAAGTGTTGTCATTTCGATGCTAATTAGACATGGTTCCTGCGCAATAGCAACTTTATTCGCAAACCATAGATACATTGGCATAGTCTATCTAAAAGCCCGATATGCCAAAGTGACGCGGAAGTAGAGGCCTTTCATTGAGCCAAACGTCGCAAGATCTCGATAAACGCATCGCCAGCGTGTTATTAACGCATATAGTTTACGATACGATGCGCGAACAGCGACGGATGATGCGCCCGCGCACCAATCTACGACCAGCTTCCTGGTACGGGGCCACGTGAAAGTTATGGCCGATAATTTTATTATTTACTAGCTTATGCTCGCGACTTCATCCGCGTGGATTACACAAATTTCAACACCCAATTTCACTCCTTTAAGGGTTGAATTTTCAAAAATCCTTTCTTAGCGGATGCCTACGTCATAATAGCTATCTGCATGCCAAACAGCCCGATCCGTCCAGTAATTTGAGCTGTGCGTTGATAGATCAGTCAGTCAGTCGTCTGCCTGTCAGCGGGCTGTGTAATAGATACATTAACCGCTATAACATAAGTAGTAAAAATTTCAAAAAATGAAATGTTGAAAAAAAGGAGATTTAAAAAGTGTTATTCCTTGGTTATTACGGAACCCTTCGTAAGCGGTCCGACTCGCACTTGACTGATTTTTAGATTTACATGATGAATATCGTGACGTGTAAGGCGGATTAAGTAGGTATACTTACGTCGAGTGGAATAAAATGGTGTTACTGTTTACCAATAACATCGACATAAAATTATTTTTTTTAGGACGTAGGTAGGCCCTATACTAAATTTTTATAGTTTGCGTCTTTTGACAACCTTTTTGTTTAGTTATCTGTAAACAATATACATTAGCCGCGAGAGATACTGAAATCGCTTTTATTAGTTTAGGTTGGAAATGGTATTTTTCAAGTTGGCAAAGTCATCGCCACGCGATTAGCATTCCAGTATGATGACGGGACAAATCAGATCACAGAACACTAAAGTTATAGAAATGGTATATCTTATCTTTACTTTAATACGGACACCGTGTGTGTCGCTGGTCTTGAGCAACTTGGCTAAACAAAAACGTTTAAGAATAATTATTCGAAAGAACATATCTCTAGCATCCAAAGCAAAGTAAATTAAACTGTAATGACATGCGAATAATCTCTTTATCGCTATACCCATATTATAAGTACAAAAGTGTGATTGTTTGTTAGTTTGTCCTTCAATCATGCCAAAACGGTTTGTTGTGATTTTTTTGCATGGAAATAGTTGAGGATCTGGAGGGTGACATAGGCTTTTTTATCTCGGAAAATCAATGATTAGAAATTTAAAACCCAAATCCTCAGACGAAGTGTCGGGCTTTCAGATAAAAAATACAGCAAGGTACCTATACAGTACATAATTAAATAGTAGAAAGAAAGGCGAAAAAATGATAATTAACACTTCTACACTTAGGTATTCTGATTTCTTTGGTCAAAACCGATTAGCTTAGGGGGCCGTCATCATTCGATGTTAGCGTGTTTTCACAGCATTATCACTTACCATCAGGTAGGTATTACGTGCTCATGTCAAGCTTTAAACCTGTCAACGATAAAAAAATCAGAACATGAATTTTACATTTTACGACGACACCTCTAATCTTCATTAATTTTATAATCCTCATTACGGTTTGACGATCTCGAAGATCGAATCGTCACAGGGCACTACCGTTTATGTTTTTTTCGAAAAACATTTCCCTGATAACGACCTTTCAACCGTTCATAATGTGGAGCCGTTTATTGATTTTGTTTTGAATATTTTGGTCATAAAAACGTAATGTTAGTCTAAACAAGATTTGGAGATTTTTTAAACAACTTAAATGCACTTGATTTTTGGTTTTCACGACTTTTTGGTTGGCTTTGGTTGTTTTAACGGCAACGTAGTTTAGTACCCAAGCAGTAAGCGGGTATTTCAGAGGTAGATTGGTATTTTATGTTTTATAGGTTTCATGTGGCAAAAAAGCAAAATTCAATATCGTCTATACTGTACCTACAAATATGATACCTAATTGTAATTTAGTTAAAAGAGTAGCTGTACTAAAACTTGAATTATTTTGCATTTAAAAAATATTATGAAAAATAAAACATTTTTTTAATTTAGTCAATTTTTATCCGACTTCCAAAAAAGGTTTTCAATTTAGCCCGTTTTTTAGTACCTACTTATTAGTTTTTTGGGACTAAAACAAAATAAATGTTGTAGGTATTAGATTAACTTAAGCATTTTAACTGGTAATTTTTCAAGACTTGGTTTTCTGTCGTATCGAAATCGTGTCGTAAGATAAAAATAGTCTGTTATTTGAACTGACCACACATAGTTATGTAAATAACCATTCATAAATAAACTAATCAAAAATAATTAAACGATGATTTAGATCTCCATAGTTCGTTGTTTAATTTTGTTATTAGTTATGATAATTTTTAGTGATCCGTAGTCGAAAACGAAAACCGAACATTTATGGTCTCGCCTTGGTGATCTGCCCGTCTTTTACAGGCGTTTTATTATGAGTTGTAATACTAAAATTTACTACAGGTTGTAAGCAAAACAAGCTAAAAATAATAATAATAGGTAAGTAAATAGTATTCTATTTACTATTGATTTAGTTCACGCTGTGCGAAAAGCGAATAATGATGCCACAATGCGTTAACGACAAATATTTTTCAATTTTTTACATACACAAATAGACTAATTTCTCCTGGAAAATATTTCTTACATTAAAATTGAAAAATATTTGTCGTGTACGCACTGTGACGTCATTATTCACTTTCCGCACAGGCGGTGACGTTAATAATTAATTATGTTAAAAATAAATAAAAATCATGATTTTTTAAATTATTTCTAGCCCAATAAACTACCACTGTAAAAAAAACCACATCATTTTATGACTCCAGTCCAAGACCCTACTGGTCATTTTGTTGGTCAATTGATTGTCAAATAATTACGTACGTGAAACGTCCAGGTGTAATCCGTATACCTACCTAATACCTAAGTATTTGATTTTGGCAAACAATAAAGAGTTTTTTTTATATTACGGAACACTGTCTATGCAAGACTTACTTGCACTTGACAGGTTTCTAATAATTAATTTTCTATGATATTGAAATATATTTTATTGGGTGCTTACAATCGGTGATAGCGAACGGTGTGCTAAGTGTTATGGGTTCGATTTCCGGTTAGGGCGATATCGAGTTACAATTAAATCTAACGATAATATTAATTAATATTGAGTGTATCGGATCGTTATATTATAATAGTTCATTGCTAAGACGATACCTGTATGCTTAGTATGAGTTTTTACTACGCGTCAAGGTTGATAGAATTCAACCGTCCAAACAGAATAGTCAGCCTAAAATGGACCTAAAATGTACTGATTCCGATCGCAACTAACTTTCAGAGTATTCGCATCTTTTCCTTACCTATGTAGTAAGAAAAGGACAAACCAACTTAATTTAATTCAGAACTGTCAAATCTCGTGCCAGATGCCAGTCGTGATACGTATTGTTTAAATGTGTAGATTAGGACCAAAAAATATAGTCTTTCATTTAAAATTCATTTTCCGTCCTTTTTTAGCAATATCAAAAAGAAAAAGATGCAGATACTTTAAAATTAGTTTAGAGAAAAACAATGGAATCTAGGTCAATATCACCAATTTTAAATTCACCTTTCCCTTTAGATTAGTGGCTGTAGATGAATTTGTGCTTTAAAACATGACAGTTAAGGCGAGTCACCGAGACGGGCAGCGCGTCTTTGAAGTAAACCGCTTGGCAACGTTCAAATTCTGTGTTTCAAACGTTAAATTTGAATTTAATAAATTATAGAAGTCCTGCTGAAAACCAAAATTTAGCAGGTTCTCTGTAGTACTTCAAGACAAATATTTCCATATAAAAAAAATTTGCCAAGTGAGAAATTTTAGTATTAAATAATTCGTTTTAGATTTTTATTTCGGCTTATTTCAAGATTTTATTTGATCGAGTGAAGTACTTCCTACTACTACTATACTACTACTACTGTACTATATTGTATATTTTTAGCAAGGCCATTATTTAATAGTAAATACCTAAAACATTTGATCTAGCAAACGAGTTTTTTCCGCTTAGCCTCGGTGACTCGCCTTAAGGTCCATTTCACTTTGCCGCGGAAGTGTTTCGAGTTTCGACGCTCGAATTCTTTCAACGTTGACGAGACATAAAATCTTATACTAAGCACACTGGTCGAAGATATTGATAGCTTAGTAGTAAAGTAGTACTACGTAGGTATATCGCGGTGTTTAGATTATGAATTGGTTGTTTAATCTAATCATTATCATTTTCCCACATCATCCTGATCACTACAGTAGGTTTAATTAATTAGTATAAGAATTTATAATTTACTAGCGGCTTCGTACGGGTAGCTTATTACAATTTTCATAGGAATCTCTAATTTTTTTGGAAATAAAATATAGCCTAATGATTTTAAGCTTATTTTGTGGTTTAACGACATACAATTTTAATGTATATAACGGGTACATACCACGATTAATTTTTGTTTTTATTTGAAAAACAAAAATTAATCGTGGTATATACACATATACATTAAAATAAAATATAGCCTATGTCACTCAGAAATAATGTAGCTTTCTAGTGATGAAAGAATTTTCAAAATCGGTTTCTGTAGTTCCATAGATTACTTCCTAGAAACAAACTTACAAACTTTACCTCTTTAGAATATTAGTATAGATAGATTACAATGTAATATTATGTATGTAGAACTAAGTTTATACCAGAAACAAACATTTAAAAGCATCCATACAAATTAACTAGCCACTTTGTCCACCTGTGAGACTAACAACAAAAGTACAGCTGTTTACCCCACCCCGCAAAACACCCAAGTCACAAACAAGGGTGGCGCGGTGACTCAGCGCATTCCTCGCGTCTGTACCTCGCTGTGTTCCACTCCACTAGCTGTTCCGCGGGTGACGGATACTTTAAATTAGTAGCGGAATTCTTTTTACTTTTAAAAATTAACATTTTACTGTTATTTATTTGCTAGGCTATTTTAGATTGTTACATTATGCTAACTATGGGCCTCATAAGAAAGCTCAGAGTCACTCAACGGGCGATGGAGAGAGCTATGCTTGGAGTTTCTAATGATATTGATTGCCATAGAAAACTTCCAGAATGTCATCATCAACAACCGATAGACGTCCACTGCTGGACATATGTCTCTTGTAGGGACTTCCACACGCCACGGTCTTGCGTCGCCTAAATCCAGCGGCTCCCTGCGACTCGTCTGATGTCATCCGTCCACCTAGTGGCTCAGCTAGTGGGGGGGGTCTTCCAACGCTGCGTCTTCTAATGCGACGTCGCGCGTCGCCACTCCAGCACCTTGGGACCCCAACGTCTATCGGTTTTACGAACTATGTGCCCTGCCCATTGCCACTTCAGCTTCGCAACCCGTTGTGCTATGTCGGTTACTCTAGTTCTCCTACGGATCTCCTCATTTCTGATTTGATCACGTAGCGAAACTCCGCACATAGCTCTCTCCATCACCCGCTGAGTTACTCTGAGCTTTCTTATGAGGCCCACAATACATTAGATTTACATTTTCTTAAATGCTGCGGTCTTTAACTTTCCGGGATAAAAATTTGGAAAATAAATCGAGATCAATTCCTGGCTTAGCTTTGCATGCAGGAAAATCAAGCACAATTTACTTACATAATGGTACCTACTGATTCTGAGCACAACCAAATTTTAGAGTATTCGCATCCTCTTCTTACTAATGTAATATGAAAAGGACAAACGCAGTTTAACAGTTTTAAATTTAATTTTTAGATGGTAAAACCCACGTAAAACCCGTGATTTTAGCGCAGTCGCGAGCCTACTGTTTAAATTTGTAGCGTACACTAAAATTTAGAGTCTTTAAATGTATAGTTCATGTTCTGTCCCTTTTCAGCATTGTTAAAAAGAAAAGGATGCAGATACTCTAAATTTAGTTTAAGAGAAAGACAACGGAATCGGTGCCAATGCCTGTTTTCAATTCAATATCCAAGATTTTGATGTTCGACTCAACTTTTTCTGTTCTATCACAAAACATCTGTGGAGTAGCAATATTCCTTCAAAGCAAACTCCAGCGTCACTTCCATCAATAGCCGTCTAAGTGCGAGCCTCCATACATCACCCGACATCACCCATTTTCCGCTCCTCGCCCTTTCTGTGCCAAACAACATCATTTGTTATACGCATTCAATGTTATTTTTTTCGCGTTTGATGAAAGCTCGTGTTAATAAAATCGCACTTCATCCCTTTTTGTCGATCACCGTCACTTAGCTGCGCTGTTTGATACGCTGGGGTGGCAAGGCTTTAAATGGAATTTTCAGGACTTGCATTTTTATTGCTTTCCAGTGGCCTGTATGTAATAAATTACTACTTTATTTCTTTCCGATGACCTCTATTTAGTACTACCATAGGACGGGTTGTTCCGAACAAATTTTTTTGCGGGCTGCAGCTTGTTTTGACTTGCAAATTGATATCCACTAGAATACCAATATTTTGACAGCGTCATTGAACATGATTTTTAGGGTCCCGTTCACCTAGAATCATGAAATTTGGCAGGTAGGTAGATCTTATAGCTGACATTTGGGGAAAAATCTGAAAACCGTGAATTTAGGGTTAGATCACACAAAAAAAATTTAATTGTGGTCATGAACTAATACTAAATGAACTAGAACTAAATATGAAAGGTCTTCACCTGTACATTCTAAAACAGATTTTTATTTATTTTTATGCATCATAGTTTTTGAATTATCGTGTAAAATGTCGAAAAAATAAGACTGTAGTACGGAACCCTCATTGCGCGAGCCTGACTCGCACTTGGCCGGTTTTTTTTAATAGCCACGAGGGCTATACCTACTAGTAAATTAGTACAATTTACTTAAATGTCTCTTTCATTGCACAATGTTGTACAGTTTAAATAAGAATATGTTGTGGCCGAAGGGCAAATTATATGCTTATTTCTTTGCCAAGTGATTACTTAATGTTAACTTTGTGTATGAAAAAAGCTTATGCAAAATTTTCACTTTAAAGAAAGAACAGGCATTCATTCAACAATAGTGTACCAAACAATTAAATACTTTAGTATTATAAAAATAATATTATAAAATGAGATATTGGACTTTTTATGATTATTAGTATTTATGAAACACTCAAGTTCGAGGATAATTCTCGGAGATACTGTAACTGTAGTATTTTTACTATGATCGAATTTATTATTTAGGCACATATATCGTCAATTGTATCTTATTCTTCCGATAATTAGAATTATATTTGAAAAGAACAACCAAGGAGTTGCTTACTGGTTCTTCTCGGTAGGAAGGTCATTCCAATCCAATGGTATATCACTTGACGATTCAAGAGCAGTAATAAAATCGAATCCTTAACTATGAATAAATATAAATAATTCTGTAGGTTCCTAGCTGATAAAATATTGGTCAAGAATTTTCTAGCCTTAATCCATCATTTTTTTAAGGAAACGTCACCGACTACATTGGTAACAAATTACAATTATGTTATCACAAGGAAGGGTCCATGTTGCTGTAACCTTTTTAACTTGATATGTGTCAATTAAATCTCAGTTATATAACGCGGAGCTATGTTAATACAGGAGATTATGATCTCGGTTGCAAAGTTCAAATGGCACGCATTATAAATCAATCAAGCAGATATAAGATCATCACGTTCACGACATTAATTAACGATACACGTTTATGGTTATTCAGAGTATCGAGTGTTTTTATGATAATCAATAAAATATGAATTAACGTGGCGATATGCAATCACCAATTTATTACCTAAGTATGATGTTGCACCGTACGTACTGACAAAAGTAAAAATTAAGTTTTAATTTATCACTAGCTTATGCTCGCGACTTCGTCCGCGTGGACTACACAAATTTCAAACCCCTATTTCACCCCCTTAGGGGTTGACTTTTCAAAAATCCTTTCTTAGCGGATGCCTATGTCATAAAAGCTATCTGCATTACAAATTTCAGCCCGACCCGTTCAGGAGTTTGATTAATTAATTTCGAACCCATTCGGGGTCCTTTTTCACTGAGACTCAGTTCGCGCACGCGTCGCGGTTGAGACTGCACGCGTTTAATTTATCCTATTTTAATTTTTTTTTATTCGAAAAAATATCGGCTTTTAGCAACTGGTAATTTTAAATTTCAAAGTTATAATGTTTCTCAAACTAATTCAAGAAACCATCTTTGGCGAATGAAATTCAGTACTCAGATACAATTTACCTTTTGTAGGTACCTTGTAGATGCACGACGAAAAAGATCGGCAGGAAATATTTCATATCGAACTTTAGAAAGAGGTAACAGTTTCCTACAGCGTTGTCTTTGTCGTTGAGACTGACAAAACGTCACAAAGATTCTGAATTTCGATGTGAAATGTTTTCTTGCGATCTTCACCCTGTTCATTAAAGTGTTGTCGCACTTGCAGTTGCCGCATTTTTCAACGGAAGTCACGTGATCTGAGGCGGGGAAACAATCTTGGGTCGATTGGATAAATTCGGGTGGTTGAAGGTTTTTAATCTAGTCTCGCCAGATTCGAGACTTACGACTATTAAATGCTTTTTGTGTTTAGGTCGCCATTTTGATAGAGTGGTTGCAATAGCAATTATTGTGCCTTGATCAAGTTAATATTGCAGTTAGGTTATTATAGAATGTAAAACTCTCGATAAGCCTCTGCGCGTTGTGATTAGGTAATATTTAATTTCCCTTCTGGTGGCTGGTATGTTTATAAAAGTCAAATTATTTATTCTAATTCCTACCATTGTACACCTTTTGATTGTCAATCGTTGAATATGCCGTCGAGTATCGATATTTTAATTTCCCTATCTGAATACCACCTAGAATATTAGACTACTAACGACAGAGGAATGTGCAGTGCTCAGACAAGCCGTTAAGCGCTTACGAAGCACGCTTAAGCATGAAGAAACCAACATTGTAAAATTGTGTTTTTTAGTATAAATAAATAAAATGAAAATAAATAAAAAATAAAAGTAAAACCGCATGGTCACCTTAACGTTCAACAGGGTGCTCCAGTTTGGCAAGTCACGGCGTCGACAGCAGCCCTTCAGAGCGCTATCATTGTTCGCGTTGACTCCGCACACGCGCACAATCGCACAAACGCACAGGCACACACAGACAAACATCTCGACATTCACTGTAATTAAATATTTCAACTGTCAAGTATTTGCACTTCCATTGGATCTTTCTTCTGAATTTGTCTCACATTATTTCTGATTGATTTTTTTATTTTATTTTTTACTAGCTGATGCCTGCGACTTCGTCCGCGTGGATTTACGTTTTTCAAAATCCCGAGGAAACTCTTTGATTTTCTGGGATAAAAAGTAACCTATGTGTTAATCCAGGGTATAATCTATCTCCATTCCAAATTTCATCCAAATCCGTTCAGGCGTTTTTGCGTGATTGAGTAACAAACATCCAAACATCCACACTTTCACATTTATAATATTATTAGGATATTAACCATGGTTTAAACAAAGCAATATATAATATATAAAGTGAATAGATTTTTTGTTTACAAGTTTTTTGCACCCCAATGATTATAATAATTGATAAAAAATTAAAGAACTGTTAATGCTAACAATCGATAAAAATCTATTACAACTGATTACAATTCAATTTGATTAAATATTGATTCACACATTCTTTTTTGCTCAATTAATAAAACTGATTGATTTACATTATGTGGTTTTCATGATGAGAGGCATTAATTTTTTTTTATATATTATACTATCTGACCCGCCCCCCGGCTTCGCTCGGGTGGAATTTAGAAAATCGAGGTGGGAGTTGAATTTCAAGATCCTGCAACACGTATTTCTTCATTTGTGACCGAAAAACCAAATACTAATTTTCATGCTAATAACTTGAAAAATTACGGACTTTCATACAAACTTTAATCCCCCATTTAACCTCTAAGGGTGGAATTTCGAAAAATCCTTTCGTAGTAGATACCTACTCTTTAAAAAGAACACACCCTCAAAATTTTATGCCTCTAGGACCAGCAGTTTAGAATAGAATAGAATGTTTTTTTATTCATGTAAACTTTTTAAAAGTGCTTATGAATAGTCAGGTTTAATTTACCTAATTTTAGAATATGCAATTGCTATTTTAATGTTAAAAAATTGAAAAAAATTGTCGTTTACTGATTGTGACGTCATTATTCACCAGCCTGAAGTTCATGTTAAAAATAAATAAAAATTATGATTTTTGATATTATGCTCTCCCCATAAACTACAGTCCAATACCCTATTGAAAGGAACTCAGCGCGTGATGTGACTGTAGAGTGTAGAGCTATGTTCAGAGTATCCCTGATCAAATCAGACACGAAGAGCTCCCTAGATCCATACTGAATCATTGAGTCGCGAAGCTGAAGTGGCAATAAGATTCGTGGAGCTCGAAGACCGATAGACCTTGTAGTCTCAAGGAGCTTAAATGGTGACTCTACCCCGGAAAACTCTTCTAGGTTGAAGGACCATCTCAAGCGGTTTGCTCGGAGCCACCAGAGACAAAATAGAGCCTCAATAGCTCAACAGGTAAAGGAGTGGACTGAAAACTGGAAGGTCGACGGTTCAAAGTTCAAACCCCGCCCGTTGCACTATTGTCGTACCTACTCCTAGCACAAGCTTGATGCTTAGTTGGAGAGGAAAGGGGAATATTAGTCATTTAACATGGCTAATAATCTTTTTTTTTTAAAGAATCTTCACGGAACACGGTCTCTTGACCAGCCGAAGGGATTGAGTAAAACCATAGACAAAGAAAAGTTAGATAAGAAGCGGTAGATTAGTTTGTAGAGTTATTGGCGTGGCCGCACGGGTCCGTTTAATTAAACACGGCTATCATCACGCTATCATCGCGCTATCACTGCTATCACGCGCCAGGGATGTCCTGACACAAAAGTGCGTGGTCATGACGCGTCGATCATTCTAATTCCTTTGAGTCGACAGCGCTTGTCCGTGGTTTGGGATGCCAAACACCGAGGGTTTGTTCCGCTTTCGACTTTACGTGTTTGGTATTTTTAATAATCAAAATAAAATATTTTTATAATTTTTATAGTGTTTCACCTACACTTGAAGGAAATTTCTAAATAATTTTAAATACACATCAAAAATTGCGAACCGGCAGGAATCGAACCCGCGTCTCCTGGGTATGGGTTTTTGATGTGTATTTAAAATTATTTAGAAATTTCCTTCAAGTGTAGGTGAAACACTATAAAAATTATAAAAATATAGTAAAAAGCAAGTATGTCATTTCTCGTTCAAAGAGCTGCATTGTAATATGGGCCTTTGAAAGTAGTTTCGATAACTGCAAAAAGATGTCGCTACTAGATGGCAGAAACAGTCGCTTCAGTACTGAGTGAGCATACACATTACAAATTTCGTCACTGGCAGTAAGCGGGCTGTAGCTTAGTGGTTAGAGCTTCGGGCGCGATCCCAGGAGACGCGGGTTCGATTCCTGCCGGTTCGCAATTTTTGATGTGTATTTAAAATTATTTAAAAATAAAATATATTAAAAGAGCTATATATAAATAAGAAAAAAGCAGCATACTAGGATTAGTATAGTATGCTGCGTTAATAGCGAATAGGCATCTTCTAGGCAAGCGCATTCCAACCTAGTCCTCATAATTGTTTTTCTAAGCATGATTGTCGTCAAGCGCAAGCCTATATCTTGCAATAATAATAAAATAAAAATACTAGGATTAAAACTAGTAGACTGAAAGAAAGAAAGAAAGAAAACCAAATATTCTATTTGTGCATTACATATTAACAAACATAAGATAAATGGTTAGTATGTAGTAGTTAGTAATAAAATATTTAATAATTACTTAAAATGAGTTCTTGCACCCACTTGGCACAAGATGAAATGGCCCCAGCGCAGCATTATTGCTGCAGGTTTTTAAAAATAAAACCTGAGCGCTGATATTCTGCCGGGACCATAACGAGTGACGCGCGAGAGATTGCGTGAGGAATTCAGCTATGCGATCAAAAACGCCAGTAGCCAACGTTGACCTTCGAGCCGCTTTACTTGAATGGGACTGGGCAGGTCATGTATGCCGTTTGCCAGGTGGCTTATGGGCAAAGTCTGCTCATACGTGGGACAGTACCTGCACCTATAGACTGATTTAGATTAGATAGCGCACGGAGAAAATATAACATTTTTATTGCTAGACAAATTGCCATATCAAAAAATGAAAATAATTGATCAGTAGGTAACAGTGAAAAGTCAGCGGGTCAAAGCGGAACGAAGCAGTTGCAATGACAGCGCGCCGACAAAGCGGCCGACAGGGCATACAAGCCGATCACTTCTAATTGTGTGATTTGATACGAAAACGCTTTGTTAGCCGCGGACGAAATCTCTATCGTAATCGATAGATACAACAAATTTATCTTTTGTGTACGCCTATTAGGGTTGCCACCTCCTATCACTCAATTATAAGAAAAAATAACAGTTTTGTAACGTGAGTATTCGAATGTTGCCATAGACAAACCTGTATCTCTGGCTTTTGACCGTGTCGTTTACGAATTAAGCTAGAAGCAAGTTAGTCTCTAGTTACACTCTGTCTGAACTCCGAAATAATATTGGCTGGGCTGGGCGTGTGACCCATTCCTTTATAATTGCGAAAGTGTGTGTTAGTTTGTTGGTTTGCTCTTCAGTTGCGCCGCAATGGAGCAACGGATTGACGTGATTTTTTTACACGGATACAGTTTTATGCAGTTTAAAAGTAGGAGAGCGATAATATAGTCTACTTTTTATCCTGAAAAAAACAAAAAGTTAAAAAACGAGATAGATTTATGCCAGCGATATAACGCTGTCTCGTTTTAACAATTACTTATGTCTGAGCTAATTTCGAGGGCGCTCTATAGAGCTTCTACCTGAGTGCTCCAAAAACGAGGTTCATAATATTTTTACAGAGCGCGTGGCAACCCTACATGCGATAGCCCGTTTCACGATTTTAGGAGGGCCTAATTAAATAGAACGGCAAGAAACGGTTCTTTCGATGATTTTACGTTACTCGATAAGTTATTGACTTTTGTCCATTGTCCGCCACTCGATTGTTTTTGACGATAGTCGACAATGCGTCGTGCCGTGATAAGGATTTTCAATTCGTGCTTTTGGCGATTTATTTGATTCGATTCGACTACGAATCAGTGGTAAATTGGTAATGGTCGATTTGGTAACCGTTACGCTAATTTTTGTTGTATCTTACAAAACGTAAATCACGCCGCAACGGAGCAACGGATTGTAGTTCGATTGGAGAGTGACATTCTTCTCAGACTTGGGCGCGTTTGGATTACCTCGTAGCTTTAGTTCTTAAGTTCGCTTAAAAAATATCACCACTATATCATCTTACAAATGCAACAACCGACTTTCAAACAGTGTAATTTATTACCTATTTTGAATAAATCATTTAATTTGCTTTGATTTGATATGATTTGACCCTAATAAGTTGTTCTTGATCTTGTACCATTTTTAATATTGTATATGTCAACAAGCACGCAAATTTGTTCAAGATCAAATCAATGTATGTGTGTAATCTAGATGAATGAAAAATAAACGTTTTATTTATTATTATTATTATTATAAATTCCTAAATCCACACAAACGAAGTCGCGGGCATCACCTACTGAAAATATTATTTATTTGTGGTCTACAAATTACAAACCTTGGGTAGGAATTCCAAATATTTCAATCTCAAATATTTTTATATTTAAAGTTTTTATAGTAGGTAATATAAATAATTCATAAAATACATATTTATGTATTTATTCTAATGTTTCTGTTGTAGTAATTCATTAAACACAAAAAAATTTTTACAAAAAAAATAAAAACCGACTTCGTTACACAAACACTAAAAATAGAAAAATAATTTAATTTATTACCGAATATATTCTGTATACAAGAGTTAATATAGTTCCATAATAATACTTTTTGGTGCCGTTGCCAATTAGCTTTAGCTGCGCGAATCGTCTAGACTTCATATTTTTATGGGACTCCACAATGGCACCTCATTGGCACCGACCCCAAAAAATATTATTATGGAACTATATTAACTCTTGTATACAGAATATATTCGGTAATAAATTAAATTATTTTTCTATTTTTAGTGTTTGTGTAACGAAGTCGGTTTTTATTTTTTTTGTAAAAATTTTTTATTTCACAATTTTTAGTGGCCCCATGGAATTATGCTATGACTGGGTAAAAATCTACTGTTTACTAAGCTATTACACTGATCGCGAGCAATTTACTCTTATCCGTTGCGGAGTTCCAGTATCTATCTTCGGAGATGTTCATCAGATCTTCACCAAATTGAAATGGGACCAACTTTGAAGTATACCCTTTCAAACAAAAAAAAATTTTTCAAAATCGGTCCAGGCGTTTTCGAGTAATCGGGGAACATACATAAAAAATAAAAAAAAAAAAAAAAAAAAAAAAAAAAAGATTCCGACGAATTGAGAACCTCCTCCTTTTTTTGAAGTCGGTTAATTACTGTATTAGAAGTCTAGAAACTTATGCGCGGGCGCAGCGAGCTTCATCAAACCATGGGTGACATGGATATACAACCAAAGATACGCAGAAATTTAACTTTTTACTTCTATTATCTGTATCAAAATTCGATTTACTTCACGTTAGATAACTAGTGTTTCTTATGGTACGTAATAGGGTGAAATCTATAGAGCGCACTCTGACTTTGTACTATGATGTTAACTTAAGAAATAAGTTTTAACAAGACAGATGTATATCTCTCACATAAATCTGTCTCGTTTTAACTCAATCTTAAGTCTGAGCAAAGTCAGCGTGCGCTCTATAGATCTCAGCATTAGACTCTTCCAATCGGTTCGGAAAGCAGGTACTGAGAACAGCCAGCAAAAACTTTTTTTACGACTTTAACATTTATGTATAATGTCAGCCTCAAAAAACTTATTTGTGACTTTATGTATTGTGCTAACGGCAGAGTACAAATAGGCACATTCGTTTTACTTTTTTTTTTCTTTCAGAAATATTAGGTACAATTTTATTTATTACATTCATCATCATCATGATCAACCCATCACCGGCTCAATACAGAACACGGGTCTTCTCTCAGAGTGTGTAGAGCCAACGCTGGCCAACTGCGGATTGGCAGACGTCACATACCCTTAAGAAAAGTATGGAAAACTCTCAGGCATGCAGGTATCCTCACGATGTTTTCCGTCACTGTTAATGTGATATTTTTAATTACTTAAAATGCCCGGGATCGAACCCCCGACCTCCGATTAGGAGGCGGACGTCCTAAACACTTGGCTATCACAGCTTATTAAATTTATTACATTAGCAACAACAAATTTTCAAGTCAAATTCAAATTCAAATAATTTGTTCAAAATAGGTTATAAATTACTCTTTTTGTATATTGATAATTGTAAAGTCTTAGCGATTATTCTTATTTGTGTAACTTATATGAAATTGAATGCAGCAAAAATAAAATGTCAGGGTGGGCAATGCCTTGTTGTTTCTATGGATGGTACTCCTCTCTCAAACGGTTCATTTTTTATTGTTCATAAAAATACAGTTCACCCCAGCACCTATGTCCGTTAAAGGCACAAGAAATAGCTATGGTTAATAAAAAAAGTAAAACATAAAATGGTTCAGTCCGTATCAAAATACTACATTTTCAATAATTTATGACTGTTTGAAGTAAAAATTAATTTAATGTTTAGTACCTATACATGCATAAATTCCGGATACATAAAAATTAATCAAGTGCTAATAAATTATTAGGTCCTTGGCCGAGAACCAAGGTTATTAGAAAAAAACCGGCCAAGTGCGAGTCAGGCTCGCGCAATGAGGGTTCCGTACTACAGTCGTATTTTTTCGACATTTTGAACGATAATTGAAAAATTATGATGCATAAAAATAAATAAAAATCTGTTTTAGAATGTACAGGTGAAGATCTTTCATATGATACCCCACTTGATATAGTCACTCACTTTGAAAGTTGAAAATACTAATTATTAGTTCATGACCACAATTTAATTTTTTTTGTGTGATCTAACCCTAAATTCACGGTTTTCAGATTTTTCCCCAAATGTCAGCTATGAGATCAACCTACCTGCCAAATATCATGATTCTAGGTCAACGGGAAGTACCCTGTAGGTTTCTTGACAGACAGACGGACAGACAACAAAGTGATCCTATAAGGGTTCCGTTTTTCCTTTTGAGGTACGGAACCCTAAAAACATTTAAGTGTTCAACCTGCTTGTATGATTTGTAATCAATACGAACAAAATATGTAGTTTGACTAATAAAATCAATAGAGAGAGCCAGCGCGTGTCAGACCTTCCTTATTTTATAAAAGCTGAAAGTTTCTCCGCGTATTGTCCTCAACACTGGGAGGAACGTTTGTTTAGATCATAGTGGCTTTGGGAGATAACGGCTAGTAAAGGTGTAAAAAATCCTACTCGGGCTCTTGCGAATGTCTAAATGCCCTTTTAGGAATTCGAACCACATTTTTTTGTGTAACTGTCATAGTGGTTAAGAGATTTTGAGACCTTTGCTATTCTCTCTCGATGTTCTACGTACTACTGACTCTATTAGAGAACTCTCTATAAAAAAACATTCGAAATTCAATTAAACATACGAGTAGGTTCGTTTGTGATTGGTTGGTCACTCGAAATGGTTAACGTCCACTGAGTTTTTTGTCTTTGTCATTTGTATGGGATTACTTAACAGAGAGAGCCCTATACAATATCTCTCCGTCGATAGAGCATAGCTAATGTCCTTTTACAGTACAGCTGCGTAACGATCTCAGTATAATTAGAGCATTGGGTGCTTTGGGTTACTCAGCAGTCATTATTTTAATGTCAATAATAAATATATCAAAATATTAGACTTATTTATTGGTCCCTGGGCCCATTGAATTGACAATTTATTTGCTATAATATTTCCGGCATCGAAAACATGTTTTTAACAAAAAACCGGCCAAGTGCGAGTCAGGCTCGCGCAATGAGGGTTCCGTACTACAGTCTAATTTTTTCGAAATTTTGCACGATAATTCAAAAACTATGATGCATAAAAATAAATAAAAATCTGTTTTAGAATGTACAGGTGAAGACCTTTCATATGATACCCCACTTGATATAGTCACTCACTTCGAAAGTTGAAAATACTAATTATTAGTTCATGACCACAATTTAATTTTTTTTGTGTGATCTTCTAACCCTAAATTCACGGTTTTCAGATTTTTTCCCCAAATGTCAGCTATAGGATCTACCTACCTGCCAAATTTCATGATTCTAGGTCAACGGGAAGTACCCTGTAGGTTTCTTGACAGACAGACAGACAGACAAAAAAGTGATCCTATAGGGGTTCCGTTTTTCCTTTTGAGGTACGGAACCCTAAAAATATCTAAAGGTTGCTCTGATGAAATGATGTCTATCTTGTAAGTGATCAAATACCTATTTATGTTATTCTGACTTGATGATACCCGAGATCCGCGTGGGTTTAGGTTTTTAAAAATTCCGTAGAAACTTACGGCTAATTATTATTCATGACCAATCTATCGCCGGCTCACTACAGAGCGCGGTTTTCCTCTCAGAATGAGAAGGACTTGGCCATAGTCCACCACGCTGCCATGTGCGGATTGGCGGACTTCACACATCTTTGAGAAGATTATGGAGAACTTTCACGTATGCAGGTATCCTCACGATGTTTACCTTCACCGTTAAAGCATATTAAGATCCATAAAACTATTACAATATTAGCCATGTTAAATGATTAATATTCCCCTTTCCCCTCCAACTAAGCGTCAAGTTTGTGCTAGGAGTAGGTACGACAATAGTGAAAAGGGCGGGGTTTGAACTACCGACCTTTCGGCTTTCAGTCCACTTCTTTACCCGTTGAGCTATTGAGGCTCTCGCTTTGATAGCAGAGTTAGCCACAGCTAACATTTAGCAGTTGTAATAAACCTTTTACGACATTTATAAACCTTTTGAAATGTAAGTCACGACCAAATTATAAAGTTACGACTGATCTTAATACATCTTAATGATTGAGTAATTCAAATTAACGGAAAAATAACTGTTGTCGGCGATTTTATTGCCATGTCCTTCACTTTTATGTTAAAAATGAAACTATTGGTATTTTCGACCTTATAGCCATAGAAATAAGGAGTGTATACGTAAGTTATGACGTCATAAAAGTTTGCTTTCTCTGTCCTTTCTTGTAAGTCGTAAATCAGATGATTGGCGCCAGCGATTAAGCGGGCTAAAAAACGACAAATATGTTCAAACTTTACCTACACGATCGTATAAATTTAAATTTGACTTTCATTCGGTAGCACTAATAAATAATTATTTAAAAAAAAAATTAGGCTGAAACGCTTTGAGTCATCATTATTATCTTGGATTTGGAATACCTAACTAACCCTTTCGAGATTTGTGTTTCCTATTACAATGACAGAATCTAGTTGTCCTTAAATTACGTGCTGGGAAATCGATCCTGTCCTAATTTAAATAGTTATAGATATTATAGTTATAGATATTTTACTAACAAATAGATTTAAGTTTCGTGTAATTACTAACACCAATATGATCCTTGTTGATCGAAATAAAAACATTTTTTAAGAGTAAAAGGGCTTCTTGCAAACGCGTCCCCTCTCTATTTTTCATAAAAAATATCGTATACTTACTATCGTATACTACTATATTTTTCATGAAAAATAGAGAGGGGTTTCAAACAAATTATATTATGCCTATAATCATTAAAAAAATTCAAAAATACGAATGCGCTTGCCATAATGTTATTTTTTTTCAAAAAAATATAGTCAGTATCACTTGGGATACTGTAAGGATTCTAATGTTACCCTATATACATCCAAATCTGATCAGGCATTTAGGAGTTATGGTGGAATAAAGAAACTTACATACCCTACCCTACCCTAAATAATTTTATTTGAATTGTAGGTAGGTAAAACACTGTCATATTAAGTATAATTGTATATAATTGTATACTTTTTGCGAATCTCCGGCTGATGAATGGGGACTCGAAGAAAACGACAAATTAGTTAAAATTAATTTTTTTGTATTTTATATTAGAATATAATAGAATATGTATTTATTCAAGTAGACTTTTTACAAGCGCTTTCGAATTAAAAAAAAAAATAGAACTAATTAGTTAAAATAGATAGGATAAAAAGTAAAATGTCATTGTTATTCTTCTGTGACTTCGCTGAGCTCATCTAAATTAAATGAAATTTAAATTAAATTATATTTATATAGAAATTATAAAATAACTCATGATAAAGATTTAAAGTACCTTGTAAAGATTCCACTCCTTTTTTTGCAAAAACTTTGACAGCTAATGTGTTTTTAACCAAAACTTTGATTGTTTCAGTGTTCGATCGTGGGATGTTGTGAAACAGTGGTGAAACAACGTAAGTTAACATTATCACAATAGGTATTTATATACCTATATAGGTATAAAATAATATCGATATTATAATCTTGAGAATGTCTAGGTTTTTCTTTGTTTTATCATCATCATCACCTCTAAATATCTCCAAGAATATTATAAGATTTTGAATTACTTAAGATTTAAATTTAGTATAACATACCGACACTCTAGATACAAGCCGTGGGGATTTGTGGAAAAGAAGTACACAAATCCCCATTACGAGCTCTAGAGAGTGTCAATGGGGACCTGAGGAAGAAAAGCTCATAAATCCCCAATGATGGGGATTGTCAATGGGGATTAGTGGAAAAACCCCTAGAATCCTAGGTATTTTCTTGACTACCTGTACGATAAGTTGAAATTTGAAACCGCAAATGACTAAAACCTCACCTAAACTTTACATTTGTGTAGGCAGCAACATTATGAAGGGATAGCAGATTAAAGACGTGCCATTTTAGTTTAGTTTAGAGATTGTGTACAAAAGAATTAGCCACATGGCCCCGATTCTATAGTCTCTCTCTAAACTAAATTTAGAGTATCTGCATCCTTTTCTTTTTACTAATGCTAAAAAAGGAACGGAACATGACTATCACATTTAAAGACTCTGAAATTTAGTGCACAATACAAATTTAAACAGTAGGTTCGCGAGTGCGTGCTAAAATCACGGGTTTTACCATCTAAAAATTAAATTTAGAAATGTCAAACTGCTTCTGTCCTTTTCATATTACAATAGTAAGAAGAGGGTGCGAATACTCTAAAATTAGGTTGTGCTTAGAATCGGTGCCAATGTGGCTAATTCTGTTAGCCACAATGTGGCTAAGGATAGCACTAGGTTTAGACCTGTTAATTTAGTTTAGAGATCGTGTACAAGAGAATCTGCCACATTGTAGATACATAACTGGTTATGAGCTAAACCGTTTCGCACACCGCCGGAACACCTGCTTGGCCCGCACCTATCACCAGACATTCGGCCTATTTGTACCGTTCGAGCGTTTGATTTACCGCCAGTACCGCGCTGGGTATAAAAGTCACCCAACAATTACTCGCCATACCGTATTAGACATTAATTCAGGATCCTAGACTTGCAGTACTATGTCTCATTTGATTCATGCGCTCGCTAGACGCGGGGCTGTCAACTCGATAAGAAAATAATGAAGCTATATATACCACTATCTTATGCTCGCGACTTCGTCCGCGTGGACTGCACAAATTTCAAACCCCTTTTTCACTCCCTTAGGGGTAGAATTTTCAAAAATCCTTTCTTAGCGGATGCCTACGTCATAATAGCTATCTGCATGCCAAATGTCAGCCCGATCCGTTCCGTAGTTTGAGCTGTGCGTTGATAGACCAGTCAGTCGGTCAGTCACCTTTTCCTGTTATATATTTAGATTGTAAATAACAGGTTAGGAGCTAAACCGTTTCGCACACCGCCGGAACACCTGCTTGGCCCGCACCTATCACCAGCCATTCGGCCTATTTGTACCGTTCGAGCGTTTGATTTACCGCCAGTACCGCGCTGGGTATAAAAGTCACCCAACAATTACTCGCCATACCGTATTAGACATTAATTCAGGATCAAGACTTGCAATACTATGTCTCATCTGATTCATGCGCTCGCTAGACGCAGGGCTGTCAACTCGATATGAAAATAATAAAGCTAGTGGAGGTGGTATCGATTCTAGCATTGCAAAACTAAATCGTAAATACAATCATTGCTTTTAGCTTTTATTTTGACTAACTTATGCTCACGACTTGTCTGCATGGGTGTAGATTAAAAAAATCATGTGGTAACTCTTTTATGAGGTCACAGGCATTATTTATTGCACATACACAAAGTAAACACATCAACAAACATACAAGGATTTTAAATTTATAGCTGCAGCGTGCAAAGGTGGACTCATCGTTAAAGCGATCTCTTCCAGACTAACTTTGATGAAAGGAATTGGGTATTTTCCTACTTTTGAATTTTATAAATATTATTATACTTTATTATAAACTAGGATAAAAATAATGACGTACGCTGAAAAAAAAAATTAAAATCCAACAAAGATTTACAAAGTTACAGGCATTTTAATTTTGGAGTGGGGGTCTCTTATTCCTTTCTCGCAAAACGAAAATTTGTATGAAACCGCACGAAGCTACTATGGCATTAGTAAGGTGTGACGTCAAAATGCTTTATCGCTATCTCTGTCTAATCAGAAATGTTTAAATGCCTATAATTTTTTTGTTATTTGATCGATTTAATTATTTTTTTCAGTTTACGTCATTATTTTTATCCTTGTTTATAATAAAGTAATAATACGAAAGCACGAAAGTACTATCCAAATAAAGAAATAATAAAAGAAAAGGTGACTAAATGAGGTCAAAGGTGATCTATCAACACACCTCAAACTACTGGATGGGTCGGGCTTATAATTTGGCATTCAGATAGGTATTATGACGTAGTCACCCGCTCAAGTTAAATTCCAAGAGATGTCTTATTTTTCCTTTCCCGCGTAAAATTAATCAGTTGACAACCCTAAGTTCACTCGCTAACCAATCTTAAGTAACATTTAAACAGAGTCTCAAAAGAAACTCTAAGGTTTCCCGCATAAGTCTTGATGTGACGTGAATAATTGTGGCGCAGGAGTGACGCCGATTCTCTTAGCGGAGATTACAGTGATAGCTTGAGAGCCGGTGACGGGCAACCTTCTTCTATATATAAAACCGGCCAAGTGCGAGTCAGGCTCGCGCAATGAGGGTTCCGTACTACAATCATATTTTATCGACATTTTGCATGATAAATCAAAAACTATTATACCTAAAAATAAATAAAAATCTGTTTTAGAATGTACAAATGAAGCCCTTTCATATGATATCCCACTTGATATAGTTATCACACTTCGAACATGAAAATACTAATTATTAGTTTATGACCACAATTTAATTTTTTTTGTGTGATGTGACCACAAATTCACGGTTTTCAGATTTTTCCCCTAAAGCCAGGTATAAGACCCACCTACCTGCCAAATTTCATGATTCTAGGTCAGCGGGAAGTACCCTGTAGGTTTCTTGACACACAGACAGACAGACAACAAAGTGATCCTATAAGGGTTTCGTTTTCCCTTTTGAGGTACGGAACCCTAAAAACAACAACCCATTTTTGTCACCAGCTCTCACACTATTATGATTTATGCGACAGTGTTTCGTCCAGTCGTTTCTCGGTACAGTCGTAAAGCCGTGTCGTGGTCGTCGCCGTGTCGTGAGCTCTCTCGTTTGATGCGACGCGACGGTAAATCGCGTTTGATTCATTACTGCGAATCTTCCAGAGCGTTTCCTGGTTATTTTTGACATATACAAACGGCGGTGATAGCCTAGTGGTTAAGACGTTCAGCTTCAGGATGCCGGGGGTTCGGTTCCGGACACGCATTTCTAACTTTTCCTAGCTGTGAAGGAAAACATTCTGAGGAAACCAGCATGCCTGAGAGGTACCCGTAATGTTCTCAAAGGTGCTTGAAGTAAAAACGCACATAACTCCGAAAAGTTAGAGGTGCGTGCCCGAGATCGAACCCTCAACCCCCCAAATAGGAGGCCAACGCCTTAAGTGCCCCGTGAACGGACAAACATGTTTGTCAAATATTACGTGTTTGTCAGATTATTTTAACGTCTGCGGTCGTGTTTGATGCGTTTGTCAAACAAGCTATGTGAATGGCAAATTTATTTGTCAAAGATGCTTGAAGATGTGCGGCTGCGTTTCTCAAACAAACTACGTTTTTGGCAAATTTGATTGACGGCTTGGTTGACAAACATGTTTGACCGTTTACAGGGCACTTTACGGATGTATGTACCTATGAATAATTTAAATTAGAGTCTAGACTCGCTGTTAAAAGTGAGTCAGTCAGTACAACTGTTGTTCTAGATTAGCTACATTTCCGAACAAGCTCAAAGCGCGGCCGATCGTTAGAAAGGACATTAGTTCTATTTACGAGATTCCTAGAACACGTCTCATGTCCACACTTACACTCGACGCGTGTCGGTGATTGACGAAGGATTATGGACATTTCGATGATTGCACTGGTCATCATCATCATCAGCCACCGGCACACTAATGTAGCTCGATTTCGTAAAACCTGCATCAATCATTATTACAATCGCAATTGTTGTGATTGGCTGAATTTATGGTATTCTTGTTGCAACAATGAATTGTAGCCAACGTACAACAGCACTTTTTGGTAATAGTATCTTTAATATGGCACCTCAGTTGTACAATAAACTACCAGCATCATTGGCTGACCGAAATCTAAACATTAAAACTTTTAAATATAAAATTAAAGAATTTTTACTACATAAAAGATACTATTCCATTAAAGAGTATTTAACAGACACAAATTTATAATAAGTTGTAGCATTTTTTTTATTAGCAGTCTTTAAATTAAATAGTATTGTATTATATTGTTAAATCTAGTAGATATGTATAAAATATAATTATTAACTGTATAAAGATAAGTAATAATAGATAATTCAATTGTAGTTTAAGCCAGTAAGTTGGTTTTAGTTTTTATTTTTTGCATGCCATAATATGGCTATTTGTGGTGAAACTTTAATAACTGTAACATCTGTATATACATACCCACATGTGCAATAAAGAATATTTGATTTGATTTGATTTGATTTGCCAATCACAACAACTGAGATTGTAATAATGATTGATGCAGGTTTCCCGCAATCGAGGTGCCGATATCGGGATCGGGCTAACGCACACAGGTAACTATTATGACGTAGACGTCCGTTAAATTACAAAAAAAAATAAAAACCGACTTCGATACACAAACACTAAAAATTGAAAAATAATTTAATTTATTACCGAATATATTATGTATACAAGAGTTAATATAGTTCCATAATAATACTTTTTGGTGCCGGTGCCAATTAGCTTTAGCTGCGCGAATCGTCTAGACTTCATATTTTTATGAGACTCCACAATGGCACCTCATTGGCACCGACCCCAAAAAATATTATTATGGAACTATATTAACTCTTGTATACATAATATATTCGGTAATAAATTAAATTATTTTTCAATTTTTAGTGTTTGTGTATCGAAGTCGGTTTTTATTTTTTTTGTACAAAAATTTATTTCACAATTTTTAGTGGTCCCATGGAATTATGCTATGACTGGTTAAAAAATCTACTGTTTACTAAGCTATTGCACTGATCGCGAGCAATTTACTCTTATCCGTTGAGGAGTTCCAGTATCTATCTTCGAAGATGTTCATCAGATCTTCACCAAATTTAAATAGGACCAACTTTGAAGTATACCCTTTCAAACAAAAAAAGAATTTTCAAAATCGGTCCAGGCGTCTTCGAGTAATCGGGGAACATACATAAAAATAAAAAATAAAAAGATTCCGACGAATTGAGAACCTCCTCCTTTTTTTGAAGTCGGTTAAAAAGGATTTTTGAACATTCAATCCCTAAAGGCACGAGCACGATTCTCCTCTCACTATGAGAGCTTGCCAAGTGCGAGCAGACCTTACACACCTTGATAGATTGAGTGAGTGAGTGATTGATTGAAAAAAATCAAAGCAACACTTTTTGTCTAACATCTACTCAGTGTTGTATAGAAGCTGGCGTTACTTTGCAGAAGTCCATGATATGCAATGAACCAAAAGCTTAGTTTGCTATAATCCGCTGAAACAAGTCAAATCTGAGCAATTATTGTAGATTGTAAGGTCTACAAATCCTGAGGATGTCGGGGCGAAACGTGCGTCGAGTGTGTTTTGGGATTTGTGTGGCGCTGCGTGGTGGTGGTGCGTATTGCTTGCCTGATGGCTGCTTTTTCCTGCATGTTTAGCAGTGGGAGGGCGGGCGGTGCATTTCGCATGCTGCATGTTGCACCGTACAGATTCGACCTGTTTAGGCGGATTATACTTATAGCAAATTAAGCTTTTGGTTCATTGTATATCCACTTAAATAAATAAATAAATAAGCCTACCTCTAAATTTTTTTTTTTTAATATATTTTGTATAATATATACATTTTTTTTTTCTATCCACTTAGTGTGTTAAAACAATATGAATTGACCCGTCTATTACCCAGAATATCTTATTAAGATATAACCTTCGCGAAACAAAAATAAACTGTCAGTCTGTCTGCCCGGATTATTCTAACGTCTATCGGCAGAGTTGGCCTTCATTTGGTGTTATTGATTTGGGCTAAAATTGACAACCTCCAAATATATTACTTCTAGTTGGAAATGTAGGTTCTATTCAATGAAAATAACGTGCCTAAAAATAAACGTCGTTTCAGCATATATATATTTTTTTTCTTTTAAAAAAAGTGCCATGTTAAATGACTAATATTCCCCTTTCCTCTCCAATTAAGCGTCAGGCTTGTGCTAAGAGTAGGTACGACAATAGTGCAACGGGCGGGGTTTGAACCGTCGACCTTTCGGTTTTCAGTCCACTCCTATACCGGTTGAGCTATTGAGGCTCAATTGCAATATGTCGTCAGCATTTGTTTCCAATTTCTTGCTGGTTTAATTTAAAATTCATTTTTCATCCCTTTCTAGCAATATCCAAAACAAAAACTACACAATATAACAAACTAGCCGATGCCTGCGACTTCGTACGCGTGGAATTATGTTTTTAAAATTCCGTGGGAATTTGATTTCCTGAATCACGTCGATCCGTTGCTCCGTTGCGACGTGATTGAAGGACAAACCAATAAACCAACAAACAATTTATAATAGGTATGGGTACTAATTTTACAATGGTAAAATGCATAAGGCTCATCGGACATCATTTCAATTATTTTACTTGCATTTTATTGAATAAATTATTCATTCATTCAAATGTTGCAGATGGTAGATACCTACTGATGCAGATCGCAATAAAATTTTAGTAATCATGAAATTTTAGACTACTCGCATCTTTTTCAGGCCACAAAGTACCTACTTAATAAGAAAAGTTCCCAAAATTGTCAAACCTCGTGAATTTGGGTATCTTGAGCACGTCTTGTCTCTTGAGCATAGAATACCACTAAAGGTCTTTTCTTCCTTATTTAGCAAGATGCAGATAGGTACCTACTTACTCTAAAATTTTAGTGAAAAACATCAAAATCGACGCCCACTTTAATTAAACCTGAACGTAAAATTAATTTTCGCAAACAGGTCAATTCTTTTCAATTCCCAGTTCAAGTCCCAAACATTTGATCCGAACAAGAGAAGATAGGTACCTATCGCTCCTCATCAACCAACAAAGAAATCGTTAATCGGCGATGGATATACGCAGCTCGGGCCCATTGTCCGCCGGCAGCCGGCATTGTCCGCGGAAATCGGAAAACTCATTATAAACCAGACGGTTTTTGATTGGTTGGACGTCATTTGTATTTGAATAAATGCGATTCAATTCAACTGTGGGGATCATTTTGTTGTTATCTCGGCTTCAAATTATAATATCAAATTTTTTTTAGGGTTCCGTATCTCCAGAAAAAAGGAACCCCTATAGAATCACTTCGTTAGCTGTCTGTCATGTCTTCAAGACCGGTCAAAGGAGTGAAAACCCATAGGGTACTTCCCGCTGACCAAGAATCATGAAATTTGGCTGGTATAAGTCCCGCAAATTGCTAATGCGCGTGGCCGTTATTTTAGTGACGTCTGCAGTAGACTGAAGTTTCGAGCTGATATATTTTTTATTATATTGAGTATATTTTTACTTAAATATACGTCAAATGACGTCATTTCGATGTTAATGAGACATGGTTCCAGCGCAATAGCAATTTGCGGGACTTATAACAATGTCTTTCAGCACAAGTAAAGGTAAAAAATCCGAAAACCATGAATTTGTGGGTTGCATCACAAAAAAATGTGTTCAGGAAGAAGTAATTATTAGTTTACTCAAATCACATCATGGATGGCGCTGTCCGTCATTACTTGCGGTGTCGCAAATAAAAATGTTATATTATCTTGTACGATAGTACGGAACCCTTAGTGTGGGAGTCCGACTCGCACTTGACCGGTTTTTGAAGCCTTTGAGATTCTACAAGTTACACCTGTTGCACCAAGTGCAGTATTTGATGCAACGTCAGCACAAATATTCGTAATAAAAGCTGCGTCACAAGCACGGATGCAGTCACGGCGCGTTATTAGACACGTCGCGTGACGACCGACGTGACGCCGCGTCACGTCACAAGCGCGATATTAAAGCTGCATCTCAGACGTATTTAAATGTCTTTCTTCATTTCAGTTTCTATCTCGACATACTCTATACTGACTGTCATGTGTATGTCAGGTCGAGATGGCAATCGGAGAGAGAACGCCCCGCATACTCCCACAGACCCCGCGCTAACCCGGTGCGGGCGAGCGCGGGTGACGTGCGGGTGTGTGGGGCGTGCCCCCGCCTCATACCCCGATTGCCATCTCGAGCTGTCGCGTACTCTACTTTACTTACCTATACTCGTGTAGAAGGCAAAAAGTTCTAAACGAAAAATTCCCTAAAAAAACAAAACTAGCAGATTTTTTTAATGCAATATACTTAAGTAAGTTAGGTATATATCTCAGAACACTGGGAATAGAGAGCAAACTAGGTAATATCATCATCATCATCATCATCATCATCAACCGATAGACGTCCACTGCTGGACATAGGTCTCTTGTAGGGACTTCTACACGCCACGGCTTGCGCCGCCCGTCTGAATCCAGCGGCTCCCTGCGACTCGTCTGATGTCGTCCGTCCGCCTATTGGCCACTAGGTAATATATCAGACTAGCTGATGCCCGCGACTTCGTCCGCGTGGAATTAGGTTTTTAAAAATCCCGTGGAAATTCTTTGATTTATCTATACCCATGCAAAAAATTACGTCAATCGGTTGCTCCGTTGCCACGTGATTGAAGGACAAACCAACAAACCAACAAACCAACAAACAAACACACTTTCGCATTTATAATAATAATGGGTGCTGATTTAATTCGAAAATGTTTACACATTGTAACAATAACTAGGCAAGCGAGCTCCATCTTGGGCTGCATCATCACTTGCCAGCAGGTCTGATTGCAGCCAAGCGCTAGTCTACATATTTAAAAAAAACCTTCAAGTCACCTCCTGGGTTCCACGTACGGAACCAAAACGAATGAAGCAGTGAAAGTAAATCAGCATTGACGTGAAAACGCATCAGGCAGAGATCAGCGGAGCATGGTTTACGACTCTTAATTACTGAGCTCCAAATGATTGAACTCATGATTCAAACCACTGTGACAGCTCACATTAAATACTGCATGTAGCAGTTAGACTACACGCTTGGGAATATCATTTTTAATTCCCAAAAAAAAAAAAATTGCCGAGGATGTGGCTGAGGAAACTGAATTATTAAAAAAAAACCGGCCAATTTCGAGTCAGGCTCGCGCAACGAGGGTTCCGTTCCATAGTCGTATTTTTTTGTCATTTTGCACGATAATTCAAAAACATAAATAAAATATCCACATAGAATCCACAGATGAAGACTTTTCATATGATATTGGGGCCGATTCTCTTGTACACAATCTCTAAACTAAACTAAATTAACAGGTCTAAATCTAGTGCTATCCTTTTCCGCAAGCAACATTATGAAAGGGATAGCAATAGATTTAGACGTGACATTTTAGTTTAGTTTAGAGATTGTGTACAACGGAATTAGCCACATTGTTATCTTACTTCGAAAATTGAAAATACTAATTATTAGTTCATGACCACAATTTTTTTTGTGTGATGTAAGCACAAATTCACGGTTTTCAGATTTTTCCCTAATGTGTGCTATAAGAGCTACATATCTGCCAAATTTCATGAATCTAGGTAAACGGGAAGTACCCTGTAGATTTGAGATATAATGGCAGAGCAGAAGGGCCTGGGTTCAAGACTCGAGTCCCGGAACGGCAACTACTAAGTACAATCAGTTCAATTCAAAGCTCATCATTCCAAGTCGCAACAGAAAGTAATCTGGAATCGATCGCATAGCTCGTGGAGTGTTACGAGATGACGCGATATTGACTCGATATCATTGCGGCGCTTTGTTCTTTTGTCAGCCACGAGCGACTCCGATACAAGTGTCAGTGAGAAAAAACCGGCCAAGTGCAAGTCAGGCTCGCGCAACGAGGGTTCCGTACTACAGTCGTATTTTTTCGACATTTTGCACGATAATTCAAAAATAAATAAAAATCTGTTTTAGAATGCACAGGTGAAGACCTTTCATATGATACCCCACTTGATATAGTTATCTTACTTCGAAAATTGAAAATACTAATTATTAGTTCATGACCACAATATTTTTTTATGTGATGTAACCACAAATTCACGGTTTTCGGATTTTTCCCTGAATGTCTGCTATTTATTTATTTTATATCTTATTAGAACGGCAGTGCCACTTACACTAACTAGATGATTAATATTTAATAATAAATTTAAATACAAATAAAGGTACAAGCAACAAGAATTAAAATACAAAACGATAAAAGATCAAAGGATTTTGAATATGTACGCTGAGAACATTGAATGATATATTCATATTATCATATGCTATAAGATCTACCTACCAAATTTCATGGTTCTATAAGTCAACGGGAAGTAGGACCCTGTAGGTTTCTTGACAGACAGACAGACAGACAACAAAGTGATCCTATAAGGGTTCCGTTTTTCCTTTTGAGGTACGGAACCCTAAAAATCGGACAAGTGCGAGTTGAACTTACGCGGTAGATATCAAAATATACAAAAAGAAAAAGGTGACTGACTGACTGACTGATCCATCAACGCACAGCTCAAACTACTGGACGGATCGGGCTGAAATTTGGCATACTGATAGCTATTATGAGGTAGGCATCTGCTAAGAAAAGATTTTTGAAAATTAAACCCCTAAGGGTGTGAAATAGGGGGGTTGAAATTTGTGTAGTCCACGCGGACTAAGTCGCGAAGCATAAGCTAGTTATGAATAAGCAAAAATCGAACACTCAACCAACTTCAAATGTTCATGGGCGGCGGTAATCACTTAACATCAGGTGACCAGCCTGCTCGTTTGCTCGCTGTCTCTATTTTAAAAAAAAACTTCAATGAAATGCAATGCACATGAAAAAAGAATTTGTATAATAGTTAATGTTCACACGAACTAACACAGACACAAACTTCCGTAGATATTTTATGTGCAGTAAAAAATAATACTTAAGTAGATACCGTCGGTCCTTCTCAAGTTATCTTTTAAAGTAAAACCCTTCAAGTTTACACAAATCGAGTTATTGTTTAACTAATAAGTTATACACAAGTATTTCAGCTGCACTTCTTGCGCGTGCGCCGGTGGTCCCATTAGCATCTGGGCACGCGATGTGCCACAGCATAGAAAATTTGTTATTGCTCCGTTGGCGACTTTTTTGTAACTTTTATTATGCTTTTTTACGCTGTGACATCTGCCTTTTGATTTTACTTTTGCTTTTATTGAGCCGTAATCACAGGAAGGTGATTAAGAACGGTATTTAAAGTAGAGTGCACCATAGAAATCATATTATTCATGATTTCGCACTGTTTGGTAGAGATCTTTAATTTTTTAGTAGAAAGGCTAAGGAAGCTTTCATTCACCTCCTTTTGGGGGCAATCTCTAGTTTTAATTTAAATTAAATTTTATTATTGTATATTTTGTAACTTTATTTTTTTTTTAACAATTGTACATTTGTATTTGTATTTGTATTTACTTTTATGTATGTTCAAATGGGTTCAAGTTGCCTAAATAAATGACTATTTTATTATTTTTATTATTATTCCACAGATATGTCCATATATGCAACTAGCGTGGCCCCCCTCAGTGCCTCTCGCTCAAGCAGAGGTACCTACTTACTTGTGAAATGTTATTCCGTCTATTTTACGTTCGCTTCGGCTATAATAATTGTAGCCTAGTATACTGCAACCTACCATAACTTCAAAAACAAAAAACAATAAAACGAATCAATTATTTATTTACAATACTTGAGTCAACATAACCTCACTTCACGTTGTTTGCCAAAACCTCACGTACAAATGCATTTTGGCAAACAAAAAAAAGAGGCCACGGTGATAACGACAAAACATAATCATTTTGTCACGTTCTAATAAGAGCTTAAATGCATTTAGCTATCTCGCTCTAACAGTAAGTGTCACAATAGGGCTACTTCTAATAGTCCTTGTTCTGAGTTTCATTCAAACTTTTACTTACATCAAAATGAATCTAAGAATTATGCAGTTGGTGAGGGGTTATATGCGTGTTTAGTTGTTTGTTTTGTGGAAATCTGTTAATATTTTCTTCAAAAATTCGTCCGCGTGGACTACACAAATTCCAAACCACTATTTTACTCCCTTAGGGCTTGATTTTTCAAAAATCCTTTCTTAGCGGATACCTACGTCGTAATAGCTATCAGGATGCCACATTTTAGCCAGATCCGTCCAATAGTTTGAGCTGTGTATTGATAGATCAGTCAGTCAGTCAGCGTTTCCTTTCATATATACATATAATATATAGATTCTAGAGAGTAGAAAGAAATAGATTTCTCTTACTGATAATAAATAAAAATAATAATCAATTAATAGTCCAGTCTGTTACTTATGTAACTTTGAAATATCTTTGGTTGTCCATCTATAAATAGCAAGAATGTATGAAGAAATTGTAATTTCTGTTATTGATCGAGCGAATCATTTATTAGCGATTTATGTTTTTCAAAGCATTAAAGCTTCAACGGTTCACCAACCGGCAGCCATGTTTGTTGATACGAAACGATTGTTATTCATTGAGGATTTTTTATTATTAAATAGTAATAATTTATTCAAATCCACACGAATAGAAGCCCCAATAGCTCAACGGTCAAGGAACGGAATGAAATCCAAAACATTTGAAAAACTAGTCTTTGCATTATCGTAACTTCTTCGTATCGCAAATCTTAGTAGGTACCTAATGCCCTTATATCCTAATCTTAAAGATCAAAGTCAAATGTTTTATTCAAAATCCTAATCCTAATATCCTAATCCTAAGTGTGGATGTTTGTTACTCAATCACGCAAAAACGGCTAAACGGATTTCGATGAAATTTGGAATGAAGATAAATTATACCCTGGATTAACACATAGGCTACTTTTTATCAAAGAGTTCCCGCGGGATTTTGAAAAATGTAAATCTACATCCTACAATTCGAAGAAGAAAAAATTCTAAATACTATCTGTCCCGGCTTTACTCACGTGTGTAGTCGACGTTAGCCCGACTAGTTTCGAACCCATACGGAGTCAAAACCGCGGCGCGTGCGCGAACGGACTCCCTTGAAAAAGGACCCCGTATGGGTTCGAAACTAGTCGTGCTAACGTCGACTACACACGTGAGTAAAGCCGGGACAGATGTTATTTAGAATGGAAATCACTCACGGTAGTTTAACCGCTAAAAAACTCAAAAAAAAAAATTTTTTTGATTCCGTAGTAAACAAGGAACTCTTATAGTTTCGCCATGTCCGTCCATCTGTCCGTCCGTCCTCGGTTAATCTCAGAGACTATAATTAGTGCTATTCAATATTATAAAGGACTTTGCAATTGCGATGAAGTATTATAACGACTTTTTACTTTTGAATTCAGAATTTAAAATGTCGTGTAACCTAGGTAGGTACAAAAAACATACCTATTCGTATTCGAGTCACACTAGATGATGTATGTAATAAATAATAATCAAGGCACTCAAAAGGGCCGACTGTAGTACAGTGTATAAATTATACAGTATATAATATTGTAAACTCGGTGACGATTGCGTGCCACAGACAAATAAAATATCAGTTGAATTAAATGTAAGTAATTTAAATGTCAAATGTATAATCGCGTTATCTCTTATCGTCAACGCAACTTGTTCTTTGCACAGCTTGTGTTTTGAAATGATAATAAGTCTAAATAGGTATATTATATATAAAAGGACAAGGTGACTGACGGACTGATCTATCAACGCACGGCTCAAACTACTGGACGGTCGTAGTATGACGTAGGCATCCGCTAAGAAAGGATTTTTAAAAATTCAACCCCAAGAGGGTGAAATAAGGGTTTGCACGCGGACGAAGTCGCGAGCATAAGCTAGTAGGTGCTGGCTATGGGTTGATGATGACGAGGCTTTGCTTTGCTTGGCTGGTTTAAACGCGCCTTGAATGACGACCTCCCTGGCGCAGTGGTGAGGGCTGTGGTCCTAAAAGTGGAGGGTGGGGGGTTCGACTCGCGCCAGGGGCAGTTTGGTAATTCCTAAATTAGGTAAGGTCGGTCTGGCCTGGTGGGAGGTTTCTGCCGTGGCTAGTTACCACCCTACCGGCAAAGCCGTGCCGCCAAGTGATATAGCATTCCGGTTAGCAATTTTGAAAATCACCGGGCCAGCTAGAACTTGCATATTTTTTTTTGTCATTCTAAAGTAAGTGAGTAGGTAATTAAATAAAGTATCGCATCTATCCACCATCAAACCCTGTTATCGAACAAAATAAATCAAACCATCAGTTTTATCGGCTAGATAAATCCGAGCCGAAAGATCGCCAACTCGAATACGCGCAGATCAAAAAACACCGAGAGGTGCGTGGGCGCACACAATTTGCATAGCTTCATTAACCACAGATACCTTATCGCCACCCTTCTCGTCCTTTTTCCCTTGGCAGCCTTTTTATCCTTTTTCGTCCTTTTTGAAAATCGACAGCTGTTAATTAAGCCCGTGTGAGGTCCCGCACCTTGATTATAATTGCGTTCAGATACTGAATTAGTTGGCTGATGGCTTTAATGAAGTCCGCACGCATAAGCTAACATATTAATATTCATAATATTCATATTATGAATTTTTGAAACAGGCTTTGATCGTGACTTCACCTGCAAAAGATTACTGTTCGTCGCTCCCATTTTTATTAATATCACTTTATTCAAAAAGGTACCTAAAGAATTAATATATTTTATCTTCAACGATTCCTGTGCTGTTATGGTTTTAGATACGTCTTAATCCAAACGGTGAGTTTTAAACGTGGAACGCAGAACTCAGAACTTTTGACAGTTGTAAAGAAGCTGTGGTTGCCTAGTGGTTAGGACGTCCGCCATCCAATCGGAGGTCGGGGGTTCGATCCCGGGCACGCACCTCTATCTTTTCGGAGTTATGTGCGTTTTTAAGTAATTAAAATATCGCTTGCTTTAACTGTGAAGGAAAACATCGTGAGGAAACCTACATCCCTGAGAGTTCTCTATAATGTTCTCAAAGGTGTGTGAAGTCTGCCAATCCGCACTTGGCCAGCGTGGTAGACTATGGCCAAAACCCTTCTCTGAGAGGAGACCTGTCCTCTGTAGTGAGCCGGTGATGGGTTGATCATGATGATGATGATGAAAGAAGTACGGAGGTTCGATCTCAGGCAGACCTTTAACTTTTTGGAGTCAATTATGTGCATTTTAAGTATCACTTGAGGAAACTTACATGCCTGAGAGGTCTCTATATGATTTTTTTTGTGTGTAAAGTCTGCCAATCCTCAAATGGCCTAAAGCCCTAGACCATTGTCATTCCGTGAGGAGCCTAGAGCTCAATAGTTAGTTGGCGATGGATTGAGATTATGATGATTAGACTGTTATACCTAGATAGCCTAAAAGGGGTCTGTCTATGCCATCTAAAAGGGGTTAAAGCCAGCTCATAACATGACAAAGGCGGTCCGTCGTATCAGCTCGCCTCGATATCGGCAGGTAGGTCCGTCTGTCCGATGGAGACTCGTCGATAACCACAGATTTGAAATGCAATTTCTTATTTTCAGATACGGTGTACTATGACTAGGGTTGCCACATACTTGGAAAAATCTAAAAATTTCCGGGCATTTATTTCATTAAATCAAATCAATCATTTCCTATGTAAAACTTATCATAAATTAAATATTTTCTACTTCATCATTTGTCGCCTCTATACTTTTATTTTGTACTAGCTGATGCCCACGACTTCGTCCGCGTGGAATTAGGTTTTTAAAAAATGCCGTGGGAACTCTTTAAATTTCCGGGATAAAAAGTAGCCTATGTCCTCCCCCGGGATGTAAGCTAACTCTGTACCAAATTTCATCAAAATCGGTTGAACTGGTCGGCCGTGAAAAGCTAGCAGACAGACAGACAGACACACTTTCGCATTTATAATATTAGTATGGATTTGCATATATGTACTGTGGATCAAATGCTATTTATTATAAGTTAAAAAAAGAAGTAATATAAAGATGACCAAAAACACAACTTTTTACGTAAAAGAATTCTGTCAAAGTATGTATCTTAAAGTAACTCAATTTCAATGTCATTGCGAATTAGCTCTTGTCGAAAATTACTAATTTTATCAGCTGCGCAATTGCGAAAGGATGACAGCTACAATTTTTCACGATCGCAATCACCTCTGATTGGTTGACGCTCGCTCACTATTGGCTACAATCCATTGTTGCAACAAGAATAGCACAAATTCAGCCAATCACAATTCAATTGAAATTGTAATAATGATTGATGCAGGTTTTAGGAAATCACCCTACTGGATTACGAGTCAATATAAAATATTAGGACAATCCACACTTGAAATCTCAGTTTTTGTCAACCCTATGTACACCTCACAACATGCCCAAAATTCATGCAAGCTATTATGACCGTAAATTCTAAACTGTTTAGGGACCAAAATCGCTTGTACGTATACACGTTATATTAATGTATGTGTCGTTTGTATGTCGCTAAGTAATGTACTGTCCGATACATCTGTCTGTTTAGGTGCAGTCTCTATTTGGTAGTGATTGAATATTGTAACTACATCGATGAGTAAGTTATGTAACTTTTGACGACCTCCCTGGCGCAGTGGTGGGCGCTGTGGTCTTATTAGTGGGAGGTCCCGGGTTCGATTCCTGGCAGGGGTTTGGAATTTTATAATTTCTAAATTTCTGGTCTAGTCTGGTGGGAGGCTTCGGCCGTGGCTAGTTACCACCCTACCGGCAAAGCCGTGCCGCCAAGCGATTTAGCGTTCCGGTACGATGCCGTGTAGAAACCAAAGGGATACCCCTTTGGTAGCCCGCTATCATCTTAAACTGCATCTTCACTTACCACCAGGTGAGATTGCAGTCAAGGGCTAACTTGTACCTGAATAAAAAAAAAAACTACTTACTAGCTGGTTAGGAAGGAAGGGTAAGTCTTAACTGCATCTAGGTACCTACTGTTGAAATCGGTTAGGGATCGGTTTTGTGTTGAAATACAGTTCTTTACGTAGGTTCGAATCCTGCCGGTCTGCAGTTTTAGATATATATTTTAAACTAGATAGATGATGCCCGCGACTTCGTCCGCGTGGATTTAGATTTTTAAAAATCTCATGGGAACTCTTTGATTTTCCGGAATAAAAAATAGCCTTTGTCTTTCCTCGGGATCCAAGCAATCTCGGTACCAAATGTCAGCAAAATTGAACGGATGGGCCGTGAAAGGCTAGTAAACAGACAGACAAACAGACAGACATACACACTTTCGCATTTATAACATTAGTATGGATTACTTGAATTACAATCGACAAAGTTACACAGTGTTCACAATAAAAAAATTTGAATGTGAATTTGAATTTGAATTGTGTTTTGTGTCCACTCCAGCTAAACTCCAACCAGCTAATGAAGAAAAGTGAAAATTCCGGCGTCGCATTCATTAAACTGTTCCCTTTTTTCCTCGTGTGCACGTTTTCGCCACAATGTGTCGAACGCACCCGCTGTCAAGACTATTTGCAGTCTTCAGATAAAGACAACAAACGTATTGCGACGGGCTACACTCAAACGAACGACTTTTCTGCGACTTTTTGTCTCTAGTTGGCCAAAAAAGCTATGTTTGATGAGTTAAGTTTATGATCAACCGACAGATGTATGAAGTCAGTATGTGAGTTTTAATATTCCACCATAACTTCTGAATGCGTGAATAGATTTGGATGTACATCATATCGTTAGAATCCTTACATCATCCCCAGTGACATCGGTTAGTTATTTTTTTAACCAGTTTCAAATATGAAAAACAAAGACAATTGTTACAACTTATTTTTTTAAATAGTTTTTTGGCATGATAGTCATGTTTTTTTAATTGCGCATTACGCGGACACATTTCCAATTTGTAACGAGCCTTTTCAAGATTGACTTCCTGTGACAAGTTACCAAAGAGTAAAATTTTAGATGCTTTAAAAACAGATAAAAACAGGAACGTTTTAACTAGCACATGTACAAGTCATTTTAAAGTTGCGTTTAAGATACCAACCACTACTTTGTTATTTTGCACAAGACAGCCTTATGGTGCGTCTGAAAGGAGCCTAAACTCAATTTGGTCGTTCGCGTGAACCAGGCCTGTCAAATCCTACGGCATCACGTGAAGGCAATGTTTCCAGACTGCAGAGGTTCTGCACAGGCCGGATATGAAGATAGGGCTGGAAAAAACGACCACTCGCCGCGCTCAGAGTTCTGACTGAGATGAGTTATATTTTGTTCTTGCACAGTCTTTTTTTGTTTTACACATTGTTCGTCGCGAGGTGTTTTTTTGCACACTGTGTTAGCGGATTTTCTCTATCGATTCGCATTTCGCGCCCATGTGGCATGTTCCGTGATTTCAGGGTCTTTATGACGTGTTACGTGTAAAGAAATACGTTTGGTCGTTTATTCATATTGACTATGGAATTTGGGGTAGAAGTCTGTCGACCAAGGTATGTAAAATGTCGAGAAGGTATAGTATGCGACCTATTAATGCTTAAAGTACACTTTGAGCATTAATAGGTCGCGTACTATATAAACGATTTGCTCCAAGAAACTTCTAAAAACTTCGTATGCTTAGGTAGGTACACTATTTAAGCATTCGAAGATTTTGATTTTATTGTCTTGCGAGTAGTGAAAAGTAGAGTATTGAACTTGTGGGTAATACTGTCTTACTTAGTCTTAGGCGCCCCTAAACCCCTCGCTTCACTCAGGATTCTAGATGCAACACCCTCGCTACGCTCGTGAGTTAATTTACAATCCCTCCCGGCGTCCCCCTTATCCCGGCGCGTCGCCCGTGACGAAAAACATTACTTCATGTTGAATAATCTACTATTGTAGAAGCAGAAAACCTTGTGATGCTGAGATTTAGGTTTAGGGTCAGTTTATAAGGAAACAAACCTAGGCTTCTTTGAAATACAGATGTTTCAAAGAAGCCTAGGTTTGTTCCTCATAAACTGTCGCGAATTTTACGAGCTCCACACTCGGAGCCCATATTTAAATAGTCATTAGCCACCGAGCCTTCAATAAACACCACATTTTATTGCAACCCTATAAACCTGCATTTTTACTTGATTCGATTTTATTCACTCAAAGTTTTATGATCACATTTAATTTTTCTACTTATTTGCCATCATTCTGCATTTGTTTCCTTATTTACAGTGATAGAGGTCTCTATGAGCTCTCTCCAGAGCTCTGAATGCAATTCAGATCATGATACTGGATGATGCCCACAACTTCGTCCGCGTGGATTTAGATTTTTAAAAATCCCGTGGGTAGGTACTCTTTGATTTTCCGGGATAAAAAGTAGCCTATGACCTTCCCCAGGATGCAAACTATCTGTGTAGGTACCAAATTTCTTTGAAATTGGTTGAACGAATGGGCCGTGAAAAGGTAACAGACAGACAGAGAGACAGACACACTTTCGCATTTATATTATCAGTATGGATTAGTATGGACTTATTATGTCATACTATAATGACATTTAGCGCAGTGACGTTTTACGCAATTTTTTGTTTGAGGCTCAACTACTAGTCCTAATAAACATGCATTTTTACTGAAACCGATTTAATTCTCCTTCTCTTAAAGTTTTTATGGTCACGTTCCGCCACGGAGGCCATCTTTAAGCCGACACGAAGTGAGAGACAATGTCAATAAACCAATAAACTCGTATACAGCCTTTGATAGCGTTTAATTAAAATCATTTGGCGGATTCACCGTGAAGTATTGAGCGGATCACGCACACGTTTCATTCATTATCATCATCACCATCAACCGATCGATGGACGTCCACTGCTGGACATAGGTCTCTTGTAAGGACTTCCACATGCCACGGTCTTGCGCAGCCTGAATCCTGCTGCTCCCTCCGACTCGTCTGATGTAGTCCGTCCAGTGTAGTTTAAAATGACTTAAGAAGTCCTCGGCTTCGCCACGGCCTTCCAATAGTACTCGGCCAGTAATCGCTCTATTTCAGGCCTAGAATATGATGTACTATTTTGAAGCCGTTGTAATATAGTCAGTCAAGGGAAAGCTAAGACTCTGAGAGTGAAAACGGCGGAAAATCCATCATGAATCTCTTCATTTAACACAATAATCGAAACCGCTAAAAATCGAAAGAAATAAGTCGCTTAAAATCTTAACATGGTTAAAATAGTGATAATTTTGTTTCTGAACTGTACGTTAGCTAAACAGTGCTATCAATAAAATATTACGAAAAATATTGGTAAGTATATTGCGAAACGTCTTAAACGTCATAAACGCAAATGCATCCAAGATGGCATACGATTAATCGGCAAACCTGCATCGGCAAAAGGCATTATCTCGAGTCGTAAAAACTTTACTGTCGCATATTTATGTCGCCGACCAATCAGCTGCCGCTGTCACGGGTGACATTAGTCGCTAAGTTATGATTGAGCCGCGGCGTTCCCCGCATTACCGTATTTCAAAACGATAAAATCACTCGATGTTTATGATTCGTTAGGATTCCGATTCTTTTATTGCGATCCGATGTTGTGCTTTAGGAGTTTTGATATCGAGGTTTCGTGATTGGTTCGAATTATTGTGAGTTTGAATGGGGGTTTACAGTATCTAGGTACGGTTTTGGAAAAACATGCAACTTTCATAAATAGTGAATACTTGTATTTTCAAAGTAAAATAAGTTCAAGTCCAGCACTTATCGAATAAATCTTAAAGAAAAGTAATATCCATCATTCAATACGAAATACCATATCGAATGATGTCCTAGTATAAGATATCTGGTTATTCTGGATATTTTAAATGATAGATTACATACAGACTGTAGTGGAACGCAGCTTAGCAGAAATGTTAGCTAATTTAGCTTCAAAGAACACGATTTTTGTTTAAAATAGCCATTTTATAGCTGGTCTAATTTAGTTGAGTGATGTTAGCTAGATACTTTTTAGGTTAAGTCAAAGTCAAAGTCAAATGATTTATTCAAAATAGGTAATAAATTACTCTTATTGATTGTCTGGTATAGTGTTAGATTTGTAAGATAATATAGTGGTGATAATTATAACGCAAACTTAAAACTAAAGCTACGAGGGTTCCAAACGCGCCCAGGTCTGAGAAGAGCCCACAACAAACTCAGCCAAAAAAAGTGGTTAGGTTAGGTTGTGTCCCGGTGGGGTGCCAGCCAGGTAACCTCCCCGTCAGTGGCGTGCACAGTGTTTGAAGCCAGGGTAGGCATTAGTTAGATAGGAACCTATTTACTGGCAGGTCATAATGAAAAATATGCATTGAGCTATTACAACTGTGGTAAGCAGTGCATTTATGCTTCTATGACCTGCACGCCACTGCTCCCCGTGTGTCTGGGTGCTACTGGTTCATTTTAGATGCATCGGGCATCCGAGGGGAAGAGCAGTATTCGGGCCGGTGCACCCCGGTAACATGGCTAATAATCTCTCTTCGGGGATATTGTTAGCCATGGCTAATGACCTGGCAGGGGGAGGTATCTCCGCGTGTCCCTCTGGCTAGCAGAGGGCACAGTGGACGAGGCGGAGGATGGGACGCGGGCGACGTGCGCGGAGTCTGCAGTTGTCGCCCGTTGGGTCCCCGGGTCGGGAGGTGCACGCACTTGGTCGGTGCGGTGTGGGGACCTCGTGAGCGGGGTCCCCGGTGGAGGGTCCGCCTCGGCGGATGTCGCTGACTGGGTCGCGGAGGTTTGCTTCGGCGTTCCCGTGACCCAGTCGCCAGGCGACCCGCAGGAGCGCCGCTGGGTTTGAGTGGGTATTCCGGTCGCCTCTCGGCCGGCGAGTCCCACATACCTTCCCTCCAGTTGGTTGGCTGGCTGGTTAGCTGGCTGGCTTCCAGGAGGGGGAAAGGGGGTAGTGCACAAAATGATAGAGCATGAGGACATATGGATGCTTGTTGCAGGCTTTTTGGAAAAAATAATAGGTTCTAAAGAAGAAGAAGAGAGACGTAGACAAAAAACAAAATAAACAGTAAAAATAATATAGACAACAATGTTGCCGTGTTTAGGCTGAGATGCGGGCACACGGCCAACAGGGAGACAGAAGGGGTTTTTTAGCCGGTAAGAGTCCGGCACTACCCAATTGGGGTGTCCATGAGGATTTCCCCCTTCTGTATTAAAAAAAATAAAAAAAAAAAAAAGGAGGGGGAAAGAGTAAACGCATTTCCCAGCGTTAAAAAAAAACAAAAAAAGGTTGTGTCCCGGTGGTAAGCCTGCTGCCACACGGGACATCATGTGTTGCTGCGGCGGACATCCGCTGGCGGAGTAACGAGGTGTTGTCGGTCCCTTGTTTGAGGTGTTTAGTCGGTAGGAGTCCGACATAACCACTGTGTTCTCCCGTGGCCGGTGCAAGTGGTATCCATGATGGATTTCGGTCACAAAAAAAATTTTAGTAAGTACAATTATTTGACGATTATTTTAAAGGTAATACAAATAGGTGATGACTATTGCAGATTTCAAACATGAACTGAACCGTACACTATTGACTCACTGCAGCTTTGGGAGGTGGAGAGTTTAATTGGCTGTACGTTAAGACGTGGAGACAGCATCCAGCGGGTCACCGACCGCGCACAATTGAGATTCATCTGTGACAGCTCCGTCAATAAGAGCCATGATTCATCTGTTCAACTGTCTTGTCTGTTTGTCATCGCACTATTGATGGGCTCTTTGACTCTAACTCAAACGTGTTGGAAGTTGGACACTCAAGTCATCTTAGGTATATATTACCTATACCTATTTCAACAATTTTGACGACCTCCCTGGCGCAGTTGTGATTTGTGGCATATGCATGCCAAATTTCAACCCGATCCGTCCAGTAGTTTGAGCTGTGCGTTGATACGAGTAAATCAGTCACCTTTTCCTTTTATATATTTAGAATTTAGTAAAATTATTTTTTTTTTGCTGTAACCACAAATTCACCATTTTCAGATTTTTTTCTTATGAGACAGTGCTATGCAAATTTCGTAGTTCTAGGTCGAAGGGAAGTACCCTATGGGTTCTCATTCCCTTGACCGGTCTTGACAGACACGACAGGCGATAGTTCACGGTTCCTTTTTCTCTGGAGATACGGAACTCTAAGAATAACATATTCATAGCGCCTTGTCAAAACCTACAACGTTCGAGCAGATGTGCATGGTATCCTATAATTTGCTACCATCCCCTGTCGCCCTTGTGTTGTCCTAGTGGTCAGTTGTGACGTGTAATTAACACGGGCAGTCGGCGCCACGTCAACGCACTAGTAAATAAAGTTCAACATTGACACGTCATAATTGTTATACACTCTTTAATAAATTATGACGTATAAGGTAATATTTTACACATCATCATTACGATCAACCTATCACCGGCTCACTACAAAGCACGGGTCTCCTCTCAGAGTGAGAAGAGTTTTGGCCATAGTCTACCATGCCATGTGCGGATTGGTAAACTTCACACACTGTGCGCTAAAATCACGGGTTTTAACATCTAAAAATTAAATTTAAAACTGTGTCTGTCCTTTTCATACATTAGTAAGAAGAGCATGCGAATACTCTAAAATTTGGTTGTGCTCAGAATCAGTACCACTGTTCTCAGAATAACCGTGAAAAGGTTACAGTTAATATAAATCCACGCAGTCTGACTGAATTTTCATCTCGCTAATACCTGGCTGTTCAACTAACGATCTGTCATTATCGCAGTCATAAACTGCGGCGCCGATCCCTCCGAGATCTTCATAAATAACTCATAAGTTGTGCTCAAAGATCCCAGTGCCGCCAGACGTTACTAATGTTGTCTGAGACACAAAATGTGTGGGATAGTCTCTTTCTGATACAAACTACTTTTGGATATTCTAGTGTAACCCTTGTGTTTTTTCGGAGGGGAAGGGGGGGGGGGGGGCGAACGCGAAGCTCCGCCTGGGGGTGAGCATGATTAGTAAGTGAACGCTTTTTTTTATGGAACATGAGCCTCACTGCGGGTAAAGGCCTGTCCCTGTCCTAGCATAGGTACCTACCCAGTTCCATACCTACGCATAATTCACAATCTGAAGAGTGCAGGATTCAATCCAAGACCAGGTATTTTTAGGACTTTTGGTTTTTTATTTATTGTTTTGCCAAATAAATTTATCTTATCTTTTCCACACATTTCGTTTCTCAGAAAATAAGTAACGTCTGGCGGTCCTGGGATCTTGCTCTATTCGCCTTCGCTCCGTCCGTCTGTCCGTCCGTCGCGAACGTGCGAGTAATTGGGCCTGATTCCGCCGCGTATCATGTCACAGATATATCACTGGGTATGATGTGTCAAAGATTAAGTGCCGAGTACTAGCATATGGTACGTAGTTCATTAGACAGTGTTATAGAATAAAGAGAGACGCAGAAGTCCGACGACTTTGATCTCTTGCTAAATGCCCTTCAACATAGGGCCCTAAGTATGTAGGCCAGTTCGGGTCGCTCCTTCGTCCTGCATTTACCGCATGATTGCTCTGTATGTACTATACCTGACAGAAGTAATGTACATTCACCTTTAGAAGCATTGACTTATAATAGTATGTATAGACGAGGGCTCACAAACGAATTCACATTGCTCAAGTGGCTTGGTTTGCAACTTCGCACACATAAACAGATGTACCTACTCGTATGTTTCTTATTACGAAATGAAGAAAAATATTTTATAGCACATAATATCAACAATGTAGGCCGATGGATTGGATTGGATTGAATATCAACAATTTCAGTTTATTAGAAACCTTAACACTTGAACAAAAAAATTTAATAACGATTGCAAAATATTTATACTCAAGACCCCTTGTCATCGACAATAAATTTATAATATTCGACTTTTTCAAATGACAACAAAAATATTTATTCTAAAATAAAACTTAAAAAGCTAAGCATTAAGTCTAAAATTTGAGCAATCCATACTAATATTATAAATGCGAAATTGTGTCTGTCTGTCTGTCTGTCTGCTAGCCTTTCACGGCCTATCCGTTCAACTGATTTAGACGAAATTTGGTACAGGGATAGCTTGCATCTCGGGGAAGGAGATAGGCTACTTTTTATTCCGGAAAATCATCATCTCATTTCTTCAGCATTTTATTTCAATGATTGAAATGTGCGGGGCATCCCCCCGCCTCATACCCCGATTTCACCTGGTTTCACATCGGGTTTGAGTAAGTACTTTATTTGCAATCAACCATTCTATTAAAAGATAACCACAGCAGAGGCATATCAATCTAAATCACTATCGGTTATATTTATCTCATGGTGGGATCGTCCAATAAATTTTCTTCTTGAATTGGCGAATGTCAAATGAAATTAGTAGTTTATTGCACCGGTGCGTGTCTCGACGGGTGAAAGTAACTATATGCAATATTATGCTCTTTGATAGTTTTAGATGCGACTAGGTTTTACCTGTACCTTTCTTCGTCCGCGGTGTTACATTTGAAATAACTTTTTATATTATACTAGCTTATGCTTAAGACTTCGTCCGTGTGGACTACACAAATTTCAAACCCCTATTTCACCCCCTGAGGGGTTTAATTTTCAAAATTCCTTTCTTAGCGGATGCCTACGTCATAATAGCTACCTGCATGGCAAATTTTAGCCCAATCCGTCCAATAGTTTGAGCTGTGCGTTGATAGATCAGACAGTCAGTCACCTTTTCCTTATTTAGAAAATCAGCGTTGCTGAGCAACTTTTCTTCACACATATATTGATTTTTATTAATTTAACACTGTTTTAATCCAGAAACCTACAGGGTACTTCCCGTTGACCTAGAATCATGAAATTTGGCAGGTAGGTATATTATCTTCTAGCTGACATTTGGGAAAAATTTGAAAACCGTGAATTTGTGGTTACATCACACAAAAAAAATTAAATTAATTAAATTGTGGTCATGAACTAAAAATTAGTATTTGTAGTTTCGAAGTAAGAGCACTATATCAAGTGGGATATCATAATATAAAAGGTCTTCACCTGTGCATTCTAAAACAGATTTTTATTTATTTTTATGTATTGGCTGTACCTTTTTGTTTTGTAATATCTGCACTGTTTACCCATATTCGCAATAAAGAAATTTGATTTGATTTGATTTGATCATAGGTTTTGAATTATCCTGCAAAATGTCGAAAAAATACGACTGTAGTACGGAACCCTCATTGCGCGAGCCTGACTCGCACTTGGCCAGTTTTTTAGTTCTTTCCTATGGTCTTGTTCAAATGCGAAGTAGTCTTTTCTTTTTCTTATCGGTCAAAACTAGGAATGTCATCTACTCCAGGTCTGTCTGTCTTATTACAGAATTAAACCCGTAACCTTACACCGCTAGTACTGTATTCACGCTGACATTTGCGCCTGAGTCTGACATTGATTCCACATCAACTTCTCTTATAATCTCAACCTTATTGTCATTTTCACAGAGTTCTCTTTTGTATTCATCATTTTATAGTACTGCTGTTGATTCCATAAAATCATCTACTGTTTAATTTGCAACCCTATTTCTATTATCAAAAGGTTTTCTTTTAGTTGTATTAGTTAAAAGTCCTGTAACGTCTACGATTGATTCCACATCACCTGCTATACTAAATTAAACTTTATTTAAATGAAAATAGAGTACTATTCCGTTTGTTTTCGCGGAGTAGAATCTCATCTTATTAAGCGAGAAACGAGGCATCAGCATCCATCATAATTCTGCCTCATTTTGTAATGCGCCTGCGAGATGCTATATTTTCATATGCAAATGCAATTTTGCATTTACAGTCATCATTTACCTTAACTCTAAGTGTTAGAGGTGGTTTTGCTTAAGCTGTAGTAAAAATAAGTTTGTTCTATAAGTACGTAGGTACTGGCCGGTCGGACTAGTTGGTACCTACTTGGTAGTTGCTTGAAAGTTGTTGATATGGAACTTGGATTTTAATTCGCGATTTCTGTTTTCTCTTTATATGGGGAATTAGCTTGCGTTTTATGGTTAGTAATAACTAGTCATTGAAGCATGGCATGTAGATTTTGTGTGTCATCATCATCATCATCAACCGATAGACTGGACATAGGTCTCTTGTAGGGACTTCCACACGCCACGGTTTTGCGCCGCCTGAATCCAGCGGCAACGATGATGCGTCATACACATGTTTTGTAGTCTCTTCAACTAGGTATATATTATAACATAATAAATATCCTTTGAAAATAAGACCAATGTACAAATGGCTTAGAAACTAATTATTATTCTTTTCATTAATTAGTTCGCCTGTCACACTATTTACACTAAATCATAGAGCCGTCGTAAATAACTCCCCGAAACCTTTTTTCACAATGACGAGAAAGCTCATAAAGGCGTCAACGAATATTTTTCATAAGCAAAACGCACGTTGCTAATGCACCGAGAGCTAGCCTACTATTTTTTCGAAGTGTTTGTGCCGACCAATTAATAAAATACTAGCTGATGCCCGCGACTTCATCTGCGTGGATTTACATTTTTCAAAATCCCGCGGGAACTCTTTGATTTCCGGGATAAAAAGTATAATCCAGGGTATAATCTATCCCCATTTCAAATTTCATGCAAATCCGTTCAGCCGTCTTTGCGTGATTGAGTAAGGATTATTATTATTAGGATCAGGACTAGCTGATCCCTGTCACCTAATCATGATTAAAATTCAACCCCTAACCCCTTAAGGGCTAAAATAGGGGGTTGAAATTTGTGTAGTCCACGCGGACGAAGACGCGGGAATATGCTAGTATTAAATAAATAAAGTTTGAACTAAACAAAATTAAATTATATTTGAAATAAGTTTAAGTTTATAAATACATTGAACACATGGTTAATGATTTTAAGCTTATTTGGTGGTTTAACGACGTATTTTAATGTAGATAACGGGTACATACCACGAATAATTTGAAGTTTTTTATTTGTTGATATTTCAACCCAATGGCACGGGTCGTGGTCACGACGGGACTGCGGTGCTGCAAGAGATGAAGACCGAGCTGTCAAGGGCAGTAGCGAACTACCCTCTTTCTTGTTCTTTTCGCTGGAACTTCACGAGCTGTCCAATTGTCGTGACCACGACCCGTGCTATTGGGTTGAAATATTGACAAACTAGCTGATGCCCGTGGCTTCGCCCGCGTGTATATAATATATGTCACTCAGGAATAATGTAGCTTTCTATTGGTGAAAGAATTTTTAACATCGGTTCAGTAGTTCCAGAGATTACCCCCTACAAACAAACTTAACGACATTACCTCTTTATATAATAAGTATAGAGTATAGATTATAATATTATAATTAGTATTAGTATAGATATAGATAAAAAACTTCAAATTAATCGTGGTATGTACCCGTTATCTACATTAGAACACAAGGTTGACTATCTCTCAGACTATAGAGCCCCATTGATTATGGCGTTGCTTTGTCGCCTTTTGTCACAGTTTGGGGAATTCGGGCGACTTGCTTGTTTTTATTGCACCCGCACTATTGCTTGTGCAATATCTTGCGAAATGTTTACAATGGGGGTACTTTCCTCGCCACCCATTGTTTACACTATGCGACATTTTACTGCGAACTGCAATACGGAAGTCGCAAAAATTGCATTGAATATACACGAGACGATCCACTAAATAGGACTAAAACCCAAAATACATTTTGCTTCAAATGAACTCCTTAATTCAGTTTTATAAATAAATAAATAAGTGTTTTATTTGCAAAATTGTGGGCATAACAAGTTAACAATAACACAACAGTCCCTTACACTGTCACCGACAGTGTGCAAATATTAAGGTTGAAATTAATATTAACAATACATAATCAAAATCAAAAACTTTAGTCACTTAATTATAATGGGGATGACGTCTAGATGTCAAATAGTTATTTGTTATGCAAGGCTGCAAAGATGTTATTTTGTCGCGAGAGTTTATGTTGAATTCCGAGCCAGCGAAGGATTCAAGTTCACTTCAGTCTAGTGCTGACGTCACGAAAATGGCGGCCACGCGCATTAGCAATTTGCGGGACGTATACCGTATACTACCGTATACTATATCTAGATATGTAAGCATTGATCATCGGTTGTTTTTTTAAAATTCGATTATGTCAAATTAGTTGGCTGTCTTATCCCATCAAATATGACAAGAGTTAATGAACTACCAAATAGGCAGCTATTTACCAAATTAAAATAGCGTCGGTACAATTTCAGCACGCCGTATATCTGTCATGTCATATTCATAACTAATCAATCACCATCTTAAGACGCGGCCGACTGTACACTGAGTGACATATTTATTACCGCATAAATCTACCGTGCTGTGTGTTTAAATTATATGTATGTTGATACGTTATAGTGTTCATGCATACAAGATATTATGGTGGAAATCCATTCATCATCATGATCAACCCATCGCCGGCTCACTACAGAGCACGGGTCTCCTCTCAGAGTGAGAAGGGGTTTGGCCATAGTCTAACACGCTGGCCATGTGCGGATTGCTAGACTTCACACACCTTTGAGAACATTATAGAAAACTTTTTCTATATTGTTTCCTCACGAGGCGTTTTCTTTTACCGTTATAACAACTGGTTGTTAATTTTAGCTTTATATTATTTTGAATACTTAATAAGTAGTAGGCTTAATGCAATTAGAAACATACCTAATCATAATCATTTATTTTGCTCGAATATAGTACATGTTTACATATTTACATTATTTATTTATAAAAATTAGGTAATTGATTATTTTTAGGATTCACGATCTAAATAACATGCTAAAATCTTATTATTGCTTAAATTTTCATGAAACCCATGAAAGTAAAGTCGGCTTTTGTCAATCACTTAATAAGTGCTATTATTTATATTCAATGCTGTCAATATTTTAAATCTGGGCTTAAATCATCACGTCAATGCGAAATAAAGTAAATCCGCTTTTATCGCGGGCGCCTCAGCGCGTGACGTCACCGCCGCCATTTTGAAAACACATACAATTTGACACGGCGACGCTTTGACAGACGACATTTAATTACCGACCCCTCATTACCTGGATATTGACGGATATTGATATCTGGTTATTTATTGACCACGACACGGTCACGTCACGATATCCATTTTAGTCTTATTGATCGCCACTGAATTGTCCATCGCCATTTTTAAAAAAAACCTGTTGTTTTTGTATGTCATACAATACATCAAGGCAAATGTTTATCACGTTTTTTAAGCCGTAGATTAGCATGTACCCGTGTGTTGTGAAGATGTTAAAAATAACTAGAGTTGATTAAAAAGCTTGCGTACCAAATACAGAGTTATTCTGTACAGGGAGTCATGTGATTTACTATCCAACTATACCCTTACCTTTGGGTGCATGTTTCCTAGCAGAACAAAATACAACCTCCATGCAGACCACACATTTGGCTCTTCAGGTCACATGGCTAACGGCTATCATCCCACGGTAAAATGGATTGTCAGCTGTCAATATTGACAAACCATTTAATATTATGTTAATCCACTTTTCGCCATTCAGCGTGGCAATGCTGCCAGCTTGATGGGCAGCTTTGGCCCAGGGGCGGACTTTTTGACGATGATTGTTGATGATTAGTTTGTAATTAGTAGTTTTTAGGAATTGACATTTTATAATTCATACCGCGCACTTTGGCTGCGCTCAACGCACTGCTGAAGAAGTCCCCTCGCTGTGACATATTTGCTGACAAATGGGCCGACCTCATGGGTCGTTTATGTTAGTTTGTACTCGTATTTTAATTAGTGTAATTGGCTTTATGGCCGTTCTAATTAAATAATAAATAAATAATAATAATAATAATTATTTATCGAATATTGTTAATCCACTTAGAAGTTATATATGAATATTATTTATTTAAAATGACAAATCGTGCTATGCCCTTTTATTTGCGTTGCGTTTACACATTATCTGAAACTTCGTACGTATTTGCAGCCTGCAGGTAGAGTGAGGAAAAGTGACTACATATTATTGAATTGAGCCAGTCAGGCACCTTACGACACGACGACCAAACATCGTCGAGTATAAAAGCATTAATGTAGGCTTTCGTTCGAAAATTGCAGTTAATTCGGCGCTGAATTTTTAATAATAAGGCCTTAATTAAAATATCCGTGACACTCGTGATTAATACGAGCCGTCGCTCACGTCTCTGATTAAAAATATGTCAAAGCAATACTGTTTGTGAAGACTTCATTTTTTATTAAAGCCATCAAACATTAAGTCATATTTTAACACAAATTTTATGATGTAATTTTTAATTAATTAAGTAATCATTTACACACGACATCCTCCTCACCGTTTTACTATCAGACAGCGAGGATCGTAAAGGTCTGCACTCTACGAGCTACACCCCTTCACGGACTCGAACGAAACAATTCGCTTCCTCGTTTCTTATACTACCAATCAGAGGCGTATTAAATTTCGAGAGTGCCCTAGGCAAGCATCTCATAGGCGCCCCTCTAACAGCCATACTAGCTGATGCCCGCGACTCCGTCCGAGTGGAATTAGGTTTTTAAAAATCCCGTGGGAATTCTTTGATTTTTCGGGATTAAAAGTAGCCTATGTCACTCTCCAGGTCTTATACCCATCCAAAAAATCACGTCAATTTGTACCGTTGCGATGTGATTGAAGAACAAACCAACAAACAAAACACATTTTCGCATTTATAATATAGTTCTCTTCAGTTAGTCATGCTATATATTACGGTAAAATGAAATATCTAAGTAAAAAAGTAACATTGTATAAAAATTAATTAATTAATATTCTAACATGATTTATTTTGACTGCGATTTGATTGTAATTAATGTAATTAAGAATAAAGATTGCGTTTGCAACATCGATATAAGATATGACAAGATATGGTCAAGCGAACAAAAATTTTCATGGTTTTGGAACCAAATAAATCAGCGCCACCTCTTAAATACTAATGAACGACCCGTTTGAAATCCAGACGTCACTGAGGTCGCATTGGTGCTAAAGCTCCACTGAGTCGGTGCCATTTTGTTTGTTCAATAGCCCTGTCCATACGAAGTAATATATAAGTCAATGGTTTGCAACTACTTCTCCTTATATGAACTTGCCTTCTTACAAAATGATTACCATAATTAGAAGTGTATGCATTAATTTGCATACAGTTGATATTTTACCCTATTGCATGCTGTTCTGCTCGGTTGCGATTCGCGATGGATTCGATTTCCGGTATGGATTAATTAATATTTATATTTCACTATTGATATTTCAATCAATTCGGATAATATTTCTTCTTTTTAGGGTTCCGTACCTTAAAAGGAAAAACGGAACCTTTATAGGATATTTTTTCTGTCTGGCAAGAAAACTACAGGGTACTTCCTGTTGACCTAGAATCATGAAATTTAACAGTAGCAGACATTAAGGGAAAAATCTGAAAACCGTGTATTTTTGGTTACATCACACAAAAAAAATTTAATTGTGGTCATGAACTAATAATTAGTATTTTCATTTTTCAATTATCAAAGTAAGATAACTATATATATCAAGTTGGGTATCATATAAAAGGGCTTCACCTGTGGATTCTAAAACAGGTTTTTATTTATTTTTATGCACCATAGTTTTTGAATTATCGTGCAAAATGTCGAAAAAATACGACTGTAGTACGAAACTCTTGGTGCGCGAGCCTGAATCGCACTTGTCTGGTTTTTTCTAAAAATAACGTGATTTCAGGTTACACTTTGAATCATTTAGCAGATGCATTTTCCACCGTGTGCCAATAACGGAATAAACAGCAACGCATTAACATACGTGTCGCTTGCAACTGACAGGTGACACGTAATTTAAAATGGCGGCCCTTCGCGTCACGGCCACTTGACTGACGGGAATTAGGATGGACGAGCTTCAATTATTTGCTAATTAAATTAATTAGCGATTCGCGTACACTAAGTATTTTGGAGCCTCAATAGTGTTAGCAATTTCGATTATAATTATTGTTATCGCTTGCCAGTATACGTCATGAAACAACAGTGTAGCCACGTCAATACACCTTATTAAATATATTATGTTATTATAACTTTGTCAATATACGTTTCATGACAAGACGTATATTGACAAAAGTAATAATTATTGTTGTCCGGAAGTGGATGTCATGAAAACAACAGCGTAGCCACGTCAATATACCTTATTAAATGTCAATATACCATTGTCAATATACGTTTCATGACAAGACGTATATTGACAAAAGTAATTATTGTTGTCCGGAAGTGGATGTCATGAAAACAACAGCGTAGCCACGTCAATATACCTTATTAAATGTCAATATACCATTGTCAATATACGTTTCATGAGAAGACGTATATTGACAAAGGCAAACATTACAGTTCGGAAGTGGTAACGACTTGTATTTAATACGGGTGTTTTGAATAACTAGAGTTCAGTTTTTTGGCAGCCATAGTTGTGTTCGTACGTTAATGGCGCGATAGTGTTTAAGTTATGAAGTTGTTATAATATTGTGATAGTGAAGTATGTGATTATGAAATAAAATATGAAATATGTGATTATGAAAAGTACAAGTATTCAAGGATACAAATACAATGAATATATGAGTTTAATGTGATTCTCGAGTATTATTACAAGGAAATATCCCCCTGAGCTTTTAGTAGCTCAACGGGTACAGGAGTGGACTGAAAACCGAAAGGTCGACGGTTCAAACCCCGCCCGTTACACTATTGTCGTACATACTCCTAGCACAAGCTTTACGCTTAGTTGGAGAGGAAAGGGGAATATTAGTCATTTAACATGGCTAATAATCTTTAAAAAAAAACAAATAAGTACAAGTAGTAAGCCCCAAAAGAAATAGACCGTTATTATTATTATAATAAACCTACCTTTATCACAATTGAATCACCAAAATCGCCACAGCAAGCTCCAGGGGTGTCAAACGTTATCAGGCGGGCCTCGCATCTGTCCGTGCATAAATCTGTCTCATATGAAAAGAATTAAAACGTTCGCCATTGTAGACGTTTGAATAAATCTCCAAGATATCTTTGTGAGGGATGCGACGCCCGCGGCTTCTTTGAAAAGCGAATTGAAATTTCAACTTTATCCCTTTAAGGTAGGGTTGATATTGGATTGAGGGTGCTCAGTGGGCGACTGTACGAAACCGGGGCGATATTTTACAAGTTTTTGACAGTCGATATGGCGCCCCTAAACGGCACCTGCTCTGATGAGCTTCGATCGCGATTGGTAACATTACTATTAAAAAGATAGTTTTTTTAATGGCTATATACAATGATATTAGAAGAAAAGGCTATATAGGTAGTAGGTACGGTTGAAAAAATTGTTAGACGAATATAATTCACTGTCCAATTTTATAAAGTTTGGCGCACCTGGCACCATATGATGAAGAAGCTCAGAGCCACTCAACGCAAGATGTAGAAAATAAACCTAAATAAATAAAATTAGGTGTGTGTTAATTCTAAAAATTTAGACATACTAGTTTATTTATTTATTAGTTGCTCTTTACTTTACTTTTCACACATACATTTAGGTAGTATTTTAGTCTGAAAAACACTTTTCCTAAAACCTCTTCACGCGCTTGATTTCGGTGAAAATCATCGTGCCTCTCGCCTTTCTCATACAATGTTAGGTGAAAAGCAAACAGGTTACCCACGTGCGCCGGCAATTTAAATCTTTGATATCGCAATGGCACTAGTACCTGCATAATGCAGGTATCTTCATTGCTTCAAAATCTGAGATCGAATGGAGATCGGGACTATGCATAGTTAATTATTTAGTAGGTGGTTTTGAAGACATGGTTGTACTGCTCTACATTGCCGTGGAGACGAAACGGGATGTAATTTGGCTAACTACCCGTTCGTCCCCATTACAAATTTCAACAAGTACCTATAGGTACCTTACCTGCCTAGTATTAATAATTTAGAGAGGAAACCCGTTCTCAGTAGTGGGCCAACGATGGGTTGAACACCACAATAACTAATCACTACGTAATGTCTATTGAAATTTTTATCAGTAGAAAACAGTAAATACGGTTTTTGAGGCATTTAATAAATTGTCCTTGGTGTTCTAAGGTACGATAGGGTTGTCATGTACATCTGAATATATAAAAGGAAAAGGTGAATGACTGACTAACTGATCTATCAACGCACAGCTCAAACTACTGGACTGATCAGGCTGAAATTTGGCATGCAGATAGCTATTATGACGTAGGCATGCGCTAAGAAAGGATTTTTAAAAATTCAACCCCTAAGGGGGTAAAATAGAGGTTTGAAATTTGTATAGTCCACGCGAACGAAGTCACGAGCATGAGCTAGTAGTGTATAAAAACCCTTTAAAAATAAAGATATAAAAATAAAAAATTGTCCTTGGGTGGAGGGAAAATGGGAACCTCGTCATCACTAACCCATCGCTACACCGGCTCATTACTGAGCACAGGTCTTTCAAAATGAGGAAGGTTTGGGCCATAGTACACCACGCTGGCCAAGTGCGGATTGTCAGACTTCACACACCTTTGAGAACATTATGGAGATCAATTTATCAGTAGAAAACAAGAAATACGGTTTTTGGGGCACTTAATAAATTGTCCTTGGGTGAAGGGAAAAAGTGTATAAAGTGAGCCGCCAATAACATTATAGTGTGGGGTTTATGGTGACGCCCTTGACTGGTGGCGACGGGTTTTATTGACTGGAGTGTACACACGGACCGAAATCCAGGACGGCCCCGCGATCTACAATCTGCAAAAAACAAGCAATTTAAAAAGTTTTCAAATGCAGGGCTTCATCGCACATATTAAAATCCGCCATTTTGATTTTTTAAGAATTATATGTACTGACAACCGCGAGACGACGATCATCAAGACGAATCTGGTGACGTATCATTTATCAAAATCTGTTAAGCTTCAATATTATAGAGAACTCTCAGGCATGTAGGTTTCCTCACAATGTTTTCCTGCACCATTAAAACAATTTATATTCAATTACTTAAAACGAATATAAATCCGAAAAGTTAGAGGTGTGTGTCCGGGCTAATTTAGGTGGCATTGTATAATAGAGGCATTGATGTACCAGAGGCGGCCGTTATATTGACGTGTTTTTTATCAAATCGTCGAAGTATACTATTTTTGTTTTAAATTTATTACTCATACCTATAAACAGATCTTTAGACTAACTGAATCAACGACAATCTTCAATGTGATTATAAATAACAGCTACCAAGCAATGGTTGAACTCCATGTCATTAAGAAAGTCATAAGATCCACTAATTTATAAACCACATCTTCTGATCCACTAACCAGCCACGATCCAATAATGTAATCGGGCATCAATCAATTACGTTTTAATCATAGCAGCATATGATAGCGTTTAAATTACCACCGGGCAGTGCTCGGGCTATTAAAGCGACGTGTATTTCCAATATATCATGCGTTTTATTGAGTAGCTTGAGTTAAAGATAAGATTTACGTTAAGTGTGCGTAATAGCGCTATTTGTTTGAATAATTTATGTTATTAACCGCAATAATGACGAATATTTGACGCAGTCTTAATGAAAATAGGTTAAGTGGAACCGGTATTACAAAATATGTTAACAGATTCCTAAGCGGTTACTCTTTCTACCCAATATCCTACAAAAATGCTAAATCATCTAAATTGCTTGTCAGTTAGTTGGTATGCTATTATATTAGTCGCCCATTAGAAAATTAAGTATAATGTAGAAATCAATATAATTGTTTATTCATGGTTAGAACGTTCGTATATTATAGTTATCTATATTCAAGTCATGATAGCCTAGTGGATAAGACATCTGAATTCTATTCGGGAGGTTAGGGGTTCGATCCCGGGCACGCAACTCTAATTTTCCGGAGTTATGTGCATTTTAAGCAATTACTTGCTTTAACAATGAAGGAAAACATCGCGAGGTAACCTGAGAGTTCTCCATAATAGTCTCAAAGGTGTGTGAAGTCTGCCAATCCGCGTTTGACCAGCGTGGACTATTGTAAAACCCTTCTCATCCTAAAAGAAGACCCGTACTCAGTAATGAACCGGAGATGGGTTGGTCATAATAATTATTTTAAAATTGTTTACAAAAATCCTCAATTTTGTAACACTCTGCTGGTATACCAGTTTGGAATAAGGATATTTTATACCATTTAAATGGAATATCAATTATTATCTTAATACATTCTGATGTAAATATAAAACATTGGCAGTTCTGAACACAAATACCTTCAATTCAATAATCGCTGAGCCCTGTAAATTAATTACGCGATAAAAATTCATGGCACCATATGATAGCGTTTATTTAGCCGCCTGCCGCTGCACGCGGAGAGTGCTCGGCCGGCTAGGAGGAGTCCCGATAAGATATAGCCGTAATGAGAAGTAAGGAGTTTTGGATTTAATTTTTTTATTCCCGTACAGTGTAAGTCATATTAAAGTCTTTAGCGTTGATAACCTAGTAGTTAAGACGTCGAACTTTTATTCGGGAGGTCGTCAGCCTACTACTGAGCACGGCTCTCCTCTCAGAATGACAAGAGTTTGGGCCATAGTCCCCCCACGCTGGCACTTAGCCAGACTTTACAACACCTTTGATAACATCTAGAAAATATATGGATCCTTTATCGAAGAGTTTTAAATAATCACAATTCTGTGTGAATCATCTTCTAGGCAAGCGCGCTCCATCTAAGGCTGCATCATTCCTTGCACCCAGGTCTGAACTCTGATTGCAGCCAAGCCCTAGTCTATAAATTAAAAAAAAAGCAATTTTCAGTCATGGCAACCTATGATAGCGTTTATTTAGCCGCCTGCCGCTGCACGGGGAGAGTGCTCGGCCGATTACTGCGACGTGATTACTCGAGTATGCGTATTGCGTTTTATAGACCAGGAGGAGTCCCGATAAGATATAGCCGTAATGAGAAGTAAGGAGTTTTGGATTTAATTTTTTTTACATACAGTAAATTGAAGTGTACAGTGAATTGAGTGAGTGAAGTGTAGGCGAGCCGCAGCTTAGCGGCCCGAACGTCGCGTCGGGCGCGATCCCAGGAGACGCAGGTTCGAATCCTGCAGATCCGCAATCCATACTAATATTATAAATGCGAAAGTGTGTCTGTCTGTCTGTCTATCTGTCTGTCTGTCTGTCTGTCTGTCTGTCTGTCTGTCTGTCTGCTAGCTTTTCACGGCCCAACAGTTTAACCGATGTTGATGAAATTTGGTACAGAGTTAGCTTACATCCTGGGAAAGGACATAGGCTACATTGGCTACATTTTTAAATACCTAAATCCACGCGGACGAAGTCGCGGGCATCATCTAGTTTTTGATATGTATTTAAAATTATTTAGAGCATAAATAAAGCTGCTCAGGCTGTGGCGTCCTTACTTTACCTTGGTATATCTATTAATGGTTTCATGGCAGTCAAGAGCTTAGCTACAAAATAACCCCTAGCTGATAAAACCCCATGCCCCCATTGTTTCCCATGAGCTATTCCCCATCAAGCAAGCCAGTATTAATCATAAACAAAGCTGCTCAAGCTGTGGCGTCCTTCATAAATCGGGGCTCTATCACCGCATCGCACGTCACCGTATCGCATTACTACATTGTGCATTTTGATATCGAATTTATTACGATCCCGTAACACTTACTAAAAGAATGCGACTAGCGACATGTCGTGCGACCAAATGTTGCTTTACCTTATGTACAAGTTCTTTGCTTTACTGTAAAAAAGTATGTCTATAAATGTTATTTATAATCCAAAGCCGAAATGCCGATATATAACGATTGATCTAGCCAAGCCTGAGAAAGCTTGGATTTGACTCGCTCCAGCAATGCACGGGGCTACAATTCCTTGTACAGTATGGTATAATAATATTGTAAATTGATCTCTTGAAAAGAGCAACCGCTGAGTTTCTTGCTGGTTCTTCTCGGTAGAAACGGCATTCCGAACCAGTGGTAAATTAAACTAGTTGACAATTCAAAAGTGTTTTTAAAGTTTACTTGAATAAAAATCTATTCTATTCTACTCTATTCTAATGCCCAGAGCGGTGTGTCAAAAGCTAAAACTTCGGTTTTTCCCTAACGAGTTTCCAGGCCAATTTAGAGACGTTTTTATAAACATTAAATACGCGAACATGTTAAATTCTGATATTTCATTAATAAAAAACAATAATCTTAAAAGTATTTTTTATTATTAATGAATACAGTATATTAAATACCTACATGATTCAGCGTTGCCTAATCTAATACGGGAAATGGGAGTTTCAGCTTTGGATTAGATATTTAGGCACTTTTAGAGTGGCCTGAAAACTCATTAGGCAGACGCCGAATTTTTGCCTTCGGACTAGGTGCTCTGGGTATTTCTGAGAGTTGATTAGGTAAGAAAGAAGCCACGACAAAAAGTTGTGGGACAAAAAGTCTCTAGTCTAGTCAAATTCTTACGAATCACCGGTACACGTCACATGTCGTTCGCCTCTCATAAATTCTGTGACATATCGTACGAGTTCCGAGATTTTTACCCTATAAATAAACCTTAACATTTTGCTTTCGAATACAACCTTATATTAAGAGAGTGAAAGCTGAAAATCTGTTGGCAAATTGTAGAGTTAAAGTTGTTTTTTCGATATCTTGCGATGTCTTGCCTCATATTAATGACGGTTGGTCTTTTTAATTTATCGGGAATATACTTTAGTATTTCGATCTTTGGTTCGGAATGTTTGAAGGTTTATTCATTCGATTTGAAACAAAGAGCACTACGAATACCGAAAGGGTAGAGGGGCTATTACTATTACGAAAGTATTCATATTGTGCAATAGGGTCTTGGACTATAGTAAAAAAATGATGTATTTTTTGTATAGCAGTTGTTTCTGGGTTTCATTATTAAAGAGAATAATTTAAAAAAAACATGATTTTTATTTATTTCTAACATGGACGTCACGATGTACGGAAGGTGAACAATAACGTCACAAACGACATTTTTTTTTCAATTTTTAAACATTATTATTATTATTATTATTATTTTATTTATTTTATATCTAATTAGAACGGCAGTGCCACTTACACTAACTAGATGATTAATAATAAATTTAAATACAAATAAAGGTACAAGAAAAAAGACATAAAATACAAAACGATAAAAATAGAGTAATTTCAGCTGAAAAATATTATTTATAAATTAAAAAAAAATGTTATTTCTTGTATGATGGTACGGAATCCTTCACTACACGCATTTGGCCAGTTTTTTGCTATGTATACATAGTTATAATGTATGTCTGTTTGTCCACAGATGAGCGGTAGGCAGCCCTGCGGCGGGCTGCGCTAGACATGCGCTCCAAGCAGCAGCCGCGACCCTCCTATCGCTGGCTCAGCACCAACGAAAACGGTAACCTAGCACTTATACACTCCTAGTACTTATACACTCCTAGTACTGATACACTCCTAGTATGTTGTATAGAAGCAGGTGTTACTTTGCGGAAGTCCATGATATACAATGAACCAAAAGCTTAATTTGCTATTATCCGCTGAAACAGGTCGAATCTGTATGATGCACCATGCAGCATGCGAAATGCACCGCCCGCCCTCCCACTGCTAACCATGCAGGAAAAAGCAGCCACTATAGGCAAGCAAAGCAATACGCACCACCACCACGCAGCACCACACAAATCCCAAAACACACTCGACGCACGTTTCGCCCCGACATCCTCAGGATATGTAGACCTTACAATTGTGCATTGTAAGGTCTACATCTCCTGATCTCCTTTAGTGGCATAATTTTTGTTACAGGAGATGCTGCAATTCACGAGTTATCTTATTTGTTTCGCACGCAATAACAATACAATTACACACTAATCGCTAATCGCTATATCTACGCCTCATTATTCAATCGCTTATAAATAGATACTTTCACTCTTACACGAATTTCAACAAACGTAACACAAAACGCTATTTGCTGTCGAGGTGAACCAAGTTTAGTTGTAACGTAAGGGGTTAGGGTTGAATTTTGAGTGACAATTAGTTTTCGGACTGCAATTGGGCAGCATTCAAATCGAATGCGGCACCGTGACGTGACAACTTTGAATATTCAACTAAAACTGGCAATAAATATGAAGTTACGGGCTATAGAAAAAACGCGACTACAAAACACAAAATGTAATACGGCGTAATAACTCATAGGGCGCTTTGTACAAAACTAAGCCACCGTGAAGCGATAAATAATATTTATTTTTGCTATTATACGCCGTTTTTGTCAGTTGTAATGGCTGTAAATGTAAGGGCGGGCGGTTTTGGATGGGGACAGTCGTTCGCGTGGTGCCGGCCTTATGGATTAGACGGACACATGTTATGTACCCAAGCAAATCTCTATATACATATATAAAAATGAATCGCTGAATGTGTTGCTGATCGCTAATCTGGAGAACAGCTGAACCAATTTCGCTAATTCTTTTTTCATAATATTCCTTGTAATAGCTCAATGCATATTTTTCATTATGATCTGCCAATAAACAGGTCGCTACCTAAACCCTGTCTTCAAACCCTGTGCAGTTGTGCACGCCACTGCTCCCGACCTACTTTTAGATCGAAATACATTTCACTAGAATATATTACACGGTAATAAAAATTAAAGCAGGTTTTGCAACAACCCCAGCGGTTCAACGAACAAAAGGCAGAGAAAGCGGCAGGCATGCGGTTCGAACCCGCCGTCATAAATCTGTCACAAATTGCGTTGCATGTCATTGTTGTGTTCATGTCATTTTGATGCAACTAGCCATTGAGAGATGAAGAATTTTTTTATACTAAGTATGCCTTGACTGCGATTCCAACTAGAACTACAGAATCCATTTATACCACTTACTAGTTTATGCTCGCGACTTCGTCCGCGTCGCCTACACAAATTTCAAACCACTATTTCACACCCAATAAATTCACAATAGGGGTTGAATTTTCAAAAATCCTTTCTTTCAAAATAGAGATGTAAGAAGTTGCTGACAGCAGTTGTAAAAACAAAGCAAACTTTTTTACCCGACTGCGGCGAAGCCCAAAGGAGTGTTATTTGTCTATTTACATCTAACTCCATTAGGCTACAAAAAATATTCATACAAGATTTAAAAGTGATCCTAAACACTATTTGAATACATAACATTTTGATTCATGTTTAGATTTAACAATATCGATCCATCCGTGCATAATCCACGCCGTATTAGAGTTTATTAATAAAATATGATAAGACAACGTCGACGTTATTCGTATTTACGGAGCGCTGATTGCAGTGACACCTAGCGTGGATAATGGACAACTGTCAGCTGTCTCGATGTCAGCAAAAACTAAGCCCTTCAACGAGGAGGTGCTATATGCTATCTTTTCCGTTCCAAAGTACCGGACCAGTGGGTCGTAACTCGTAAAACAGATGTCGTCGAAGTACGGCGTAAATTGCAGGAAAATAAATTGTATTATTTTCTATGAAAGCCACCTTAAACCTGACTAAGAATCTCCTATTCCCATTTCTTATATAAGTTAAAAATCTAAGCGAATTTTATAAAAAAAATGGGATTTGAAGCCGAGTTTTTAGATTTCAGGAACCGTATGCTGAAAAATCAATATCGATCCATCTGTGCATAATCTATGCCACAATAGAGATACTGTCCGCTGTCTCGATGTCAGCAAAAATCAGGGGAGATGGTTTATTATGTGACATTCCTCTGTGCAAAAGTACAATGAGAGGATTTCAACTAATTCATTGTTCATTTAACAATATGTATCAAGATTCAAGACTCAGCCACTGATTGAGAAGAGCCGCAAAATAAATCTCCGTACTTAGCTGAAAATATTATATTTTATTTTTTGTACTGAAAGATAACGTATCTCCATTCCAATTTACCTTACATTTCCAATGTAACTTAATTTATTTTTAATTTGTAACTACAATTTTGGTACATGAAAAATAAGAATATAATAAATACGTTAGCTCCTAGCCGTGTAGCTCATCGGTCGGGCTCTAATGACAGACAAGTGCTCGCGATGATGTGACAGCTTTATGTGGCATACTTGTTACCGAAGTGGCGGTGTTATGTAGCTCACTGCGAGTGGAGCTAGGTGTTTATTTAGTATGCGAATTGTGGGTTTATTAACTGTAGGCAAACAGATAGACAAAAAAGTCAGAATCGGGCGGTGGAGAGAGCAGAAGTCTGGCTAACGAAAGATGAGACTAGAAAAACGCCGGAAAAAAATAATTCTGTATGGCACTTTTGAAATTTGTATGACAGACCTGGAATAACCTAATTTGATAAAACAGAAACAAAAATAAAGTAAATAATTCTAAAGCATCAAATTAGGTCTGTCATACTAATTTAGGGCTGCCGTACTGATATTTTTTAGGGTTCCGTACCTCAAAAGGAAAAACGGAACCCTTATAGGATCACTTTGTTGTCTGTCTGTTTGTCTGTCTGTCTGTCTGTCCGTCTGTCTGTCAAGAAACCTACAGGGTACTTCCCGTTGACCTAGAATCATGAAATTTGGCAGGTAGGTAGATCTTATATAGCTGACATTTGGGAAAAATCTGAAAACCGTGAATTTAGGGTTAGATCACACAAAAAAAAATTAAATTGTGGTCATGAACTAATAATTAGTATTTTCAACTTTCGAAGTGAGTGACTATATCAAGTGGGGTATCATATGAAAGGTCTTCACCTGTACATTCTAAAACATGTTTTTATTTATTTTTATGCATCATATTTTTTTGAATTATCGTGCAAAATGTCGAAAAAATACGACTTTAGTACGGAACCCTCATTGCGCGAGCCTGACTCGCACTTGGCTGGTTTTTAAATCTGCCGCGCTTTTTCGGTCTCTTCTTTCGTTAGCCAGACTATGCTTGGAGTTCCTCTACGTGATCAGAAATGAGGAGATCCGTAGGAGAACCAGAGCTCAGCGGTTTGCGAAACTGCTTGAGCTTTTATTACCAAAATCTGTCACCATATTTCACCTCATTTTTTTTCGTGTGAATAGCGAGACATACAGACTTGTCATTTTTCCCATACCCTTGTCGGCAATTAATTGACCAGCAAAGTTTTATCACCTGTTTTTACACGTGGGAAAACAATTGCTCGACTACAATGTGTTGAGCCACTGTAATGCTGACGTCACCGTACGTCACCTCACTTTTCTCTATTCTAGTGAATAGCGAGACATCCAGACTTGTCACTCTATGCCTACACTTTGTCGGCAATTTCACCAGCAACGTTTTATCACCTGTTTTTACACGTGGGAAAACCATTGCTCGACTACAAAGTGTTGAGCCACTGTAATGCTGACGTCACCGTACGTCACCTCACTTTTCTCTATTCTAGTGAATAGCGTGACATCCAGACTTGTCACTCTATGTCTACACTTTGTCGGCAATTTGACTAGCAAAGTTTTATCACCTGTTTTTACACGTGGGAAAACAATTGCTCGACCACAAAGTGTTGAGCCCCCGTAAAGCCGAGAGGCCTTTTGTTGCGTAGGTTTTGTTACATACTTTACGACTGGGCTCCCGTCTTCGGGTTTTATTACTAATCCTTTACCTTTATTGACTTGCAAGTCATTATTTAGTTAAATATGCATGGCTGTGTGGTTTCGTTGTATTTTGCCTTCCGTAACTCGGTGAGTTAAGTATGCGATTAGCTGTGGGTAATTTATAAGTTAAGAGGCTTTGGTAGAGTAGTTTTTTTTTGGGTTGCTAAGCAATTGGGAAGTCAGTAGCCTATTAAGAGTGCTTGTAGACTAGAAATCATTGAGGCTACTCGTCCAATAGTCCACCACGCTAGTCACTTGGTTGAATTCGTACCCTTTTGAGGACATGCAAAATCCGCTAAGCTGTGATAGCCTAGTGGTTAGGACGTCCGCCTTCTAATTGGAGGTCGTGGGTTCGATCCCGGGCACGCACCTCTAACTTTTCGGAGTTATGTGCGTTTTAATTAATTAAATATCACTTGCTTTAACGGTGAAGGAAACCTGCATGCCTGAGAGTTCTCCATAATGTTCTCAAAGGTGTGTGAAGTCTACCAATCCGCACATGGCCAGCGTGGTAGACTATAGCCAAAACCCTTCTCACTCTGAGAGGAGACCCGTGCTCTGTAGTGGGCTAGTGATGGGTTGATCATGATGATGATGAAAATCCGCTAAGTAATTTTATGTAATTTTTTAGAATCTTCGTTTGTATGTCACTTTGTTCAGTTTTGAACGTGTGTGTGTTTGTGTGTGTGTGTGGAGTTTGTGTGAGTGTGTTCGCAAGAGATTACCTATATGTGTGATTTTCATCTACAAGTAAAGAAATTAAAAAAATCATTGAGTACTGCTCTCACCTTTGGGCTGGAGCACCCCAGTACCAACTCCCTCCATTTGATCGGATCCAAAGGCGGGCTGTTCGACTTGTGGACGATCCCAAACTAACCGGCTCGTTGGAAAGCCTGGAGCACCGCAGAGACGTTAGCTCTCTATGCGTGTTCTATCGCCTGTATAATGGGGAGTGCTCTGAAGAGCTTTTTGACCTCATTCCACCCTCAGTTTTCTACAACCGCACCGCGCGCCACCGTAAGGAATTTCACCCTCACCACCTGGGTGTCTGGTGCACTTCGACTGTCCGCTGCGCCAGACCCTTCTTTCCACGCACATGCAAACTGTAGAACCAACATCCCATTATTTATTTTATTTATTTATTCCTACAAGGCCGGCAACGCATCGGCGGTTCCTCTGGTGCTGCAAATGTTCATGGGCGGCGGTAATCACTTAACATCAGGTGACCCACCTGCTCGTTTGCTCGCTATCTCTATTTAAAAAAAAACAAGTTTATTCTTCTTGTTGAAAACTCCACATAGCAGAATTTTCATTCTTATGTTGAATTCAACGCCAGCTATTTTTAATGCAAACGCCAACGATGAAAAAGAATAAAAAAAGCAATGGCCGCCCCCCAAAATGGAATCAATCACCCAACAATCGCAATAAAAGTCGAATAGTGTACAATCATAAAGTCCGTCATAAAAGCGGGAAACAAAAAAATCTGTCGCGTGAAAGTGTGTTTACAAACAGAGTGCGTTTATCTTTACGATCGCGCCCGAATGTAGGCCATGAGTCCGTGAATAATTTGTTTCGTCCATCCGTCCGTCTGTCCGTCTGTCCGTCCATCCGTCCGTCCGTGTTGTCTGTGCGTGGTCCCTTGTCCGTGAGTGTTTGTTGTAGATACGTTGTAATCATAGTCCAAAGACAAAATGTGTATAATAGACTGATATAATGTGTATGATTCATTCTTAAAACGTACATACCTACCTAGCCCTGAAAAGTTAGATGTGATCGCCCGGAATTGAATTCCCGAAATTCGAATTTGCTTGATTTCCCAAATAGATGCCTGACATCTTAACAACTAGGCTTCAGGAGGTGGGATTGTGTCATCTACATAGACTGTCACCGCTTCTCTCGAAGTACAGAATAATTTTGAACTTGTTGTTGGAACCCTCGTAGCTTCAGTGTTAAGTTTGCGTAGTAATTATCACCACTATATCTTACAAATCTAACTGACAATCCAAAAAAAAAAGAAAAATTTATTACCGATTTGAATAAATTATTTGAATTTTTATACAGACTGAGAAAAAAGTACTGGCTCTTAGAGTAAATAGGCTCGGATCCACCCGATGGCTGATTTATGGAGTTCCGAATAGCTCCCGTCTTTTAAACGGTCCGGCGGATCGCTAAATTTACGGCTTCATACACTTTTATAACTGATTTTATCCGTCGTAAACTTTTACAAGGCGATTTGGCCGCCTTTCATTAAGGCATAGAGCACACTGCGTCTATAAAGCGGAATTTATTGTCATATGAAAAAATGAAAAAATGAAAAAATGAAAATCTTTTTTATTCGTATAAACTTTTACAAGTGCTTACGAATAGTCGGATGCATCTACCACTGGTTCGGAATGCCTTTCCTGTCGAGAAGAACCAGCAAGAAACTCGGCGGTTGCTCTTTTCAAATATTTGATATAGGTACAAAATTATGCCATGTATAAAATAGTATTTGCAGTCTTGTGCGTTGCTAGAACGAGCTGCAGGTCAAATCCACGCTCTTTTATCATTTAGATAATCTTCAATTGTGTAATATGCTTTTTTCAGGAGCATATTTTTAATAGATTTTTTAAACTTGTGCAAAGGTAAGTCCAAAATAGTTTATTCATAGAAAATTGTACCTGTGTATATCCTACTTTATAAATGTGAAAGTGTGGATGTTTGGATGTTTGTTACTCAATCACGCAAGAACTACCTACTGGACGGATTTGGATGAAATTTGAAAAGGTGATAGATTATATACCCTGGATTAACACATAGGCTACTTTTTATCGCGAAAAATTAAAGATTTCCCGCGCGATTTTGAAAAATGTAAATCCACGCGGACGCAATCGCGGGAATCAGCTACCAAGTTTTAACAGTATAGCTCTTATAGTTTCGAAAAAAAGTGGCTGTGACATACAGACAGACAGACAGACATGATGAATCTATAAGGGTTCCGTTTTTTGCCATTCGGCTACGGTACCCTAAAAAAGGGTTGCTTGGGAAGTAGGCAGGTATATTATTAGATAGTTTAATTTTCTGTTTACACTTTACCTTTACCAAACACACTATCAATCATAACAATGTAAATTACTCCGCATGATTTATAACGTACACGTATCATGGATGTGGCGTTGTTTATGACCATTAAAGTTTACCTACGTGAAAAACACAAAATTATTTATTACTCGGGCCATAAAACGTGATCGATTAGATCACCGATAAACGTATGGCGTATTAAATCATTAATAAAATAGATTTGGGACGTGAACTGGGCTATAAAGTGCGTTTAGTTGTCAATAAAAGTACGTAAACAGTTGTCGAGTTGGTCCCGCGTCGTAAACTTGCTGTAATCGCCTTCTGTGTGGCCCGACGCGATATTGTCTCCGATTTAGGCAACTTGGTCCGACCGCCGCCGGCGAGAAAACGGCTAACTATCGGCGATTTTTTCTCTCAAGAAACGCACAATAAATGTACATTCCGTGTAAACGAAAGAGATGTGTTATGAATATACAATATAGTCTGTGTCAATCTTGATGCAAGAGGTCCGTGTCATTAGTCTTTGCTAGAAAAAGTCATCTTGTGATTTGTGATTATTATAAATTATATATTTTTTATACACTTGATTCAGGCTATTTTATTGTTATATTATTTATACTAAAGTATTATAAATTATACAAGATGCATATATCAAAAGTTGCTGTCTGACTGTTCACAGTGCTGGCGACGACTCGCTTTACTAGTTTTGTCGCTGAGCACGAGCTTTCAGAAATAAACTAGCTCAGCGATATTCGTTCAGCGATGCTCGCTCGCTGTTGTGTTGTAAAACCTGTGCGCGCGTTACACGTAACGCGCGCACAAGTTTGCACAGGACTGAGCGACCGCGGGTGGATGGCGCGAGCAATTGCTCGTCGCACTTGTACACTCGCTTATAGCCCGGCGACAAAGCTATCGAAACTACACACTCGCCTCCCGCCGATCGCCAACTCGTTCATAGCTTCCAGTTCCACTCGCCTCCCGCCCATCGTTGGCGATCGGACTTTAGTTGTCAATAAAAGCACGTAAACAGTAATTGTCGAGTTGGTCCCGCGTCGTAAACTTGCTGTAATCGCCTTCTGTGTGGCCCGACGCGATATTGTCTCCGATTGTATGGCATTTTTTAATTAGATTTTCTATTTTAATTAAAAAACGCATGAAACTGAGTAATTTATAGTTAACTAGCTGATGCCCGCGGCTTCGTTCGCGTGGATTTAGGTTTTTAAAAATCCCGTGGGAACTCTTTAATTTTCACTCATCACTCATCACTCTAAGCAAGATCTAAGAAGAAAGGCGAAATTGTAAAAATAAAACTACTGGTAAGTACAATATGTGCAATTTTAAATCATACTCCACATATTTCACACCTGGCTCGCAAATAAACACGATCTACGGAAAGTGCGAGTGAATTATGGCCGCTAGGATGCGCAAGAGAAACAAACAGGCGGCCATCTCTATTGTTTGTTTCTTGAATTGGGATCAAACGAGGTTTGGGGGTAGAACGATGATTTGATGAAGGTCATTAGAGAACCTAATAGGGAAAATGTACCTTACATTACCCTACCCAATGGCAATGGCGTATCGTCATCATCGTCAGCCGATAGACTTCTTTTTATATTTTACTAGCTTATGCTCGCGACTTCGTCCGCGTGGACTACTAAATTTCAAAACCCTATTTCACCCCCTTAGGAGTTGAATTTTCAAAAATCCTTTCTTAGCGGATGCCTACGTCATAATAGCTATCTGCATGCCAAATTTCAGCCCGATCCGTCCAGTAGTTTGAGCTGTGCGTTGATAGATCAGTCAGTCAGTCAGTCAGTCATTCAGTCAGTCAGTCAGTCAGTCACCTTTTCCTTTTATATATATAGATTTATAGACTAGCGCTTGGCTGCAATCAGACCTGGTGGCAAGTGATGATGCAGCCTAAGATGGAGCGCGCTTGCCTAGAAGATGCCCACTCCTGACTTGAAGACTTGTCTAGCTGGACATACTCGTAGGTCTCTTGTATGGACTTCCACATGCCACGGTCTTCCGCCGCTGCCATCTAGCGGATCCATGCAAATCGTTTGCTCGTCTGTCCACCAAGTGGGGAGTCTTCTAACGGAGCATTGTGCAGGTCCTATGAGAGACCTATGTCCAGCAGTGGACGTCTATCGGTTGATAATGATGATGTATAGATTCTCAAAGGATGGTCTATAGCCACGTAGCTTATATGAACCGAATAAAGTCAGGTCCATTTTGGTCGAATTAAAGGTATCTGCAAGGTGTCGCATTATTGCTTTTTTTTTTTTTATTCAGATACAAGTTAGCCCTTGACTGCAATCTCACCTGGTGGTAAGTGATGACGCAGTCTAAGATGATAGCGGGCTAATCTGGAAGGGGTATGGCAGTTTTTATTAAACCCATACCCCTTTGGTTTCTACACGGCATCGTACCGGAACGCTAAATCGCTTGGCGGCACGGCTTTGCCGGTAGGGTGGTAACTAGCCACGGCCGAAGCCTCCCACCAGACAGAACTGACTAGAGACTAATTAAACGCGTTTATTTTCTAAGTCTATGACGGCCATAGGTAGATTTTGTTTGTTTTGTATATTGTTAAGATTAACGAAGATTAAAGATGGAGTATAATTCGGTAATGGTTGAATGGGTATGAATGAAATATTATTTACTACATATACATAAACTATAGCCGATTTCACGTTGCTTGGGATATAAATACCGAATAACAAATCGCGGTTAAAGTGAACGAAGCAAGAATAAACACATTTAACAATGTCAAGATTGATATGATGGGATTAGGCGTCGCTCGTAACACAGTGGACTTATTACAATAGTTGCTAGTAAAACGGGAATTATACGACTTTGAGAGCGTTTTGCAACTGTGTTTCATATTATACTATTTGTTACTAATGAGTGTGGTAGTGATGAGTCGATGACCTATATTTTGCGTATATTTTGATGCTGATTATCTATAATAGATTGCTAGCACAAATATTTTTAGCTGTGTGATGTCTTTGTTCATTCATCCAGTCATTTTGTTTAGAGATTATGTTCTTGTAACGCTAAATGTGACTTGTTACTTCGGAATTATACTTATTCATTATACTATATAAAAATATTGTTTGTCTGTTTGTTACCAAAGCTAGTATTATACACATATTATCATGATATAATTATGTTTATCGTTAGTATGAATCTGGCCAAAGAAAATACTACGGTTTGATTTGAAGTTATCAAGATTGATATGATGGGATTAGGCGTCGCTCGTAACACAGTGGACTTATTACAATAGTTGCTAGTAAAACGGGAATTATACGACTTTGAGAGCGTTTTGCAACTGTGTTTCATATTATACTATTTGTTACTAATGAGTGTGGTAGTGATGAGTCGATGACCTATATTTTGCGTATATTTTGATGCTGATTATCTATAATAGATTGCTAGCACAAATATTTTTAGCTGTGTATTGTCTTTGTTCATTCATCCAGTCATTTTGGTTAGAGATTATGTTCTTGTAACGCTAAATGTGACTTGTTACTTCGGAATTATACTTATTCATTATACTATATAAAAATATTGTTTGTCTGTTTGTTACCAAAGCTAGTATTATACACATATTATCATGATATAATTATGTTTATCGTTAGTATGAATCTGGCCAAAGAAAATACTACGGTTTGATTTAAAGTTGTCAAGATTGATATAATGGGATTAGGCGTCGCTCGTAACACAGTGGACTTATTGCAATAGTTGCTAGTAAAACGGGAATTATACGACTTTGAGAGCGTTTTGCAACTGTGTTTCATATTATACTATTTGTTACTAATGAGTGTGGTAGTGATGAGTCGATGACCTATATTTTGCGTATATTTTGATGCTGATTATCTATAATAGATTGCTAGCACAAATATTTTTAGCTGTGTGATGTCTTTGTTCATTCATCCAGTCATTTTGTTTAGAGATTATGTTCTTGTAACGCTAAATGTGACTTGTTACTTCGGAATTATACTTATTCATTATACTATACTAGCTGACCCGCCCCGGCTTCGCTCGGGTGGAATTTAGAAAATCGAAGTGGGGGTTGAATTTCCAAAAATTCTGAAATATATATTTCTTTATTTGTTGCCGAAAACCCAAATACCAATTTTCATGCAAATAACTTGAAAAATGACGGACTTTCATACAAACTTCCATCCCCTATTTAACCAGGGGGTTAATTAGGGGAATAATTTGGAAATTCTACTACCGAGGGCGGTAGTAGAATTTCCAAAAATCGTGAAATACGTATTTTTTTATTTTTAACCGAAAGCTTAAGTACCAATTTTCATCGATGTAACTTCAAAAATGACGGACTTTCATACAAACTTCCATCCCCCATTTAACCCACTTAGGGGTGGAATTTCAAAAAATCCTTTCTTAGTGGATACCTACTCTTGACAAAGAACACACCCTCCAAATTTCATGTCTCTAGGACCAGCGGTTTAGGCTGTGCGTTGATATATATGTCAGTCAGTCAGTCAGGACTTTGAATTTTATATATATAGATAAAAGTATTGTTTGTCTGTTTGTTACCAAAGCTAGTATTATACACATATTATCATGATATAATTATGTTTATCGTTAGTATGAATCTGGCCAAAGAAAATACTACGGTTTGATTTGAAGTTGTCAAGATTGATATGATGGGATTAGTCGTCGCTCGTAACACAGTGGCATTGATTTATTAACTACCTAGTGGACTTATTGCAAAAGTTGCTAGTAAAACGGGAATTATACGACGTAGTTGAGAGCGTTTTTCAACTGTGTTTCGTTTGATACCCTATTAACTTCATCCAAATCTGTTCAGGCATTTAGAAGCTATGGTGGAACAAAGAAACTCACATGCATACATACATGCATACATGAACCCTGTAAACATTAGGTAGGTACACCGTATACTTATTTTTCGGGCAGCCGTGTAAAAACCGTTTTACAGATTAAAAACAGACAGCTGATTCGTCTACTATAGCGAATTATGAATTTATCTGATTAATTAATATTAAAAACTAATGCATCTATAGCAAAGCAATAAATCAATTACTGTAGCATCAAAATTTAGTATAAAAGCAATATTTTAGTATTTTATTTAGTAAATCATTCATTTATCTATTTCTTTAAATTAAGTTATGGATATTTATTTAGCAAACTTAATAGGATAAAATTCTACAAATTTAATTACATACATATTTGTATACTAATAAGGAAAGTCTGTCTGTTCGTGTGAATAATGTGTTTGTTAATTGGTTTGCGAGTTTTTAATATTAAGCACTGGCTCTATTTTGTAATAAGTTCGTTATTTATTAGTAGTTTCGCATTAATTTAGGCAGAGACTACAATATGTTTTCGTTTTTCTTTTTATTAGACAAAAAGTGGTTTTTAGGGTTCCGTACCTTAAAAGGAAAAACGGAACCCTTATATTTTATAGGATCCCTTTGATGTCTGTCTGTCTGTTAAGGATTTGGTCCAAAGTTAACAAACCTTGAGTTGTGCAACAAATGCCTTTATTGACTGATAAAATTTAACCGTAACCAGAGATAATATATTATAAATATATAAAAGGAAAAGCTGACTGACTGACTGATCTATCAACGCATAAATAAATAAATAAAAATCTTTTTTATTCGTATAAGCTTTTACAAGTACTTACGAATAGTCGGATGTATCTACCACTGGTTCGGAATGCCTTTAATAACAATAATAAAAACTCAAACTACTGGACGGATCGGCCTGAAATTTGGCATGCAGATAGCTATTATGATGTAGACATCCCCTAAGAAAAGTTTTTAAAAATTCAACCCCCAAGGGATAAAATAGGGGCTTTAAATTTGTGAAATCCACGCGGACGAAGTCGCGGCAATAAGCTAGTAAATAGATAAAATTAAAGAATTATACTTCATGTAGTCCAAGCTTTAATGTACCTAAAGTGGTATATGAAAAGCGAATGATTCGATATAATATAATATGAGTTCACATTACCCCGCGTCCACATTTAGCCAGTTTTGCGTACTGCTTAAAGGATATAAAAATGCAAACATTCAGAAATCGACCAACTTCATGCTTAATTAGCGAGTATAGCTTAGGGCTGCCACTGAGTATAACAGAATATTGCAGAATTACGGTTTAATCAAAAGTTTCCTTTAAATATCATGTTTAGGGTTCTGTATATCAAAAGAAAAAAATGAACCCTTATAGGATCACTTCGTTTTTCGTCTGTCTGTCAATAAACCTACAGAGTACTTCTCATTGACTTAGAATTATGAAATTTGGCAGGTAGGTAGGTCTTACAGCACACTATAAGAAGATGCAATGTACGAATGTTGATTTCTTTCAAATGTTATATTGTTTTTATTTAGGTAGGTATACTTAAAACGTGCCAACCCTGATTGGAATTAAGTTTTTTGTTAGACATGGTAACGGTAGCAAATGATCTATTTTCAATTATGTCTACATATTAATTGGTTGAAGGCATTAGCATAGATATTATTACATCACTTAAATCAGTCGTCCGCAGATGTTTTATTGTAATTTTCTATTTCTGTGTATTTTTATTATTTGATAAAGACATTGCTATTTATATAGATAACTAGCTGCCCCTGTGAACTTCTTACTAACAGTCGATTCTTTCATCAGACAATTTTTTTAAAGTTTCTCTCCGTAAGAACCACCCTCGTACTTCAAGGCATATTATAAAAAAAGAATTAGCGAAATCGGTTCAGCTGTTCTCCAGATTTGCGATCAGAAACACATTCAGTGATTCATTTTTAGTTTTCCGTACCTCAAAAGGAAAAACGGAACCCTTATAGGATCACTTTGTTGTCTGTCTGTCTGTCTGTATTATATATAGAGATTTTTTTCAGACAGAAAATATTATTTTATTACCTGTTAATTTAACAGGAAATTTAATGTTGCTCCGCCTACGACGCAGCATTGACTCTGAGTGGCCTACTTACGCAACGTTCGTTGACATCTAGCGTCAGTCAGACGTTTTATTTGCAATATATCGTAAACTTTTACAAAATTATAGTATTTTTTTTGCTTTTTTTTTGTGATATCATATCAGTAATCATCAGTACTATCACCTACAGTTCTGGTTACATCCTGTGTTATTATTAGTCTATACACTCTTAGGCACCATACACACGTATGCGTATAGATTTGCGTCGTGAACGCTGCCGCTTTCATGACGCGCAGATGTGGCCGTAGCTTTATGATACTCTAGTATATTGGTATATTATAATGCCTATAAAAGTGAGTCAACGACAGTCATCAGCTAAATCTCCCTGACTAATGAGCAACACGGCGACTGTCGCTCGAGCGGACGATTTACGGTGACACTTGACACTCCCGCAGGTCGACTGTCGACATTCCCCGCGACATGTTTATTAGTGTCGCCGAAATATCGATACTAATGATATCGATTAAATTATCCACTCGAATAATATTAAATAGTATTAATACCGGTGAATGCACTTACGAATTTATTTTAGGGCTAAGAAAACAATAGATACGTCATTGAATATAGAGATGTGACACATCTTAATATATAAAAGGAAAAGGTGACTGACTGAGCGACTGACTGATCTATCAACGCACAGCTTAAACTACAGGACGGATCGGGCTGAAATTTGGCATGCAGATAGCTACTATGGCGTAGGCATCCGCTAAGAAAGGATTTTTGAAAATTCAACCATATTATTTTATTTTATTTTTATTTTCCATGTACCAAAATTGTAGTTACAAAGGTCTGATCTTGTAGGGAATTCCACACGCCACGGTCTCTACATCGCCTGAATCCAGCGGCTTCCTGCTACTCGTTCGATGTCGTCTGCCAGAAATAATCTTACCAAAAAAGTATTATCGATTCACTTATCCAACAAACTCGCTTCACTACGATGTTATGTAAAAGGTCAGAACTCAGGTAGGAACGCACAACTGCAAACAATAAATTGTAAGTTTGACTAAATTCAATCCGTGGTGGAACGGCTACGTTGACAAATCGTTATCGTTATTAATGCTCAATTCAATAACCGTCACCATCATCAACCGATATATGACCACTGCTGGACATAGGTCTCTTGTAGGGAATTCTCTGTCAGAAATAATCTTACCAACAAAATATTATCGATTCTCTTACCCAACAAACTCGCTTCACTACGATGTTATTTAAAAGGTCAGAACTCAGGTAGGAACGCACAACTGCAAACAATAAATTGCAAGTTTGACTAAATTCAATCCGCAGTGGAACGGCTACGTTGACAAATCGTTATCGTTATTAATGCTCAATTCAATAACCGTCACCATCATCAACCGATATATGACCACTGCTGGACATAGGTCTCTTGTAGGGAATTCTCTGTCAGAAATAATCTTACCAACAAAATATTATCGATTCTCTTACCCAACAAACTCGCTTCACTACGATGTTATTTAAAAGGTCAGAACTCAGGTAGGAACGCACAACTGCAAACAATAAATTGCAAGTTTGACTAAATTCAATCCGCGGTGGAACGGCTACGTCGACGGATCGTTATCGTTATCGATGCTCTATTCAATAACCGTTTCGTATCGATATATTGTTATTGCTGACGTGAGTTACCGATTCGGAGATGGCAATAGAAACAATCGAATAAATACCGCACGGAATTTATCTTTATTTCGCGTCTATTCGCGGATCGGGCACCGCTGAAAGTTTAATAGGTTATGTATTTTATTGAAAATTAAAATGATTTGGGTTTGTTATTCTGGCGCGGTGCAATCGCTAGATTCGTGAGTAAAATCTATCTGATTCATCAGCTTGCAGACGTCCACTGCTAAATAAAACCCTTTCTCAAGCATGGCCTGCCCACTGTCACATCAACTTTTTTTTTAAAATAGAGATAGCGAGCAAACGAGCGCGAGTCACCTGATGTTGTGATTACCGCCGCCCATGAACATTTGCAGCACCAGAGGAACCGCTGATGCGTTGCCGGCCTTTCAGGAATTTGTTGGTCCGCCCCTTGAATAACCCCATGTTGTAATGTAGTGAGAACACCGCCGATGGGAGTTGATTCCACAGTTTGAATGAGCGTGGAAAGAAGGATCTGGCACAACGGACGGTCGAAGTGCACCAGACACGGCGGTGGTGAGGGTGAAATTGCTTACGGTGTGGTTGTAGAATAAGGAGGGTGGAATGAGGTCAAAAAGCTCTTCAGAGGACTCCCCATAGAGAGCTAATAGCAGTATAATATCTTCGAAGAAGATTTTTTTTTTAGATTATATCTATGTATAGGATGGCATAATAACATGTTTAATAAACACTTTTTAAGTGACGTATTGTCCTAATGTCTGAATGATTTAGGTGAATAATTATTATTCTCGATGAATTTTAGTTCGCTTGGTGGGATCTAAATCTAAGTTCTCTTACCTACTCCTAGTACAAGTTTATATCTAAATGCGCATGTGCTTCCATGGAGAAAGAGAAAGAATATTAGTCATGCCTAATATTCAAACCAAGCAATAATTTAATTCATAATGATCGCCAGATTCACATTCTGGTGAAATAATATTATATTATGATTCGAATAGAACTAGCACTGAGCTACAAAGTAACACTAGATATATAGAGTCAAGCGACAACGGACATAATGATTTGACAACTTCAAATTAGCATCTACAAATCTGCGTTTACGTCAACTGGTCAGCAATTGATAGGGTTGCCATGATGCAGGAGTTATTGAGGACTGTTCCAGTATGTGAACTAGCACTGGGCAACAAAGTAATACTATAGAGTCAAGCGACAACAGACATAATGACTTGACAACTTCAAATTAGCATCTACAAATCAGTGTTTACGTGGACCGCTCGGTGCTCAGCAATTGATAGGGTCTCCATGATGCAGGAGTTTTGAATTTTTAGAAACGTCAACGCTGTCAAAATGACGTTCCGAATGACTATCTGTATCTTAGTTATTTGCGCGTATAGCAGGTGGAAAATATAGAAATAGAAAGATTTAATACTCGAATAAACTTTTACAAGTACTTTTGTAGTAATAGTCAAACGCATTTACCACTATTCTGAAATGCCTTTCCGAAAGATTCAATACACAACAAACTTCTGGCTCCACGAAGGACCAGGGCTGTGCTTGTGTTCCCGCCACAGGCGCAGCAAATGCCGAGTGGAGTCCATTTTGGCACCACACACCACGCATCTTATTTTGAGTGACTATTTTTTTTTATTTTTTTTATGTGTAATTTCTGTGGCACCAAATAAACACTTGTTCTTTCTTTTTTCTTTCTTTCTAACAATAATATTATGTCTAGCATACAAGTAATTGCAGTCCTGCGCATTTACAACTAAGACAATTAATAACAGACCCCGCTGCTCGTTCTTACCTGGGCTATCTTTATATATAAAAATAAATAAATGCTAAATTTATAAAAAAATAAATGCTTAATTTTATACATATTTATATACAATTGAGCATAATGTTAAGAACACAGATTATAATCCTAGCTATCTAAAAACATGGTCACCCTACCCGGCGCTAACTTATGAAAATGTCACATTGGGATTGGTAACATCGTATCGTGAACGGATCGGCCGAGATTGATGTTAATGCTCTAGCCTACTCTACTACACTCTACAGCGCGGGCCATTTTAAGTGCCCCGGATTGATGGACCCACCGCACGGGGCGCTAAAATGACGCTATGTTAATAATAATTATCACCACTATATCTTACAAGTGCAAGACCGACAAAGAAAAGGTGTAATTTATTACCTACTAGCTGATGCCCGCGACTTCGTCCGCGTGGATTTAGGTTTTTAAAATTCCCGTAGGAACTCTTCAATTTTCCGGGATAAAAAGTAGCCTATGTCCTTCCCCGGGATATAAGCTAACTATGTACCAAATTTCATCAAAATCGGTTGAACGGTTGGGCCGTGAAAAGCTAGCAGACAGACAGACAGACAGACACACTTTCGCATTTATAATATTAGTATGGATTTTGAATAAATTGTTTGAAATTTGAATTTTGAATAAAAAACCGGTCAAGTGCGAGTCGGACTCGTACTTTCGTATCGTACGTACGTATCGTATGGAAAGGTAGATATTCTCAGTATCTAGCTTTCCATACAATTTTGTTCAAAAAGTAGATACCTATAATGACATTTCTTTTTCTTGATTTAAATATTTTTGTCTTTGTTGTACCTGTCACTAAAACGTTAAAATAACTTTGGATTAAACGGAATTAAATGAATTTAAATCAAGCTTATGCAAATGAGATTTCCTGTCTTTTCGTGAAATGGCTACTTAAAAAAACCTACGCAAATTCTTGTCCATACAAAATGTTTAGTCGTAGACAAATTTATTTATAAACTGCCGTATAAACTGTCTGAGTGATATAAATGCGATTTGTATGTCAATTTATATTTAAACTAGCTCATACTGTCGACTTTGTTCGTAATTCGTATCTGGGTATGTATTTTACAATTTATTTCCTGTGTTACCAAATTTCTTTTCATATGATATCCCACTTGGTATAGTAATTTTACTTTAAAAGTTGAATATACTTTTTTTTTCCATGAATACATTTTAATTTTTTTTTGTGATATAAACACAAATGCACGGGTTTCAGATCTCTTCAATTATCCGAGTCAAAAAGCCATATCCCTGTCCGGAATGCAAGCTAGCACTATACCAAATTTTGTCAAAATCGGTTTAGCAGATGGGCTCGAAAACTAAAAAAGAGACGGATAGACAGACATGCTTTTATATTTATAACATTAGTATGGATTATACAGTGTGGATAGAAGTAAAATGGTGAATAGGTTACTTTTTTGACATTGACACGTATATTTTATTTTTAACAAACGTTTAAATAGCGATTTAGATGCATATGACTTTATAAATTACACTGATTTAAGATATTATGTTAATTAAATTATTTGAATGTTGAAAAGAATGCGATTTTCGCCCATCTTTCGTCAGTGGGACTTTTTTATGACGTGAAATATTAACCAATTATGTTGGTTAATTAAATCATTCTACACAGGATATAATAAATATTTTCATTTTAATTTGTTTTATATTTCCGTCCCCTTTTTTATAACAGCCGAGCATTTCTTACGATTTGAAGAAATATACGGATTTATGTCCTTAGTTTTAACAATACGAGAGTAATTAATGTAGGGAATACTCATTTCATTTGATTTGATTTGAATATGTATGGGCCCATGGGGTATCGTTAGGATCCTTATATCATCCCGAGTTACACTGGCTATAATTTTTTTCAAAATGCCCAATAGGTATGGCGGTTAGCACGCCATTTTCATTTTTTCACTTAATAAACGCCAGATATTATGCAGCGCAAACCGCAGTCGGGTTTTTTTAAAACGTTTCAAGTTACTTGTTTATCATTCGTCGATACAAAGCGACATTTTATGTGCCCAGGAAACGTTCTAAAAGTAATCTCTAAATTTAAAAGGGGCCTAAATTAGAGGCGTGGGCATATGTGTCGACATGTTTATATGTTTGTTACCGAATCTTAATTAAGTTTCACTAAAACCGAAAAGGCGTTCAGTTTTATATAATTTAGGGAAAGAATGTGCCGTTTCGTTAATCCGTTTTGCCGTCACTTATCCGGAAATACCACGGCCGTAATTAAGTGTTTTGGTTTTATGGGAAATTTTATTGGTTTAATGGTGATAGTGTTTCTTATTTGAGAAGATTTATTTGGTCATTTTTTAGTAATTATTTTTGGTTTTTGATTGACAAATCAATTAATATCAATGCACAACCGCAACACATTCAGCGATTCATTTTTATACATAGAGATTACACTTGTTTTTAACTGAATTTACATTTTAATGATTTTTACAAGTACACAATCTTATAATAATTAAATTTTTACTTTCTACTATTTAGGTAGGTACCTAGCTGGAGGAAATTTATCCGAGTTTCGTACTGACTCGCGATGGGTAGAGATGATGATAAATAGACGTTCAAAATCATACCTTATCCCCACACAGAGATATCTATGGTCCCTACTATCCATAATAATATCATAAATTGACAATAAATAATTAGTATCCATATTATAAATGTGAAAGTGTGTTTGTTTGTTGGTTTATTGGGTCGTCCTTCAATTGCGTCGCAACGGTGCAACGTATTGACGTGATTTTTTGCATGGGTATAGATAAAGACAAGACCTGCACAGTGACGTAGGCTACTTTTTATCCCGGAAAATCAAAGAGTTCCCACGGGATTTTTAAAAAACCTAATTCGAACGACGAACTCGCAGGCATCAGCTAGTTTCTTAATAAATAAGAAGTTACGAGACCATGATTTAAAAAAAAATGCATAAATTAGGGTACTCTCGTGCTGGAGAAAGTTAGTAGGTAAGTGAGCACCAACTAGTAGGTAATTGAGGTAAGTATAATGTACAGCGACAAAGCAGCCCGAGTCAAGTTTAACTAAACGTCTTATTTCACACTTGGGAGGGTAAACACTATTGAAGGCACCCGACGGCTCTCGCCTCTGTTATTGATAGAATTTATCAGCGATCGAGCACGGGGAGCTGGCTTAAATCAAAAGTGATACGCGAGAATGTATCTTACATTCAAATAAATGAGGTTTATTATCTTTTAATAACTAAATATTATTTAAATTCAACAAAACTGAACAATTTTTAGCCTAAATAAAGGTAATTAGTTTTGTTATAATTTTTTAATCAATTTTACAATTAAAAATAAGATAAGTTGTTAAAGTATTTCATAAAGTGTCTTATTAATTATTAGACATAACAATGACATAAAAGGCCTAAGATTAAGTTCATTTGTTTAAGGACATCATGATATTTTAACGAAACATTTTCACTTAATTTCATTTTATATTTAATTACAATTGAATCTATTTTACATGAATTTGAAATTTGTTTAGTAATTTTTACAATTATTTGTACAAAGTTAATCAATTTCACAGTTTATTTATAAGTATATCTACTCTATCTAGTTATAGATACTTATTACTCTACATGATATTAAAAATCTATCTTAAACTATTTTGATTAAGATTATCTATTTATTTATTTATTTAGATGATGCCTACGGCTTCGTCTTCGTGGCTTTAGGTTTTTAAAAACTCCGTGGAATCTCTTTGATTTTCGGATATAAAATAGCCTATAGTCCTAGCGCTATTAGACTTTTTAAGGAAATAGCAAAAAGGTTAGTCGACATCACAGGAGACCGAAGAGCTGGCAGCTACCTCGGACAAAGAATTAGCCTAGCTATCCAAAGGGGGAACGCTGCCAGTATCTTCGGAACCTTGCCTAAAGGGACTCCTTTTAATAATATATTTTAGTTATAATGTTATATTTTTTAAGGTTTTAGTTTTAGTTTAAATTATTAATTAGTTTGTAATGTACATTATGTTTTTTAGATTTAAGTTTATTAATAGTTTATTTGTTAACCATTGATAATAAAATAGCCTGTCTTTAACAATATCTATGTAAAAATCAAGTTGATCATTTGCCCCGTATCAGCGTGATTGAAGGACAAACAAATAAATAAACACATTTTCGCATTATTATAAATGCGTACATTCATGTCAACGATGAATAGGCATCTCCTAGGAAAGCGCGCTCCATCTTAGGCTGCATCATCACTTGCCACCAGGTCAGCCCCTTAATTGTGTAAGAAAAACGTATTCATCGTTATCGTAATCGTCAACAAATTCTGCCCTTTGATTGGCTGTTAAAAATTGTAAACAGCGAATTAACCAATCAAAGGGCAGAATTTTTTGACGATTACGATAACGATGAATACGTTTTTGTTACACAATCGGGGGGCTGATTGCAGCCAAGCGTTAGTCTATAAAAAAACTAGCTTATGCTCGCGACTTCGTCCGCGTGAACTAGACAAAATTCAAACCCCTATTTTCACCCCATTAAGGGTTGAATTTTCAAAAATCCTTTCTAAGCGGATGCCTACGTCATAATAGCTATCTGCATGCCAAAATTCAGCCCGATCCGTCCAGTAGTTTGAGCTGTGCGTTGATAGATCAGTCAGTCAGTGAGTCAGTCGGTCACCTTTTCCTTTTATATATTTAGATATATGTTTTTAATCGCTTTTCGCTCATCACCTGTATCACAGTGGCAAAGTTGAGCGTGGAGCGCGGGCCGTCACGGCGCGTTAGAGTCATACAGCCTGTAAACTACCTGCGCGACTTGTGGCTTCACTCCTACTCGCCTCCCATTATAACTTAATGCGCGCTGATAACTTCATCACTGTTATTGACAACAACTAACATATTTTACTAGCTTATGCTCGCGACTTCGTCCGCGTGGACTAGACAAATTTCAAACCCCTATTTTCCCGCGTTAGGGGTTGAATTTTTAAAAATCCTTTCTTAGCGGATGTCTACGTCATAATAGCTATCTGCATGCCAAATTTCAGCTCGATTGGATTAGTAGTTTGAGCTGTGCGTTGATAGATCAGTCAGTCAGCTTTTCGTTTTATATATTTAGGTTATGACAGCGACTGACAGCGAATTGTTTCTGCAACAAAATATTTATGATTTTTCTGCACATCAAAATTGCAACAAATTTTTTCTGCAACTTTTCAAAAAAGTCTGTGAAGTAAACCAAAATCAAATAAAACGAATCATGTATAAGAACAATAATATTACACACTTTAAAAAATAATTTAATTAATTTTACACGAATTTGTAACTTAAAGATGACATTAATCATTATTACAATAGTGTATTGTAAAAATGATTGAATAATTTGATAGTAAAGAGTTATTACTTTTATCCAAGGCTTATCTGGGTGAATTTGTATCTCAACGTTTAATAGATTAATATAAATCAAAGTTACACTAGTATTTAGGTACAAACATAATATGTTTTTGAATTACTGTGAAAGTTTCATCTCAAGCCGTCCAGTTGTTTTTTGTATGCACGCAAACAGATAAACAGAAATACTAAGTATACAAAATTATACTAGAAAATAGCTATAGTCCCACTCGTAGTAAAACAATGGGACACGACACGGCTACACGTTGCGCCGTCGCAGGCGTTGTCGGTTGCACCTGTCGGGCATCGAAGCCGCGGCCGGTCACGATCCCACTTGTTGGCTGGGGCTTGTCGTGTTGCACTGAGTCACTGGCTTGGACTCGAATTTTGATTGTGATTCTTACTGACTCATGAGCTAGTTTTATAAGAACTAGCTTTTGCTCGCGACTTCGTCCGTGTAAAACTTTTGTTTCACCACTGAACTTAGATAATATGTGTTTCTTGCGGAAAAATACCTAGCGTTTTCAAAAGAGCAAAAATGCATCGAGTGTACTAAAAGCGATTTTATCAAGTTAAATTTTCCATATAACATTTTTTTAATAGATATAGCAAGCAAACGAGCAGGCGGGTCACCTGATGTTAAGTGATTACCGCCGCCCATGAACATTTGCAGCACCAGAGGAACCGCCGATGCGTTGCCGGCCTTTTAGGAATTTGTTCTTGTTTGTTTGTTGTTGGATCTCTACGCACAAAATATTTTGACCATGATTGTCAAATAAATAACTAGGTATGCATTATGCATTTAGTTGAGAAGTGTTCATAAAACTTTAAATACAGAAATCTAAAGACCGTTGGCAATAAGGTAAAATTTTGGTTTCTTTTACTATCTATATTAAAAGTAGAACATGACTGACTGACAACATATCTACAGCTGAAAACGCTGAATCTAAAAATTTCAAATTTTGCAAGTAGATTTTCTCTACAACTCTTACTAAGAATGGATTTTCTGATATTCTAACCGAGCGAAGCCGGGGCGGGTCAGCTAATTTTACATATAGATTTATAAAAAAAAATAAAAAAAAAAAAAAAATATTTACAGTATTATTGAGACCGGTGGACCTTTGACCTTTCCCACAGCGACAGGTGCAAGCCGGCCTGCCCGCACAGTCTCAGTACCACATAGATCACGCGGTATGAATGTCACACGTCAAACTATGACTTATTCAGTCGTGATAGTGCAAACCCGACTCACTGTGTGTTTGTGGTTTCGTTCCATGATAACTCAATACAATGTAATCGAAGACGTTAATCATAATTGAAGCCTCAATAGTGTAAGGGCGGACAGATATCTATTTGGCTTTAGATTCAAAGTTCAAACTTGACGGATCTAACAAGTTTCACACGTAGGAATTGAAATGGGTCAAAAAAATAATTAATTAATAAAAACTAATAAAAATAAAAATAATTAATTAAAAGATTAATATTATTTTGATTAAGATTGATAGGTTAAGTTTGAAGTGTATTTACCTCGATTTTTCTAGAACTCTCCAGTTCTCTAGGTAAAACAGATTATATTTTAGCGTTTAAACTATCGTGATTTCGATTATAAATGTAGAAGAACAGATTATATTATTATGTAGTCATTAGTAAAATTATCCATTGTATAACAGAATTTTAAACATTCTTTCCTAGTCAAGTTTCTAAACATTATTTCCTAGTCAAGTTTCTAAATATTCTTTCTAAACATTATTTCCTAGTCAAGTTTTAAACATTATTTCCTAGTCAAGTTTCTAAACACTCTTTCCAAACATTATTTCCTAGTCAAGTTTTAAACATTATTTCCTAGTCAAGTTTTAAACATTCTTTCCTAGTCAAGTTTCTAAACATTCTTTCTAAACATTATTTCCTAGTCAAGTTTTAAACATTCTTTCCTAGTCAAGTTTCTTAATTCGTTTAAAGCTGTATACCAGTTGAGATAATGTCATTATACCCAGAATTTCTTTTGATAATGTACTTTTTCCCTATAAACAGCCAGTCACTTTTTGTCGTCACCCACCCCCTTCTTGTCACCTAGACAAATGTGTTCGAAATCTCCGGTCGGCCTAGCGATTCTTCAAGCCAATTTCAAATAGATCAATCTCGGCAGCCGGTGTCTTGTGTGATTACGAGGAGGGTTAATGGACGGGGGAGGGGCTCGAGGAAGCGGGGTAGAGGGGGGCACCTGTAGAACCTACTTGTTGCATTGTTGACGAATTTTTGATGTGACACAGAAACTGTTTTAACAGAAAAAGTGAAACTAATGAATGCGGGATCATACTGGCTGGGCACCGCGTGTTTTTGTATAGAGCAAGACAGAGTACAAGTTTCGCTTTTGTCTGTTGTTTTGATACACCTGAGCTTCTTTCTTGTTTGTTATTGGGTATTTTCAGTGAAATCGCAGTCGACATCAATGCAATTGATAAAATAAAACTTTTAAGTTATTTATATAATATTTGGAAACTAGTTAACCAGCTGCGGACAAAGTCAGTGTACTAGACCTAACTATATAATTATTATAAAAGACTAGCTGATGTCCACGACCTCGTTCGCGTGGAATTAGGTTTTTAAAAATCTCGTGGGAACTCTTTGATTTTCCGGGATTAAAAGTAGCCTACGTCACACTCCAGGTCTTTGACTATACCCATGCAAAAAATCACGTCAATCCGTTGCTCCGTTGCGACGTGATTGAAGGACAAACCAACAAACAAACACACTTTCGTATTTATAATAAAAGGTACTGATTATCCAATCTATTCCGGAAATTAGCTCTCATTATTTTTATGGTTAACTCTAATTACAACATTTAGTCTAATAATTCATCCTAACTACTTGTAGGTCAGGCTCAACGCTGACTGGTAAAATGAACATTTTCAACGTTGACTGGTAAAATGTACATTTCCAACGCGTTGCGACTTGCGTGAAGGTGCTGTCCGCACAATTTATTATGCCATTATACGTCATGTAGACGAGAGTCGTCCGTAAGCCAGTCTTTCACCGTTAGTTAGCACTTAGCTGGATTTTACACGGGATGGGACTAAAACATGTACTCGGATATGCGGATTTGCTTTAATATCTTGAGTGCAAACTATTATTCTAAAAAACTTTGAAAATCAGTGACGCGAGAGTCGGACTCGCACGACGCACACACCAAGGTTCTATAGTTACAACAAATAACACTTTTTTTGGGTTCCGTACCTCAAAAGGAAAATAGGATCACTTTGTTGTCTGTCTGTCTGTCCGTCTATCCGTCGTCTCTGTCAAGAAAACCTATATGGTGCTCCCCGTAGACCTAGAGTCATGATATTTGGCAGATAGGTAGTTCTTATAGTACTAACAAGTAAAGAAAAAAAACCCGAAAACCCTGAGTTTGTAGTTACATCACATGAAAAAAATAAAATGTCTTCACGAATAGTAATTAGTATTTTCATCTTTAAAATAAAATTAATAAACCAAGTGGGGTATCATAATAATATGAAAGGGCTTTAAAACTGATTTTTACAGACTGATTGGAGGGAGGCCTTTGCAAAATCGGGGACCGACACAGAAAAAATGCCAAGCACTGGGTGTATAATTTCATATCAATAAAATTGTAATTGTAATTAATCATTTTTACAATTTCATTAATGATTTTTACAACAAAATTGTAATTGTAATTAATCATTTTTACAATTTCATTAATGATTTTTACAAAATTAATTTCTATGTGCAATTTCTTGGCTATTCTAATCTATGTATTCGACGGGCGCGATAGCTGTAGTACCTACCTTCCTAATAAATGCGGCGTTCTTACGACGGACGGGTAATGAAATCGCGCATGATTGCGGATCGGCGGATTTATGGCGGCAGGCGGCGGATGCGCGTACGCATCGAAACAACACAGCTATTATCTTACGGCGTAAAGCAAGGGGCACAGTAGGTTCATATTATCAGTAGGTAGCCTTATTATAAATTCGAAAGTGTGTTTGTTTGTTGGTTTGTCCTTCAATCACGTCGCAACGGTGCAACGGATTGACGTGATTTTTAGCATGGGTATAGATAAAGACCTGGAGAGTGACATAGGCTACTTTTTATCCCGGAAAATCAAAGAGTTCCCACGGGATTTTTAAAAAACCTAATTTCACGCGGACGAAATTGCGGGCAACAGCTAGTTTATAATAAAGCCGACCCCAACAAACTCCCGACCTCCCGATTAGATGGTGGACGTCTTAATCACTAGATATCTCCGCCTGTTCGTTTATTACAATACAGCTAGTATTGTATTCCTGCGACTTCGTCCGCGTGTACTACACAAATTTCAAACCCTAATTTCACCCCCTAGGGGTTGAATTTTCAAAAATCCTTTCTTAACGGATGCCTACGTCATAATAGCTATCTGCATGCCAAATTTCAGCCAGATCCGTACTGTAGTTTGAGCTGTGCGTTGATGTGTGTGCGTGTAGATCAGTCAGTCAGTCAGTCACCTTTTACATATTTGAAGATAAGAATGATCTCTTTAATTCTTACATTTCAGAAAAAGCACCTCTCGTAGGTGTCAAAAGCACCTAAAGTATCTATTGTAGTCTGTATCGGTAGGTATATCTTGTGTATGTGTCACACACACAAGCGTACGAATTTGTCTTCAACTTTAAAAACACAAATGTATGAGATTTGCCTGTCTGGAGTTTTACAATATCTTTCTTTGGATCATCTCATCATCATCATCATTATCATCAACGGGATTTCCTCACGCCACGGTCTTGCACCGCCTGAATCTAGCGACTCCCTGCAACTCGCCTGATGTCTTCCGTCCACCTAGTGGGGAGTCTTCCAACGCTGCGCAAAACGGCACGGGCAAAACCTTGTATGGAACATCTTAGTATCAAAGTCAAAGTCAAATGATTTATTTAAAATAGGTAATAAATTACTCATATTGATGGTCTGGTATGGTGTAAGATTTGTAAGATATAGTGGTGATAATTATTACGCAAACTTAAAACTAAAGCTACGAGGGTTCCAAACGCGCCCAGGTCTGAGAAGAGCCCACAACAAACTCAGCCGGGTATTCTTCATAAAAATATGTCTCGTTGTGTCCTTGCCCTAAGCGCGTGGCATTACGAAGAACGCGGCGCATCTTATCGTTAATTATCGTTCACTCGCCTACCGAGCGGTTACCGTGAGTTACCGGTCACTATTATGGGAACATAATCTTCCATTCTTCAATTATACGCAAATCTCGTTGAAATCCTATTATAGTGTCAGATAGTAGGTATCACAACGGTATCACCCCTTTATCCATAAAGAATCCACACTTATAATATTATTAGCTAGCACAGAGAATTCAACCTCAAGAGATCGCATATAATAAGGCATGAAAACAAAATCGTAAAATGTTGGCGGGGGACAGGGGAAAATGCTTTGTTGTGATAGGTGGACTCAAAAGTGACGTAATCAATACAATGTGCGGAATGAGGGTACCGAACGGGCCGACTTTTATGCTAAGCGACTGCCTAAGCTTGGCGACCGCGGGTGTCCGCCTTTTTTTTTTTTTTTTTTTTTTTTTTTTTCTCTCTAGGAGGAGGAAAAATCCCTAATGGACTTCTGTCTATCGACAGGGTGTGTCCGACTCGCACGGACTAAAAAGACCTCCCCCTCTGCGAGATCAGCACGGAACCGTGTAACATTACTTCGTGCTGACCCTCTGGTTGCTCTCTCTCCTTTTTTCTTGTTTTTCTCTATCTTCCCTTCTCAACATTATGGCTCTCAGCATCTGACCGTATCTGTGCCACTCATTTTCGCTTGACACCATACGGGCTACCAGATTTTGGGCGTTGACACTGTCGCTTGCTCCCTGTGCTGCTTCTCTAAGATCCGCGCACGCGGACACGGGTGTCCGCCTATAAGGCGTCTATAGGTATCTGTGTAAGCTAGCTAATAAATAGCTTGCATCCTTGGGACAGAGTTCCTACGGGATTTTGACAGACTTTGTCTTCACTTTTTAAAAACAATTGTATGAGTTTTGCCTGTTTAGAGTTTTCTTTAGATCATATTCAAGACCATAAAAATATGTCTCGTTGTGCCGTTGCCCTAATACGAAGAGCGCGGCGCATCTTATCGTTAATTATCGTTCACTCGCCTACCGAGCGGTTACCGTGAGTTACCGGTCACTATTATGGGAACATAATTTCCCATTCTTCAATTATACGCAAATCTCGTTGAAATCCTATTATAGTGTCATATAGTAGGTATCACTATAGTCTTCTTCTAAATATATAAAAGGAAAAAGTGTCTGTCTGTACGTCATACATCGCTTTTCACGCCCCAGCTTTTTTTTTTATATTTATTTATTTAGATACCAGTTAGCCCTTGACTGCAATCTCACCTGGTGGTAAGTGATGATGCAGTCTAAGATGATAGCGGGCTAACCTGGAAGGGGTATGGCAGTTTTTATTAAACCCATACCCCTTTGGTTTCTACACGGCATCGTACCGGAACGCTAAATCGCTTGGCGGCACGGCTTTGCCGGTAGGGTGGTAACTAGCCACGGCCGAAGCCTCCCACCAGACTAGACCAGAAATTTAGAAATTATAAAATTCCAAACCCCTGCCAGGAATCGAACCCGGGACCTCCCACTATTAAGACCACAGCGCTCACCACTGCGCCAGGGAGGTCGTCAGGGAGGAGAGAGTGGTTTTTAACCAATTTTGTCCTTTTATCCAGGAAAATTAAAGAGTTCCCACGGGATTTCCAAAAACTTAAAAACACGGATGAAGTCGCGGGCATCATCTAGTCCCCAGCTTCGCTCGTATGAAATTTCTTTAGATCTGGGGTATAGAGAAAACCTACTTACAATATCTAAAATCTCAGTCCAATAACACTTAAAAAAAAATTGAACCGAGCTATATTCTTTGTGAAGGAAAACAAAAGAGTTTATCGAGTAGGTATAATCTTGAAAATAAAAGCTGTCATTTTCGAAGTAAAGTTTGAGTTAGAACGGCGAAAATAATCTAAAAACGATCAGCATCCGAATCTCATCAACGATGCCACCGCTGGGCTGCAGCGGGATAACGCGGCCATTGTCTCAAATACTGACTGACTGAGAGCAGTTGAAGCGAAAATAACCGCTGATAAACCTATTTGTGCAGAATATATAATAGTACTACGCTATTTGTTCGTTTTATAGCCATTGTTTTGTCCCGTGTCCCGTACTACAGTCGAATTTTTTCGACATTTTGCACGATGATTCAAAAACTATGAGGCATAAAAATAAATAAAAATATGTTTTAGAATGCACAGGTGAAGACCTTTCATATGATATCCCACTTGATATAGTTATCTAACTTCGAAAATTGAAAATACTAATTATTAGTTCATGACCACAATTTAATTTTTTTTGTGTGATATAACCACAAATTCACGGTTTTCAGATTTTTCTCCTAATGTTTGATATAAGACCTATACCTACCTGCCAAATTTCATGATTCTAGGTCAACGGGAAGTACCCTGTAGGTTTCTTGAAAGACCGACAGACAGACAGACAGACTTACAGACAGACAACAAAGTGATCCTTTTTTTCTCAAAGAAATCGTCCGTAGAACATATTTTTAACAAAGTTAAAAATGTCAATGTTCCAATAATATTGCCCCACGATCCTGAAACGCATTCAACATGCGACAACACAACGCGACAAGCGACAAGCAAGCAACAAATCCGCTAACAAGCCAACAATCCAACAAAGGTACAAAGCTTGTATGTTTTTAGGGTTCCGTACCGGAAGGGTACAAACGGGACACTATCACTACCTATATTATAAAATTGCAAAGGTGTGTTTGTTTGTTGGTTTGTCCTTCAATCAAGTCGCAACGGAGCAACGGATTGACGTGTTCTTTTGCATGGGTATAGTAAATAAGACATGAAGAGTGACATATATGCTTTTTATCTCGGAAAATTTAAGAGTTCCCACGGGATTTTCAAAACCTAAATCCCTGTGGACGAAGTCGCAGGCATCAGCTAGTTCCTACTAAAGCCTCCGCTGACCGTTGTCTGTTTGTCTGGCAGCGGGCTGTATCTCATGAACTAACTGTATTAGTTAAGTAGAGAGTTGAAATTTTCATATTGTATTTCTATTGCCGCTATGATAAAAATATAACTTTGTAATAATACAAAAGACAATAAAAACAAATTAATACTTAGGTAATAGGGTCGATAGCCTAGTGGTTAGAACGTCCGCCACCTACTCGGAGGTCGGGGGTTTTATCCCGGGCACGCATCTCTAACATTTTACACCTATGTTCATTTTAAGAAACTAAATATCACTCACTTTAACGGTGAAGAAAAACAACGTGAGGAAATCTACATGCCTGAGAGTTCTCCATAATGTTCTCAAAGGTGTGTGAAGTCTGACAATCAGCACTTGGCCAGCGTGGTGGACTACGGCCAAACACTTCTCATACTGAGAGAAGACCCGTGCTCTGTAATGAGCCTGCGATGGGTTGCTCATGATGATGATGAGGGTCCCGTCGCATTGGCACCTTTCTTACTTATCTAATACGGAGCCATTCGTGTGCGCGTCAGACTCGCACTTAACCGATTTTATTTATTTCACATCGCATTCAGTCACGCATGGGACTATTTCCATTCAGCCAATAGCCTTAACAAAGTCCTCAGCCCGGCTCAGCTATAAAAACTTATTGCTATCCGTCCAATGGTGTCCCACAAATTAAAAAAAAAAAAACACGTCACATTTCTCAGTAGTTGGGAAACGATAATACACCGCGAGATAATAAATAAGCCCTCATCATTTACATTGTGTGCATGAATAGGACGGAAATAGACACGAGTTATACGTATGAGGGAGACGGGAGCATGTTTATGCACTCCCGCCCACGCTGCGCCCGCGCAATGTGACAGTTTTTCTGCAATAAACTTGATGTTAAGTTGGACGTCTGCCGTATATTTCAATTTGCTATGTTTTGCACTTGTAGAAGACATTCTTTGGGTTGTAAATTAAATACACAGGTCAAATGCGAGTCAGACTCGCGCATTGAGGGTTCCGTACTACAATCGTATTTTATCGACATTTTGCACGATAAACCAAAAACTATTTTGTCTAAAAATAAATAAAAATCTGTTTTAGAATGCACAAGTGAAGCCCTTTCATAATATGATACCCCACTTGATAGTTATATCACTTTGAATATTGAAAATACTAATTAATTAGTTCATGACCACAATTTAATTTTTTTTGTGTGATGTAACCACAAATTCACGGTTTTCAGATTTTTCCTCATGACTGCTATAAGACCCCTACCTGCCAAATTTCATAATTCTAGGTTAACGGAAAGTGCTCTGTAGGTTTCTTGACAGACAGACAGGCAGGCAACAAAGTGATCCTATAGGGGTTCCGTTTTTCCTTTTGAGATACGGAACCCTAAAAATAATAAGTTTAACTCGTAGTAGTTGTGAAGTTGGTGTGTATTTATGTTTTGTTTACTCGCAATAAAATGTTATTGGTGAATAATTGCCCCCTAAGTAAGACACTTGTAGCAATCAATTGTAGAGAACTGTAATAACTTTATAGGCATTTCGTATTTAACTAAGTACCTATTTAGTCAGTGAATTGAAGCAAAATTATTACGTAACATTTACCTGTACCTATTTCCATTACATTAAAATTTTTCAATGCTTTTTTTAACATAAATGCAAGCAAACAAGCATGTGAATCACCAGATGTTAAGTGATTACCTACCGCCGCCCATGAACATTTGCAGCACCGAAAAAACCGTCAAGGCGTTGCCGGATTTTCAGTAATTTGTTGATCCGCCCTTTGAATAACCCTATGTTGAAATTCAGAGGGAATAGGTTTTCTTATATATTTTATACCCTACCTATTATTATATAAAAGATAATAAAAGACTAATTAAAATTATTGAATACTAGAATTTTATTAAAATCCCGTAGGAACTCTTTGATTTTCCGGGATAAAAGTACTCATGCCACTGTTTATCTATACCCACAGTCTATACCCATGCAAAAAATCATGTCAATCCGTTGCACCATTGCGACGTGATTGAAGGACAAACCAACAAACACACACACTTTTGCATTTATAATAGGGGTACCCACTGATTCTACATTTTTTGTTTTACTCTGCTAGCTCCTCGAAAAATCAAAAGTTGCACGCAATTTTTCGACAACTTTGTATGTAAATTGTGAAAAAAACATCCTATAGGTAATAATTTTTCGTTAGATGAAATATGTACCTATACTAGTAAAAAATATATCTATCTAGTATCTATCTATACTCTTGATAGTTGAAGATATCAGGAAGGTAAATTCTGTAAAAGACCGCACTTAAAGATATTGTTTTAATTCTATGTGTTCAAAAGGTATTGAATTGCTCATAATTATTCAAGGTATGTGTGCCTGTGGGCATATCCGATGTGTTAATTAACTGAAATCCTACGCATTATCTTTGTCGTAAAATCGGTATACTTATAACCTCACTGGATCAATTTATTGTGTTGATAAACTATCCTGTTACTTTTGCAAAAGTCGTCGACATTAAAATAGGAACAAAGCCTATGATCAGTCCCTAATAACTGTATTCGAAACCATGTTTTGGTCTGTTCTGTTTTTGTTGTGTTCATTATTGTCAGGACAAGGTTTGTATGAAAGATTTTTTTTGGAAAATCCACGGGAAAAGACAGTTCCTGCGAGATGCGGACGAAGTCGCGAGCAATAGCTAGTAAAAAATAAAATAAAATCAATTTTCACTCGCTGCATTATTCGCCTGACTCCTCCATCGCGAGTGAGTCTTATCGGCATTAATACCGCCATCTATCGCTTATTAGCAATAATTCCTTAACATAATTACCGACTGCGGATAATCGCATTCTATACCGTCTCCCACCTTAGGCAGTGGTCCGACCGCCGACGATGAACGAGAAACGAGTAGAACTAGAAACTTAAACGAGTTGGCGATCAGCGGGAAGCGAGTGCGTAGTTTCGATAGTTTTGTCGCCGGGCTATAAGAGAGTGTGCAAGTGCGACGAGCGATTACTCGCGCCATTCGCCCGCGGCGTTCAGTCCTGTGCAAACCTGCGCGCGCGTTACAAGTGTTCAAGCGAGCGAGCATCGCTGAACGAATATCGCTGAGCGAGTTTATTTTTGAAAGATCGTCGCTCAGCGACAAAACTAGTAAAGCGAGTCGTCGCCGGCAATGTGAACAGTCAGGGAGCAACTTTTGATATGTGCATCTCTTTCGTTTACACGGAATGTACATTATTATTGTGCGTCTCTTGAGAGAGAAAATCGCCGATAGTTAGTCGTTTTCTCGCCGGCTGTCGGACCACTGCTTTAACTGGACACTTAAGAGCGTTCCTGTTCTAAGAATTAAGATGAGATCTGCGATTCATTGAGTTCCGTTGAGACTGCAATTGTATTACTTCGTGTGAGGAATAAAATTTCTGCGCTTATGATATTAAAGCTGAGATCTTTAGAAGAGTATAATAGAGCATCTCTGGCTGAGTTGATGTGGGCTCTTCTCAGACCTGGGTGCGTTCGGAACCCTCGTAGCTAGAATTATCTGTTGTACCTACTCAATCTTCATCATCATGATCAACCCATCACCGGCTCACTACAGAGCACGGGTCTCCTCTCAGACTGAGAAGGGTTTTGGCCATAGTCTACCACGCTGGCCATGTGCGGATTGGTAGACTTCACACACCTTTGAGAGCATTATAGAGAACTCTCAGGCATGCAGATTTCCTCACGATATTTTCCTTCACCGGTAAAGCAAGTGATATTAATTAATTAAAACGCACAACTCCTAAAAGTTAGAGGTGCGTGCCTGGGCTCGAACCCCCGACCTCCGATTAGAAGGAGGACTTCCTAACCACTAGGCTGTCACAGATTATACCTACACAATATCTATACTAAATTGACTAAAAAGCTAGGGTTAGTTTTTTTTCAGGGACCATTCTGAAAGGGATGGTTTTTTTTTAAAAATATAGACTAGCGCTTGGCTGCAATCAGACCTGGATGGCAAGTGATGATGCAGCCTAAGTTTTTTTTTTTTTAGAAAGAATATTAGCCATGTTAAATGACTAATATTCCCCTTTCCTCCCCAACTAAGCGTCAAGCTTGTGCTAGGAGTAGGTACGACAATAGTGCAACGGGCGGGGTTTGAACCGTCGACCTTTCGGTTTTCAGTCCACTCCTTTACCCGTTGAGCTATTGAGGCTCTAAGATGGAGCGCGCTTGCCTAGAAGATGCCTATTCACTCTTGTCTTTTATGGATTTTAGGGTCTTAATTTTAGTCTAGTTTAGAGATTGTATGATTGCCATTATTATTATTATTTATTATTATTTATTTATTATTTAATTAGAACGGCCATAAAGCCAATTACACTAATTAAAATACGAGTACAAACTAACATAAACATACTTACAAAAATTAACAACTTAAAATTATAAATTTTAAAAAGCAAAATTATAAATTTTATTATTATTACCAATTGTAAGTTGTAACCTATTTCCTGACTATTTCTACTCGGGTAGGTACCTACTTAGAGGCGCGTTCGCACCTGCTTCCCTCATTTGGCGAGAACAATGCTTAGTTAGAGGTATTATAGCATTTACAAGCGTAATGTTGTTACCGAGTCAGAGGGCATGGACCCGCGCGTAGGTCAGTTACGCACTGACCTAAGGTCAGATTTGAACCAGCTGTAAGCTGTAACTTGTGTAATCTCTATATTATATAAAAGGAAAAGGTGACTGACTGACTGACTGACTTACTGACTGACTGACTGACTGATCTATAAACGCACTACTCAAACTACTGGACGGATCGCGCTGAAATTCGGCATGCAGATAGCTATTGCGACGTAGGCATCCGCTAAGAAAGGATGTTTCAAAATTCAACCCCTAAAGGGGTAAAATAGGGGTTTGAAGTTTGTATGAAAGTCTGTCAGTTTTAAAGTTAGAAGTTTGAAGTTTTGTAGTTAACATTTTTGCAATTAGTAGTACGACATATTTTATTAAGCTCATAATATGTTAAAATCTCATTGTTAAAGATCATGTTTAAGGGTGTAAAATAGGGGTTTAAAATTTTGTATTTGATCAGTCAGTCAGTCAGTCAGCCACCTTTCCCTCTTATATATTTAGTTTAAAAAAAACGGCTGTTTTTAGTACCAATAATTTGAGCGGTTATGATCGCTAAGCATCAGAGGGCGATGACCCGCGACGTAGGTCAGTTACACGGAGGCGTCATGACGTAAGGCAATACGCACATTGCTGATTATTGCTAAGCGTATTATATTTTATGCAAAGGCTTATCTCTGCTAGAAAAAAGTGAAACTGACTGGTTAACATAATTTTTTTTTTAATGTATGTTTCGCTGGCAACATAAATATTACAGTTCTTGCATTTCACGAGGGCGAGTGGCTCATGCTTGTGTTTAAGTCGTATCGGTATAAGTTAGGTAAAGTAAATGTGTGCGTTTGATTGGTTCGAGTGATTGGTCTGACATGCACGCACACTTATGGAATGCCCATGTAAACGACGTAACCACAATAAGTACAGTTCACTCGCCTTCGTGAATTACAAGAACTGAACCAGCCTGCAGTTCAAACCGCTGCTGTGCTGCGCTGCGTCTAGAAATCTTCTGCGTCAAACGTTATAGTGATAATCTACCTACCTGACGCAGTTGTAAGCGCTGTGGTCTTATTAGTCGGAGGTCCCGTATCTAAGTATATAAAAGTAAAAGGTGCCTGACTGACTGATCTATCAACGCAAAGCTGAAACTACTGGACGGATCGGGCCTAAATTTGCAGATAGCTATTATGACGTAGGCATCCGCTAAGAATGGATTTTTGAAAATTCAACCCCTAAGGGGGTGAAATAGGGGTTTGAAAGTGTAGTCCACACGTACGAACTACGAAGTATAAGCTAGTCTAAATATATAAAAGGAAAAGGTGACTGACTGACTGATTGATCTATCAACGCATAGCTCAAACTACTGGGCGGATCAGGCTGAAATTTGATCTGAAAAAAGGCCCCTCCTAACACTACTAACGCTTGAACTTTATGGTATTGTATTAAAGTTCAAATTGACTTTCAAGTATTATTAGAAAAGTGATGTTTTTAGACTTTTTAGGCAATTTTTTGAAATTTTTCTCTGCGTAAGAACCAATGGCTTCGTACTTCAAGGAATATTATAAAAAAAGAATTAGCGAAATTGGTTCAGCTGTTCTCGAGATTTGCGCTTAGCAACACATTCGGCGATTCATTTTTATACATAGAGATCTACCTAAAATCTGAAAGAAATGCAACCTTTTGCACCCAGAAAGGGTAAAGCATTTAATAACCAAAGCAAAAAGGCTGCGCCCGTCAAAAGACAAGGTCTCGTTTGATTAAATATACAGAATTCCATTAGCACCCGTCGGAAATAATCTATTCGATAGCAAAACCGAGCTCTCCCCTCCACATTAACAATTCAGCGAGTAAAAGTAAACAAAATGAAAACGAATAAACGGCCACCTACGAGTCTGGACTTATGTCTTGTCGTGTGTGAGATACTTTTACTGATACGCGAAAGATATTTCGGCAGTGTGCACCAGTCCTTATTTATGTAGGTAGATTTCTTCATCTTATTATTATTCTTTCAATATACGTAAGATCCACGTCCTTGGTTAGTTTTATGTGTGATAACCATTTTAAATTATCGATTAAAATAAAAAAGGATGTCAAATGATTGCGACGTCACATACCGGTATTTCAAGAAATTGATAAAAAGTTACTGATTTGACTAGTTGTCAAATACCGGATAGGCAATTTTACCCGCTGTTGTTATTTCAAATTTAATAACCGCAAGGCGCAATTATTGAATATTCGAAAATATCTCAAAGGAAAAGCCGACTGACTGATAGACTGACTGACTGACTGACGGTTCTATCAACGCACAGCTCAAACTTTTATTGGATCAGGCTGAAATTTTACATGCAGATAGATATTACATATGACGCAGACATCCGCTAAGAAAGGATTTTTGAAAATTCAACCCCTAAGGGGATAAAATAGGGGGTAGAAATTTGTGTAGTCCACATAACATAAGCTTAAAACCTTCTTTTACAAAGTCGGCCTTTCAATTCAAATTAAATTCCGTTCTAAATAAAAAAAGGAAATCTAACCACGTCCGTCGTCGCATGTCGTCGTTCATTAGAAATGCCACTTGTATATTTTGAAACATGCAGGTACCCCCTACCTCCCCATCCTTAGAGTGCACCTGCTTCTTTTTGCCCTCCGAAATGAAGCGACCGTTACGGATGTGGACATTCTCCCCATCTCACCCCCGGGCTTTAATTAAAGGCCAGCATAAGGTTTTAACACGTCTCCTACTCTGCTAGTCTTTGATAGGTTCTTGTCTCATTGAATTGAAAGGATTTTTTCCCGAATTAGAGTGGGCAGGGGAGGTTGGGGGTAGGTTAGAGTTAGGGTGCGTTTATACTGATGCGGAGACGGGACGTACGAGAGAAATCAGATTTTATTTTCACACGACTGAATAAAAGGAGTGTAAATGTTTTCAGGTTTTTTTAGGGTTCCGTATCTCAAAAGGAAAAACGGAACCCTTATGGGATTACTTTGTTGTCTGTCTGTCTGTCCGTCTGTCAAGAAACCTACAGGGTACTTCCCGTTGACCTAGAATCATGAAATTTGGCAGTAAGGTAGGTCTTATAGCAGACATTCGGGGAAAAATCTGAAATCTGCTAACCTGGAAGGAGTATGGCAGTTTTTATTAAACCCATACCCCTTTGGTTTCTACACGACATCGTACCGGAACGCTAAATCGCTTGTTGGCACGGCTTTGCCGGTAGGGTGGTCACTAGCCACGGCTGAAGCAGAAGCCTCCCAGCAGACCAGACCAGAAATTTAGAAATTGTAAAATTCCAAACCCCTGCCGGAAATCGAACCTCGGAACCCTAATAAGACCAGCGCTTACCACTGCGCCAGGGAAGTCGTCGAGCAAGGTTCATGTGTGAATTTATTCCACCATAACTTCTAAATGCTTGAACATATTTTGATGTATGTGATATCATTAAAATCCTTATACCATCACGAGCGACACGAGCTATAGTTTTTTTGAAAAAATGAATAATATGGTGGCTGTTTGGCGCCATTTTCAAATGTGAACATTTTTACTTTTAACTTCGTTTTTGGCAGTCGTGCTTTTTTATTTAAGTAGGTGCAACAGTTGTTCTTAAATAAATACTAGTTACTAGTGTTATTTATTACCTATTAGATTTAAAAAGGCCTTGACAATTATTGTATTAAATAAACTTAAATCTAAAAAAAAACAACATTAAATTAAAACTAAAACTAAAATGAAAATTAAATCTAAAACCTCATACAACTTAACCTCAGTAGGTACAACTTGTTTTTGGTAGCCAAAATATCAATAACGTAAGTTTAGTCGTTTGCCATGCAACTGGCCCATAGTCGCGACCGCACCCGCTATCGCTCTCGCGTGTGAACGTGAACATGCACTTATAGGAGTCGATTGGAAAGGGTTGAGTGTCCGATGCTCTGTTTACTCGGGATCAGTTTAGTATATACTTCATATGGTAGGTTCTTGAGTGAAGTGTACTTGCATCTGAAGGAGGTATTGTTTTGACGTAAAGTTTAATAAAGACGATTACGTTTAATCGGGTTTAGGGTTAATTGGTCTAAACACTTTTGAGCTTCATTTATTAGAGATTTACCCACTTGCCAACTCACTTCTAGCTGCGCCAAGTGTAAAAAACCGGCCAAGTGCGAGTCAGCCTCGCGCAATTAAGGTTCCGTACTACAGTCGTATTTTTTCGACATTTTGCACGATAATTCAAAAACTATGATGCATAAAAATAAATAAAAATCTGTTTTAGATAGCACAAGGCCTTTCATATCGATGGCAGCAAAGTAGAAGAAGACATCTACAAAATCGCAATTTTACAGGAGAGCACATTTAGTAACCCACTTGATGTAGTTATCTTACTTCCAAAATTGAAAATACTAAATATTAGTTCATGACAACAATTTTTTTGTGTGATGTAACCACAAATTCACGGTTTTCAGATTTTTCCCCGAATGTCAGCTATAAGACCTACCTACCTGCCAAATTTCATGATTTTAGGTCAACGAGAAACCCTATAGGTTTCTTAACAGACCGACAGACAGACAGACAACAAAGTGATTCTATAAAGGTTCCGTTTTTCCTTTTGAGGTACGAAACCCTAAAAATAAAGCTGTATAATTTTTTTACCGACTAAGTAGCTTTAATCCATACTAATATTATAAATGCGAAAGTGTGTCTGTCTGTCTGCTAGCTTTTTACGGCTTAACCGTTCAACCGATTTTGACGAAATTTTGTACAGAGGTGGCTTGCAACCCATTGAAGGACATAGGATACTATCCCGGAAAATTTAAGAGTTCCCACAGAATTTTTAAAAACCTAAATGCACGCGTACGAAGTCGCGGGCATCAGCTAGTTAAATAATATAATTCGAGTTATCAGCAGTAAAATTTGTCTCATTTCTATATTATGTAGGTAGTAGATACCTACTGATCTATCATTTAATTCTTACTTTTTGTTTCAGGTAAGAATTCTTCCTAAATGGTGAACTTGCTAAAAAAGCAATTTATGGTGAGTATATAATAATGAATGTAATTGAAACTTAAATGATAAAGTCTGTACCTGTAATATAACGAGATAGATTAATTAATAAAAAACCAGTCAAGTGCGAGTCGGACTCGCACACAAAGGGTTCCGTACCATCGTAAAAGATATTCTAACATTTTATGTGCAACACTGCTTGTGATTTAGTCAATTATTTTTTGTGATCTAGCCACAAATTCAGTTTCCGGATTTATTCCTTTACTTGTGCTATAAGACCTAGGTGCCTACCAAATTTCATGATTCTGTCTACGTGAAGTACCCTATAGGGTTTCTTGACAGACGCCATGGACAGACAGACAACAAAGTGATCCTATAGGAGTCCTTTTGACGTACGGAACCTTAAAAACGGAAATGATGTGATTTATTTTGGATCTATAAGTAAATAACTAGCTGCCCCGGCGAACTTCGTACCGCCTAACAGTCGAATATTTATCAGGATTTTTAAAAAAAATACTCTCCGCTCCGTAAGAACCATCCCCGTACTTCATGGAATATTATGAAAAAAAGAATTAGCGAAATCGGTTCAGCTGTTCTCGAGATTTGCGATCAACAACACATTCAGCGATTCATTTTTATAAATAGAGAAAATTAGGATAAAATTTATATGTCCATCAATACGCATTAAACAGCTTTTGATCAATATTAACTTTTGTCGTCCGTTAATAAAATTCACATAATGTTAGGTGATTTTATTGGTCGTAATAGATTTCTAGTCGAGAATCTCATTATACTAAAATCATCGAAATTTACATAACAGAAAAATTAGACATCAGAGAGGTCACTCTATTGGCTGTATTTCATTTCTGTGTATGGTATTTAAAGACCCTTATACACAAAGCTTTCAACTATCGCGTGTCAAACATAACATTTTAATCCTATCAGAAAATAATAATTGTTATTAATCATATTATACCAAACAACAGTATCAGAAATACCTACTGTTTTCACGACCCATCTGTTTAACCGGGTTTGACGGGTACAGAGGTAAGGGTACCCTTAAGGGGATAAAATAGGAGTTTTGAAATTTATGTAGTCCATGCGGACGAAGTCGCGGAAATAAGCTAGTATAAAATATTTTGCACCAAAAATAGAATTCTTTATAGTTTTTTACTGTATCTTGTAGAGTCAGCAACAAAGCTTGGTTTACACCTACCAGTACAAGCGACTGTACGGGAGCGGTGTGCAGGCTCGACCGTACCAAAGGGGAGATCTCCCACCGAGCAGTTGGTTGTGCTCGGTAGCGCCAGCTGGGCCGACGGTTATGTCTTGAAACTTCTATATATAGTCCAGATTGCAGAAAACTCCGTTAGTGCGATTACTATCGGCGGTACATTTGTTCGGGACTACGTCATCGATTGAACAGCGCCATCTAGTTTCTATTGTGGTTACCGCCACACGACTATGGACATGTGCATACCTAGCTTTGTTGCTGACTGTACTACTTTCCTGTGTAAGCGTGTGCTATAAAGATTTATAAGTTCAGGATTAGGTAAGTACTGAATAGTCAAGTGCCTCAGGGGCTGTTTTTTATTTACTTTACGTGGGGTCAGAGGCAAAATAGCGCTTTTTTTGCTACTCGATACAAATTAGCGGAAACGCGCTTTCCTCGCAAAAGCGTTTAACGATCGTTCACCAGTCAAATGTAAAAGTTCCTTATAAGATTTCTTCATTTGTAGTGACCCGCGCCCACTCATATCGCATAATCCATGCAGAAGTCATTTAACCACCGTTTTATATTTATACTATGGTAACGAACGCCTCTTCATTTCGGACATGTTTATTTCACCTTGGCTCGTTTTATGGCTATTTTTATGGGACATTCTCTATACAGAATCACGTGTTGAATGCCATGTACTTAACTTCAAGCTAAGTTTCGAGCATTAGTCCGAGAGTTTGTAGAAAACATTGTGGAGATGCTTGATAAAATCTGAAAGTTTGTTTTTCTGGCTTTTTACGTTACCTGTCTATATAATAAAATAGGCCAGTCGGATCGGAGATTTTTTAATTCAAAGATTATTTGAATTTGTGAAAATTAGAAGGCATGTTAAAAATTGTTTTCGGATCACTTACACAAGAAATACATTATATGAATCTATACTTAACAGCGCCTATTGCATGATATGTATAAGGTTCTAAATGACCCGACCGAGCGGGTTTTAGTGAGGGGTCTACATTATAGAGAAATCCTAAGTGCAAAATCTCTAGTTATCCGACCCAGTGTTTTAAGCTGTACGTTGATATGTCAGTCAGATATTTTATATTATGTACCTATAGAGTGCTACAAAGGCAGATGATCGAGGCAACTCAAATTGCGTGACAATTCTACCTGAATCACAAACATTATGATTTCACAATGCACTATCTAGCACGTCTGATTTGCCATAAAAATATTATTAGGGTAATAAGGTTACGCAGAAAAACTACAAAATCAACTTGCAGCTGTCAAAGTCAAAGTCAAATGATTTATTCAAAATAGGTAACAAGCAATTCCAGAAAATAGCCTACGAGCTCTCAGATCATATCATGGGATGTTTGTTTAAGATATTAATACAATATGTTATGAGGGCTTATGGTGTCTATAAAAAGGTAAAATGGCGTCGCAAGCTGTGATTTCATTTATTCTTATTCACGTTTGATGATCGATAATGAAGCGGAATGACCGTAGAAGTAAATGTAGTTATTTTTTAGGGTTCCGTAACTCAAAAGGAAAAAAGGAACCCTTATAGAATCACTTCGTTGTCTGTCTGTCGTGTATGTCAAGAAACCTATAGGGTACTTCCCGTTGACCTAGAGTCATGAAATTTGGCATGTACCAAGGTAGGTCTTATAGCACACGTAATGGGAAAAATCCGACAAACCGTGAATTTGTGGTTAAATTACAAAAAAAATTAAAATGTGTTCACTAACAAAAAATTAAGTAGGTACCTAGTATTTTCAACTTTATGAAAGAGCTTTACCTGTACATTCTTAAACAGATTTTTATTTATTTTTATGCATCATAGTTTTTCATTTATCGTGCAAAATGTCGAATAGTGTAGTACGGAACCCTCGTTGCGCGAGCCTGACTCGCACTTGGCCGGTTTTTTATTCTATAGTGTTGTGATGTAGCGCGTGGATGATGATTTTTATTGCTATTGAATTATACTTATGGTTTTACTAGATTGGCTTTCGTATTCATTTTCCGGTTATTATCAATGCCCAATAGTTTGACTTTTGATTATAATCAAATTATGTACATGTGAACCTTAAAATTTTACATTTTTTTCATAAAATTTCTTTATAGACAGAAAGCCAGCGCGTGCCAGACCTTCCTCTAAATATATAAAAGAGAAAGGTGACTGACTGACTGACTGATCTATCAACGCATAGCTCCAACTATTGGACAGACTTAGACCATTAGATAAGGTTGTTTTTTCCTACAATTATGATAACTAATTAATGCTAAGACAGAACACAGTCCTACATAATAATATGTATTATAAGTTAACAACACTAGTACCAGTAATTCGAAGGACCATCCTTCGTAATGAGGTTGATAGAGTTCTGATTACAGTATCCACTGCCGCCCCGCTGCGGCGCTGACGAACTGATTAACTTGTCACGCGGTAATCGATGCGGTGCTGTTATTAACGGTCGACCCGTGGAGTGTGTGGGTATGATTTGTTTGATTATTATACCAGTAGGTGCATTATTATGCATTCTTAGGACGCGTTCTCACGGGTCGTCGATAAATCGCGTCCTGTGAAGGGACCATTAGAATTAGAATTAGAATTTGTTTATTAATCACTTGGTACACAATCAATTAATTTACAAAACACTATAATAATTAATAATCAGTAAAATAATATGTGTAAACAAAAACAACACAATCGATAGAACTGCATTAGTGAAAGACTGCGTCGCAATTCTATCGCCCATCCCTGGAGTAATGAAACTTGACACATAATGGATTAAAGTCTAAATATAACAATTTGCTAGTGATTAAAAAATAAATAATAATACAAAACATTAAATATAACATTCATTAGATTAATCAACGTAAGAATATAAGAAGTGTAGGTGTATGAATTCAGAATTCCGGTTTTAGTGTAACTCCGGAGTTTTGAAAGATTACAGGTTCGTTTGTAAAACCAGATTTGTCATGAACATAATCGGAGTTTCAGGAGGGAGACGCAGGTTCGGATCCTAACGGTTCCGCGTTTGTTTTAAATATAATGTATTTGTACGGGAGCGGTGTGCAAGCTCGACCGTACCACAGGGAGATCTCCCACCGAGTGGTTGGTACAGCTGGGCCGATGGCAGTGGCGTGCACAGGGTTTGAAGCCAGGGTAGGCACTAGTTAAGTAGGAGCCTGATGTTCAGTGTTCACTGGCAGGCCATAATGAAAAATATGCTGAAAAATATTGAGCTATTACAACTGGGGTAAGCAGTGCATTTATGCTTCTATGACCTGCACGCCACTGGCCGACGGTTGTATCTTGAAACATCTTAATACAGTCCAGATTGCAGAAAACTCCGTTAGTGCGAGTACTGTCCGCGGTACATTTGTTCGGGAAGTACGTCATGAAATGTTATCGTTTGAATAGCGCCATCTAGTTGCAATTGTGGCAACCGCCACATATTAAACATTATTAGAAGTCTTCTTCAGTTGAATAAACATAATTCTATTGTAATATATGTATACTTGTATGTTATGTTATACGATTTAATTCGACACCATAAGGTACGGCATTAAGATGCAGTTATACAGTTCACTGCTCATGACAGCATAGGCTTGCGCTGTGGAGTAAGTCATAAGCGGCGTGCGGTGATCGGTATATCAGCCTGAACTGCCTGCATCATAATCATGATCAACCGTAAACTTATTCGTCAATCGTCGTGCTTCAAAATTATTTGGTAATTTATTTTTTTATTCAGATAGAAGTTAGCCTTTGACTGCAATCTTACCTGGTGGTAAGTGATGATGCAGTCTAAGATGATAGCGGGCTAACCTGGAAGGGGTATGGCAGTTTTTATTAAATCCATACCCCTTTTGTTTATAATTATGATGATAGTATTTTAAGTAAGTAATTAGTATTTTAGGATCAAAAATGATGTAAAAATAAATAAATAATTGTAATAGGAGATATCATTCGAATTAACGCATTAGACAATAAAGGCTTTTTTATTTTATTTTTATTTTATTTATTTTAACTACACTTTCGGTAACGGTGGTAAGTGAACCGTGGCCTAGTGTAGAAGGCATTCCGGACGTGATACCCAAAAGAGACGCAGCTTGGAATCCTATCCTGAGTGAAATATCAAGCCTATGAAATGAATGCTAAAAATAAAATCATCATCATCACGATCAACTCATCGCCGGCTCACTACAGAGCACGGGTCTCCTCTCAGAGTGAGAAGGGTTTGACCATAGTCTACCACGCTGACCACGTGCGGATTGGTAGACTTCACATACCTTTGAGAACATTATGGAGAACTCTCAGGCATGCAGCTCACGATGTTTTCCTCCACCGTTACAGCAAGTGATATTTAATTACTTAAAACGCACATAACTCCGAAAAGTTGGAGGTGCGTGCCCGGGATCGAACCCCCAACCTCCGATTAAAAGGCGGACGTCCTAAACACTAGGCTACCACAGCTTAGCTAAAAAGAAAATAAATTAACACAAATAAACAAAACGCTTCCGCTTATGAGTATGTCTTGTCGCTTGTGAATTAGGCCGCGTATAAGATGAAGACAATCGGACGTCAGCGGCAGGCCTCGCCGCAGATCAGACTGATGTCGGCGTCAAAGGTCTTGCTTGTCCGTATGTCTGTATTGTCCAACCATCGTAACCACAAAATAGCACACAAGAACTATGTTTTAAGTTACATCATCATAATCATCATTCGAAACTCATCGCTGGCTCACTACTGAGCACCTAGGTCTCCTCTCAGAATAAGAAGTTGACCGTAGTCTACCACGCTGGTCAAGTGTAGATTGGCAGACTTCGTACACTTTTGAGAACATCATGAGGAACTTTCAGATTTCCTCACGACGTTTTCCTTCACCGTTACAGCAAGTGATATATTTAAATTACTTAAAATGCACATAACTCCGAAAAGTTGGAGGTGCGTGCCCAGGATCGAACCCCCAACCTCCAATTAAAAGGCGGACGTCCTAAACACTAGGCTACACAGCTTTTTTTAGAGTTCCGTATGGGTCCGTAAAATGGGAGCACAACTAAAACTTGAAAGATGAAGTCAAATTAAGCTCTCCCTTGGACATAACGCAAGAGATAACGGTACGGAATCGTCTAGAACCGAACAGCGCAAACTTTGGTCCTCCACGGCCTTATAAACTTTCCTTGTAGGACCCAGGGCAGTCGTCTCTTGTAACCACATTGATATAACATAGCAAAGATACTTACTTCCGTAGAAATGTAACTACTGAAAGTTCCCTATATTCTTAACGATGTTTGGAAAGATAATTGAAGTTTTTTGTATATTAAAAAATTTGATAATTATTAAGAACTAGATTAGAGCTATAATTCTAGATTTCTCACTAAAGAACAGAACAGTTCACTACGTTAGTACATAATGATTCAATGACTTATAGTTACTATACTTGAGCGAGAAATATTAATGTCATTAAACCGAAAAGAAATAAAAGAAAGTCAAATGGCACGGTTTATGGAATAATTATGCGATATTAACAGATACCTGCGATTTCGCATGGATTTAAGTTTTCAAAAATCCCGTTGGAACTTTTTTATTTTCCATACTTATTCATGAATATCTATGCAGTTTTTGAAAACCTTATAAATCCATCTGGATGAAGTCGCGGGCATCATTAATTTGGTACAGACTACATAACCTGCGAATCTACAGGTTTTTTTTATCCTGGAAAAACAAAGTTCCATTTTTAAAAAACCTAAATCCATCGCATACGAAGTCACGGGCATTATTTAGTGAATAATAAAAGGCAATATAACCTACTTTGGAGGCTAGTTTATTCTGTGGTTTCGTATATCGATGTCCCCTACGGTTTTATAAACCTTCCTAGTTCGTCCCAGGGCGGTTTTCTCTTGAAATCACTGCAAGAATTGCATAACGCTATGTTAGAAAGGGACGGCTGTCGCGCCCGTCACGTCAGAGCGGGACGGCGAGGTTTGCAGTTGTCATAACTTCAGTCCACAGAGTTATAATAAAGATAAACCGGAAAGTGTACTGTGTATTTATTCTGCAGTATTTTTTGCGGCGTCTTCTTATACTCGGATTTATCGGATTTTAGTTTTAACTAGTTGACTTGCCCCCACTTTCCACGGGTAGTATTATGCACCTTAACTCTTTCCCAAATCTATTTTTATACTATAAAAGCGAATTACCTACCACTCTGACTAATCACGAAATCTAAGAAACTATCAAGCATACAAGCTTGAAATTTGGAAGGTAGGTTTCTTCTAGGATGTACGTGTCAGCTAAGGCCTAAGAAACGACTTTGATAAAATCCTCCCTTGTACAGGACATTTTTAATTATTCTTATTTTAACTTGAAATTTGAAACGTACCTACATTAAATTTGCTGAAAACTTATTATAAAATCCAATCATCTCATAAAGAAGCACATTTTTTATTGTTGTTATAATAATTGGCTTACAATCCATACCTACTAATATTATATAACCGAGAGTAACTCTGTTTGTCTGTTTGTTAACTTTTCTGGGCTTAACAGCCTGAACCGATCGTGATAAAATTTACCATAAAGGTCATAGGATACTTTTTATTCTGGAAAATTAAAGAATCCTCACTTAATTTTTCAAAATCCAATTCCACGCGGACGAAGTCCTATTACTCCTACTTACCTATATTTTCATTTATAATTTCCTTTGCTTCAAACAGCAAGTCTGTCACAGGTGTTGTTCATGACCACTTACCGTCAGATGAACGGTTGGCAGCGTAAAAATTTATAGCGACAGTTTCTAAGCCATAGTTAATAATTCTTTGAGGAGTGGCAATCGATCTAGCCGTAACTTGTTGATAAGCTACCCTATGCTCGTGATAAACCTATCAGGCGTTTCTGTTCTCTAATCCTTGTATGTTAAGGGCTATTATGGCGTAATTATATATGGGCACGTATCCAAGGTTGTCTAGCGTACGTTATACTTGTAACGTGTCCAGTAAATCACGTCAAAGAGCGATTTGCCGCGAAAATTACCAGCCGCGGATTCCGAGGGAAGTAGTATATGCATGAATTACAGATGCATTTATTCGAGTCAAATATGAATGTATTACGCGGAACATCTGAGGAAGAACTCGCCATAAAATTTGCTCATGAGATGTCAACTGTCATTTAAAAAGTGTTTGCAGTAGAATGACAGCTACAATGTCACGATCGCAATCACCTCTGATCGGTTGAGGCTCGCTCACTATTGGCCACAATACATTTTTGCTACAAGAATACTATAAAATCAGCCGATCACTACAATTGCGATTGTAATGGTTTTTCGGAATCGACCGCATCCGAATCCTACCCTTCGTGCGTTTGACATTTATGACAGTTGACACATATCATGGTAAATATGCCGAAACAACTAAAAGTACAATCAAACAACGTGTCTCTTCAATTCCACACGACATTGGCGAAGTAAATTGCGCCCGTTTGGTGCAGCCGCGCGCCATTAAAAAAAAAAAAACAAACAAAGTTATATTCAAAAAGAAAATACACTCGGGGCGTTGAAATTAATGGATTCAAAATTAAATAATTTAATCTTGTCTATAAGTACAAAACATTTTCAATTTCAATAGACCATTCAACAGTGAGTCACCACTCACTAAGTAGGTAATATTCACGTAACTTACAGCTCTTCCTGCCCCAATAAGCAGGTTTTCTCCGCGGTTTTATCTGCGATCGTGCATGTACTGGCGCACAACGGCCTCTTAGCGTATGATTTGTGCGAGGCTGCGTCGATGCCGATGCGATCTCGCACCACACTTAGCGACTATCGAAATTAGCCGTTTGAGCTGTGTTCGACTAGCCTATCTAAACCCCTAGCCAGATAAAACGCGTAGCGGCAGCACGGAAGTAGCTAGCCCTAAAGCTCTGGTAAGACACAAATCGACGCGTCTTCTTACTATCAAATCGTTGCGTTGCTTCTACAGTGTAACATGCTTCATTCATAGTTCACTGACTTGCATAGCAATTTGACTAATTCTTTTAGTGAGTCACTATCAAGTAACTTTCCACTTTCTTTTCTTCAATAAGCAGGATCTCTGAGGAGTTTTATCTGCGATCGTGCATGTACTGTCGCACAACGGCCTCTTAGCGGATGATTTGTGCGAGGCTGCGTCGATGCCGATGCGATCTCGCACCACACTTAGCGACTATCGAGATTAGCCGTTTGAGCTGTGTTCGACTAGCCTATCTAAACCTCTAAGCATATACAACGCGCAGCGGCAGCAAGACGATATACCGATGTGCCTATTAATTTTTTTAAAGGATCTAAGAGCTAGCGCGCACCACGGTAAATTTCCCACCAATTCTCTGTGTAAATTTGCGTACGTTTTTCCCCCGCAAAATCTGTGAACTATAGAACTACATAATATATGCTAGCTTATGCTCGCGACTTAGTCCGCGTGGACTACAAAATTTCAAAACCCTATTTCACCCCCTTAGGAGTTGAATTTTCAAAAATCCTTTCTTAGCGGATGCCTACGTCATAATAGCTATCTGCGTGCCAAATTTCAGCCTGATCCGTCCAGTAGTTTGAGCTGTGCGTTGATAGATCAGTTAGTCAGTCAGTCAGTCACCTTTCCCGTTTATATATATATAGATAATTATATTTGAAATTATATGTGCTCTGTTACCATAAAATAAATTCGTAATTTCTTAGTGTATTAAACGTTGAACGTAAATTTATACGAAATTTTATTAAAATTGGTTTTATTCGAATAACACTGGTGTTTCTCCTAAAGGTCGTGTAAAAAATGCATATGCTGTATAGAAGCAGGCGTTAATTTGCGGAAGTCCATGATACACAATGAACCAAAAGCTTAATTTGCTGTAATCCACTGAAACAGGTTGAATCTGTATGCTTTTTTTTTTTAAATGTCCTCTATTCTTTCCTCCGACATGATGGTCGGAGACTTTTGATAGTTGACATGGCTTATGTTTTTTTTGCCTTGCTCTGTTGGACGAGAATGAGCCGCTATGTTTTTTTTTTAGCATTTCATTCATTATAAGAGTTTTTTATAATTTCAAACACGCAGCATTTCGCATGCAACGAATTAAGCTTTTGGTTCATTGTGAAAAATGCGTGTTTCAGGGAAAATTCCGCATTTTTTTGTATCGAGCCACATTGTGCCAATTGTGTCTTGACTCTCGTAATTCACTAAAAAATATCTTTAATTTTTATAATATTAACTAGCTTATGCTCGCGACTTCGTCCGCGTGGACTACACAAATTTCAAACCCCTTTTTCACCCCCTTAGGAGTTGAATTTTCAAAAATCCTTTCTTAGCGGATGCCTACGTCATAATAGCTATCTGCATGCCAAATTTCAGCCCGATCCGTCCAGTAGTTTGAGCTGTGCGTTGATAGATCAGTCAGTCAGTCAGTCAGTCACCTTTTCCTTTTATATATTTAGAAAAATTAGAAAAATAAATAAACAAATTTGTAGTTTTTGAGGCCAAGACTTGATTCCTTGAACATCCGAAATGTGAGTCAACACCGCTTTTGGGACGCATATCGTCTTATACCTACCTAAGGTGCTTAGTTAGAGGTAGCCGTCGTATAAAAACATTCTAGAAGAGTATCTGGAAGTCAAAGCTTTGATCATAAAATGGAAATGCGAGCTGAATAGGGCGAACTTAGAGTTCATTTCATTTTTGAATCGTTTCATTTGGCAGGCTTGTCTCAAGTGCCTCTATAAAGACAACTGCATTCTTATTCTTTAAAGTTAGGAAATAGTTTTGAGGCCAGATTAGATTCTCGTGGACTGTGGGAGAAATTCAGATGTCTATTCAAGTTCAAAGCGAGAGCTCATCATTTTTTTTCATTCTGGTGGAGGGCCAAGTGATGTAAAACTATATATATATTTTTTTTTATTTATTCAGATACAAGTTAGCCCAAACAATCCATATCGAAAAAATCCAAATACATATCCAAAAAAATCACTACCTTACAACTAAGGGGTTAAAATAGGGGTTTGAAATTTGTGTAGTCAACGTGGACGAAGTCGCGGGTATATAATACCTATATCTAAGCTAGTCCATACTAATGTTATAAATGTGAAGGTGTGTCTGCCTGTCTGTCTGTCTGCTAGCCTTTCACGATCCATCCGTTCAGATGGTTTTGACGAAATTTGGTACAGAGATAGCTTACATTCCGAGGTTATCCCTGAATTCAAAGAGTTCCTACGCGATTTTAAAAAACCTAAAAACACGAAGCTGTCGGGGGCATCATCTAGTCCCGACTAATATTATAAAGGCGAAAGTTTGTATGTATGTGTCTGTGTGTGTGTGTGTGTATGTTTGTAACTCCTTCACGCAAAAACTGCTGGACGGATTTGGCTGAAATTTGGAATGAAGATAGATTATACCCTGGATTAACACATAGGCTACTTTTTATCCCGGAAAATCAAAGAGTTCCCAAGGGGTTTTGAAAAATCTAATTCCACGAGGACGAAGTCGGGAGCATCATTTAGTTATTTAAAAGTTTGCTACTGAGATAACCATCTACATACCTAACGTCTAGGTGGCAGCCCAGCCACCGCAAACTCAGCACAGTAAGAACAAAACTATAGTTGTAACTTGTATAAAGCAGTTGTCTTTACGACACTTCGCCACTTCAACGAGGCTCGGATGATGCGATTCAGAAATGAGATCCAACTTGCAGACATTGCATTTCCATTTTATTATAAGGACGGTATGAAGCTGTGATAGCCTAGTGGTTAGGACTCCGCCTTCTAATCGGAGGTCGGGGGTTCGATCCCGGGCACGCACCTCTAAATTTTCGGAGTTATGTGCGCAATAAGTAATTAATTCAGAGCCTCGATAGCTCAACGGTTAAAGGAGCTGACTGAAAACCGAAAGGTCGCCGGTTCAAATCCCACCCGTTGCACTAATGTCGTACCTACTCCTAGCACAAGCTTTACGCTTAATTGGAGGGGAAAGGGGAATATTCGTCAGCAATTAACTTGGCTAATAGTCTTTTATAAATAATATCACTCGCTTTTACGGTGAAGGAAAACATCGTGAGGAAACTTGCATGCCTAAGAGTTCTCCATAATGTTCTCAAAGGAGTGTGAAGTCTACCAATCCGCACATCGTCAGCGTAGTAGACTATGGCTAAAAACCCTTCTCACTCTGAGAGGAGACCCGTGTTCTGTAGTGAGCCGGCGATGGGTTGATCATGATGATGATGATAATGATGATAAGGACGATTTGCAACTCCTCATAAAAGTAGACTCAATAGGACGAAAGTATAAAGGGGTTGATTGAAATCTGAAAGGTCTTAAGTGTAAAAAGTGCTTTTTACACTTAAGACTAATCTTTTTTTTTAAATTCAGATACAACTTAGCGCTTAGCTGCAATCTCACCTGGTGGTAAGTGATGATGCAATCGAAGATGGATGCGGGCTAACCTGGAAGGGGTAGGGCAGTTTTTATTAAACCCGTACACCTTTGGTTTCTTATTATTATTATTATTAAGCCTTTATTTTCCTTATCAATTAATATTATTTACAGAGTTTCTGAATCTATTCTAATACCTAATCTAATTCTATTTGTTAGTATGTTAATCAGTGATATTATGTTGATGTGTGTGTGTGTGGATGTGTGAGCGTGTGTGTGTGAGCATGTGTGTGCGTGTATAAGCGTAATGTATAAATGTGTGCGTGTGTATTTATGATTGTAGTTGTGTTTATTTGTGTTAGTAAATTAGTAGTTATTTACATATTAATTTAATTTTTTGCACATTTGCTTCTTTATAAGTATATTTATATGTTTTTGATAAGGATCCCTCATTGGGTAAAGGCCTCCTCCAGTTGGTGCCATTTCTCTCTATCCTTGGCTTTTTTAACCCAATCATTTCCTGCTACCTGTGCTATATCGTCAGACCATCGCGATTTTGGTCTACCTACTTTCCTTTTGCCTTTTGGACCTGGCCATTTGGTTGTTTTTAAAGTCCATCGGTCATCTGTCAGTCTCGAGACATGCCCTGCCCACTTCCATTTCAACTTTAGAGCGTGTGTTAGAGCGTCTGTTAATTTTGTCTTTCTTCTTATTTCTTCACTTTTTACCTTGTGTATTTTACGTAAGTTTAGAATACTTCCTTTGGTTTCTTCCGACGCTTAATCGCTTGGTGGCACGGCTTTGCCGGTAGTGTGGTAACTAGGATGAAGCCTCCCACTAGACCAGACCAGAGATTTAGAAATTATAAAATTCCAAACCCCTGCCGGGAATCGAACCCGGTAATAAGACCACAGCGCTTACCACTGCGCCAGGGAGGTCGTCAATCCAGTATTAATGTAAAGTAGAAAGTCCCAAAATTGCGTTTACACCTAACACTCAGACACCGGCATGCGATTAGCATGCGAATGTGTCTGAAGTCTGCACTCCCGGGGACATGGGGCGGTGCATGCCCTTCGACCCACGTCTGAATAGCTTAGGGCTAAGTTTGTTGACCTAAAGATGCGCTAAAGGGATAGGAAGGGTTTTAGTATGAAAGTTTATCATGTAAGTTCAAAATGTTAGTTTACTACGCACTAAATTGGTCATCACTACCCATCTATATTATATATGTATATAGAAGGAAAAGGTGACTGACTGACTGATCTATCAACGCACAGCTCAAACTACTGGAGGGATCGGGCTGAAATTTGGCATACAGATAGCTATTTATGACGTAGGCATCCGCTAAGAAAGGATTTTTGAAAATTCAACCCCCAAGGGGGTGAAATAGTTGTTTAAAATTTGTCTAGTCCATGCGGATGAAGTCGCGAGCATAAGCTAGTAGGTATATAAAAGGAAAAGGTGACTGACTGATTGACTGAATTATCTATCAACGCACAGCGCAAACTACTGGAGGGATCAGGCTGAAATTTGACATGCAGCTATTATGACGTAGACATCCGCTAAGAAAAGATTTTTGAAAATCCTCCCCCTAAGGGGGTGAAATAGGGTTTGAAATTTGTGTAGTCCACGCGGACGAAGTTGCGGGAATAAGCTAGTTTTTTAGTTAGTGCTAAAGTCTGTTTGTTTTGACTTTGAATAAAATAAAGACAAAAAACAAAAATGCACGAAAACAAAACATTAAGACATGTACACACGATCCTCGCGACACGCGGCGACGACGCATCGCATACCTGCGCGTTAATTAGGCCGCGAGCACACCCCAGATGGAATTCATTAGGGCCTCTAATTAAACATAAGGACATGATTTTCCGGTTAAGGAGTGAAAGTGCGCGTAGGCGCTCAATCCGGGGGTTTGTACCGCTGATTAATTAAGGAGCACTAATTTGCGCGCAGTCGCAAACGTTACGCGGTCTCATTACACAGGAATATTGCTCGTTTGCTCGTCTGTGTCTCAAACCCTAAGGGTAAGATGTGGTGGAGATATTCCTGAAATTGCGCGTCTCATTCCTAAACTAAACGTTTATAATGCTTGTGCCACAAAATTACTCTAAATTCTTCGTCTCATTCTTTCACCCTTGCCGAGTGGTTGCGGTGAGTCACACCCAACAAAAACACCAGCGTGTAACAGTGTGACTCGTTGGGAATCTATCGATTTTTTCCCCATCGAGTCACACCCACAGTAAAGTGTGACTCGTTGGGAATTCTAATTGATAAAAAAGTTGTAGCTAGAAACAGAAACTCGATCGGAAAAAAATCGATGAGTTCCCACAACCAACACAATACAATAATATTATTGTTTTGTGACACCACATTGGCACCAACCACCAAAAATATTATTAAAAATAACTTCAAACTCTTGTACATACATAAAATATTCGGTAATTTCTTCATTTATTTTTTGCTTTTTAGTGGTTGTGGTAAGGTATTGAGTCAATTGTTTTTATTTTTTGTGATTATTTTTTATTATGACCATCTCTTAAAAAACTATTAGGACTTGTGTGTGGACTGAGCAGAGATTAGAGTTTTATTTTTTTTAATAGATATAGCGAGCAAACGAGCAGGCGGGTCACCTGATGTTAAGTGATTACCGCCGCCCATGAACATTTGCAGCACCAGAGGAACCGCCGATGCATTGCCGGCCTTTTAGGAATTTGTTGGTCCGCCCCTTGAATAACCCCATGTTATAATCTAGTGGGAACACCGCCGATGGGAGTTGGTTCCACAGTTTGCACGTGCGTGGAAAGAAGGATCTGACGCAGCGGACGGTCGTAGTGCACCAGACACCCAGGTGGTGAGGGTGAAATTCCTTACGGTGGCGCGCGGTGCGGTTGTAAAACGAGGGTGGAATGAGGTCAAAAAGCTCTTCAGAGCACTCCCCATTATACAGGCGATAGAACACGCATAGAGAGCTAATGTCTCTGAGGTGCTCCAGGCTTTTCAACGAGCCGGTTAGTTTGGGATCGTCCACAAGTCGAACAGCCCGCCTTTGGATCCGATCAAATGGAAGGAGTTGGTACTGGGGTGCTCCAGCCCAAAGGTGGGAGCAGTACTCCATGTGAGGGCGGACTTGCGCCTTATAGAGTAGGAGCCTATGCTCGGGCGCGAAGTACCGCTTTGCTCTGTTGAGCACCCCAAGCTTTTTGGAGGCTAATTTAGAATTTTGTATTTTTGTTAAAACTTCTAAAGTAGTTCTATCGACCAATCCTGCCAAATGTCCACCCAGCGATGCGCCCGGCGCGGGCGCAGTCGTGGATCAGATACACGCCAGCGCCATCTATCGTCGCGCGCCCGATCTCAATAACGAGTCGATCCTCGCGCTATAAATCGCTACTTGCACGAAATTAGGGTTGACACATTGACGTGAAAAATTTAAGGTGTACACTTACAAATGTTATTTGTATAAGTATGTTTGCTTTTATTTACAATCCAATCCAATCCGTCTAAAAAGCAGATTTTACTCTGTTTTCTGTTGCTCTTTTCAAAACAGGGTGTGTTTAGAACCTCCGCAGCTTTGGTTTTCGCAATTAATGATCACCATTACATAAATTGCTTTAGCGATAAGGCCGCCTTTGCATGCTACAGCTGTTAGATTAAGATCCTTGTATGTTTTTCTGTATATGTTTACTTTTGCTGTGTGCAATAAAGTATAAAATAAATAAATACTTAATAAATAAATAAATAGGTATGTTAGTATCTTAGTATCTTACACATTTATTCTTTTTTGTAACCTGTCATTTATGTTTTATTATGACGACCTCCCTGGCGCAGTGGTGAGCGCTGTGGTCTTAATAGTGGGAGGTCCCGGGTTCGATTCCTGGCAGGGGTTTGGAATTTTATAATTTCTAAATTTCTGGTCTGGTCTGGTGGGAGGCTTCGGCCGTGGCTAGTTACCACCCTACCGGCAAAGCCGTGCCGCCAAGCGATTTAGCGTTCCGGTACGATGCCGTGTAGAAACCAAAGGGGTATGGGTTTAACAAAAACTGCCATACCCCTTCCAGGTTAGCCCGCTATCATCTTAGACTGCACCATCACTTACCACCAGGTGACATTGCAGTCAAGGGCTAACTTGTAACTGAATAAAAAAAAATTAAAAAAAATGGTGCAATAAAGAATGTACATACATACGTACCTACATATTTACATATTCAACAATTGACAATTAAAAAGTTTACAATGGTGCCTATATCTATACTAGGCATCTATATTGGCTATGACTTTGTTGAGATAAAGAAAATCACTTTAAAATAAGGTACAATACTTGTTCCAAAGCATCAGTGGCAACCCTGGGCGCAGTAATTAAGGCAGCTCAGTTCGGTGCTTTCTTCATACAAACGTAGGAGGGAAAATACAACAATATTCGATATTGTACGCACAAAACTAAGAATTATATCGATTTATCTCGTCATTATCTAGGTTCAATGATATCTAAAACATTGAAAAAAATATTGATTTAAAAGTTACGAGCCTCAAAAGATTCCTATTTTAACACTAAATTTATGTCAACTTTGGGCGTAAATAAATAAGATTAGGAATAGGAAAATTCTAAAAAAAATTATCATTAGACATAGTTTATTTATTCATTAGTTGAAATAACTTTACTTTGCAAACCTAAATTCAGTAGTTTTTTCTCAAAAATACTTTTCCCAAACTACTGTTCAACCCTTTTCAAGCGCTAGATTTCGGCTAAAATCATCATGCTTCTCACCCCAAAACATTAGACACCGCGCGGGTGGCGGAGGGAAGGGCCAGCCCAGCGGCGCGCGGCTGCGCGTGTAATATTGTGGTTTCTATGACGACAACTGTTGTTATGTTTTCAAAAACAAAAGTCGTAATGATTTTATAAAATTAATTTTTATTCGTTTATTAATTCAGTGGCTATGCAAATGTGTAGAAGATTGAGCAGAGCAGAGTCAATAAGTCCTTCAAATACTTATTGCATTTTGTACATTGACCTCTGGAATTTGAAATTTGGACACCAATTTTATTCATTGGTTTATTGACCTGACTTTGTTGTTGAGGTCCTAGTAGGGATATCTACTCGTGTGGTCCTAGTACAATAGGTAAGTAACTTTGTTTAGTTATTTATTTTATCTAATTTTAAAAAACCGGCCAAGTGCGAGTTGCTCGCGCACCAAGGGTTCCGTACTCAGGTATTTTTTTGACATTTTGCTCCATAAATCAAAAACTATTATGCATAAAAATAAATAAAAACGTGTTTTAGAATACACAAGTAAAGCCCTTTCATATAATACCCCACTTGGTATACTTATTATACATTGAAAATTGAAAATACTAATTATTTTTTCATTAACACACTTTAATTTTTTTTTGTAAGTTGTAATCACAAATCTATGGTTTTCGGATTTATTCCTTTACTTGTGCTCTAAGACCTACGTACCTACTAAATTTCATGATTCTGGGTCAACGGGAAGTATCCTATAGGTTTGTGTGACAGATACGACACAGACGGAGAGACGGACAGACAGACAGACAACGAAGTGATCCTAAGGGTCCCCTTTTTCCTTATAAAGTACGGAACCCTAAAAAGGTACCTGTATATGTATAATAATATAGGTAGGTAGGTACCTACCTGGTGGTATTTCTTTGTATTTTTAGGGTTCCGTACCTCAGAAGGAAAAAACGGAACCCTCTGTCTGTCTGTCTGTCGGTCCGTCTGTCCGTCCGTCCGTCTGTCCGTCCGTCCGTCCGTCCGTCCGTCCGTCCGTCCGTCCGTCCGTCCGTCCGTCCTTCAGTCCGTCCGTCCGTCCATGCGTCTGTCGGTCCGTCCATCGGTCCGTCTGCCCGTCCGTCTGTCCGTCTGTTCGTCTGTCTGTCTGTCCGTCTATCTGTCTGTCTGTCTGTCTGTCCGTCTTACAAATAAAGTACGCAACGCTTCGTACAAATAGTACTTTTTTATTTATTTATTCAGATACAAGTTAGCCCTTGACTGCAATCTCACCTGGTGGTAAGTGACGATACAGTCTTGCTTACGGCTATTTCGGATCGGGAATTCTTGGATTCAGATTAAATGCAGATTCAGATTTTATCCATACTAATATTATAAATGCGAAAGTGTATCTGTCTATCTGTCCGTCTGTTTGTCTGCTAGCTTTTCACAGCTCATCCATTTAACCAATTTTGATGAAATTTGGTACAAAAATAGCTTGCATCCCGGGGAAGGACATAGGCTACTTTTATGATAAATAAGATTTAGTGGATACCGCTATTTTTCTGGAAATAACGTTAGATGCGAAACTTCAATGGGGCTCTCATATAAATAACTTATCGAACAGACAGTTCTGCTGCATATGCGGTAAAAAAGATTCGCCAGTTGACAGACATAGAAACGGCGAGACTAGTATATTTTAGTTACTTTCACAGCATTATGTCATATGGCATATTATTAGAAAAGAAAAAGAAAGAAAAGAAAAACGTTTATTTTTTAAAGCTGTACCACACATTACCAGTTACCAACTGGTTAGGTTATCCCAGCGCCTCTTATACTTGAGTAATAAAGTCAAAAAACCTCAAGTAGAAGAAGCGCCGGAATAAAGTATGTCATGTGTGGCACAACCCAAAAAAAAAGGTCCCTACTCAGCATAAATGCATATTGTCTTGCACAAGTACAAAAACATACAGCGCTGGTTTTCAGTAGAAACCCTGATTCAGGTGGCACCACGGAATTATTATGAGGTAATGCTGCTGATATAAATTCTATTTTTGTGCTGCAGAAAAGGGCTGTTCGAGCCATATATAGTATGGGACCACGAGAGTCGCTGAGAACTAAATTTAGAGAAGTTAAAATTATGACAGTGCATAGTCAATATATTTTTGAAAATTTATTGTACGTATATAAAAACATAAATAAATTTAAAAAAAAGTGACTGTCATAAGTTCAAAGTGACTGTCATAAGTTCAAAGTTTTCATAAAACGTAAACTAATTAAAAAATCCTATTACATTGTAAAGGATTATTTAAATGATAAGCAAGCTTGGGAATGAGTTGCTCGGCTTTGTGATAGTTCTAATAAGTTTAATTTATGATTTTGTAAAGTGGTGATAATAAAAAGAATACCCGGCTGAGTTAGCTGTGGGCTCTTCTCAGTCTTGGGCACGTTTGGAACCCTCGTAGCGTTTGCGAAATAATTATCACCACTATATTTTACAAATCCAACAACTGACAATCGAAAAGAGTAATTTATTACCTATTTTGAACAAATCATTTGACTTTGACTTTTGATCCCGGAAAATCAAAGTTCCCACGGGATTTTTAAAAAACCTAAATCCACGCGGACGAAGTTGCGGGCATCATCTAGTGCATACTAAATAGTTTTTGATTTATCATGCAAAATGTCAAAAAATACTATTTACCTATTTATTTATTTTTATTTTTCACTAGCTGCCCCGGCGAACTTCGTACCGCCTAACAGTCGATTCTTTTTCAGGAATTTTTTAAAAATTTTCTCTCCGTAAGAACCATATTCGTACTTCAAGGAATATTATAAAAAAAGAATTAGCGAAATCGGTTCAGCTGTTCTCGAGATTTGCGATCAGCAACACATTTAGCGATTCATTTTTATATGTACCGAAATTCTAGTTACATAGTAGTAATACATTAAGTTACATTGTAAATGCTTATCTCTAAACAGAGATTTAGAGATAAACATTTTACTATTGTAGTACGGAAACCTCGGGGCGCGAGTCTGACTCGTACTTGGCCGGTCGGTCTGTCGGTCGGTCGGTCGATTTATTTTAGAATGCATCGTATCGACAGCTGGTGGTAGTAGTTTACATATATCCTACTAATATTATAAACTAGGTGAAGCTATGATAGCCTAGTGGTTAGGACGTCCGCCTTCTAAACGGAGGTCGGGGGGTTCGATCCCGGGCACGCACCTCTAACTTTTCGGAGTTATACGCGTTTTAATTAATTAAATATCACTTGCTTTAACGGTAAAGGAAAACATCGTGAGGAAACCTGCATGCCGAGTTCTCCATAATGTTCTCAAAGGTGTGTGAATTCTACCAATCCGCACATGGCCAGCGTGGTAGACTATGGCCAAAACCCTTCTCACTCTGAGAGGAGACCCCTGCGCTGTAGTGAGCCGGCGATGGGTTGATCATGATGATGATGAGGTGATGCCCGCGACTTCGTACGCGTGGAATTAGATTTTTAAAAATCCCGTGGAAACTCTTTGATTTTCCGGGATAAAAAGTAGCCTATGTCACTCTCCAGGTCAACCATACCCATGCAAAAAATCACTTCGATCCGTTGCTCTGTTGCGACGTGATTGAAGGACAAACCAACGAACCAACAAACAAACACACTTTCACATTTATAATAGGTGTAGTGATGTGTGTGTGTGGATGTTTGGATGTTTGTTACTCAATCACACAAAAACGGCTGAACGGTTTTGGATGAAATTGGGAATGGAGATAGATAAAAGTGTTAATTTAGGGTATACCCTAAATTAACACATAGGCTACTTTTTATCCCGGAAAATCAAAGAGTTCCCACGGGATTTTTAAAAACCTAATTCCACGCGGACGAAGTTGCGGGCATCAACTAGTAATCTACACTAATATTATAAAGAGGAAAACTTTGTTTGTTTGTTTGTTTGTTTGTTTGTTTGTTTGTTTGTTTGATTGTACTGAATAGGCTCAAAAACTACTGGACCGATTTTAAAAATTCTTTCACCATTCGAAAGCTACATTATCCACGAGTAACATAGGCTATATTTTATTTTGGAAAAAAATAGGGTTCCGTAAGATATTTGGGTTTTTCGGACACAAGGTGTAAAAAATCAACCAGAAAAGTTACTTATTTTGCGTACGCTGCCTAAACTATAAAAGATAGAACCATAAAATGTTCTAATTAATTGTAGATCTTATAAATATCTACAAAAAAGTCCGCGACACACTATACCCATCTATGTCGAGTGAGGCACAGCAACCATTTTTTTATTTAATAATCTTGAATTTTTTTTGGACTACATTTAAACGCGTTTATTTTACTCATGCTATTAATCCTTATCAAAATAAATGATTTCATCACTAAGAACAGTTTATGGAGATAATATTTGGTCTTTGAATGATTAAAATTGGACGTTTGGTTTTGAAGTTATGGCGAAATTAAAATATTACGATTTCTGCTGCACGGCCCGTTGTCTACACTAATATTATAAGAGGAAAACTTTGTTTGTTTGTTTGTTTGTTTGTTTGTTTGTTTGATTGTACTGAATAGGCTCAAAAACTACTGGACCGATTTTAAAAATTCTTTCACCATTCGAAAGCTACATTATCCACGAGTAACATAGGCTATATTTTATTTTGGAAAAAAATAGGGTTCCGTAAGATATTTGGGTTTTTCGGACACAAGGTGTAAAAAATCAACCAGAAAAGTTACTTATTTTGCGTACGCTGCCTAAACTATAAAAGATAGAACCAAAAAATGTTCTAATTAATTGTAGATCTTGTAAATATCTACAAAAAAGTCCGCGACACACTATACCCATCTATGTCGAGTGAGGCACAGCAACCATTTTTTTATTTAAAAATCTTGAATTTTTTTTGGACTACATTTAAACGCGTTTATTTTACTCATGCTATTAATCCTTATCAAAATAAATGATTTCATCACTAAGAACAGTTTATGGAGATAATATTTGGTCTTTGAATGATTAAAATTGGACGTTTGGTTTTGAAGTTATGGCGAAATTAAAATATTACGATTTCTGCTGCACGGCCCGTTGTATTATATAAAGAGGTAATGTCGTTAAGTTTGTTTGTAGGGGGTAATCTTTAGAACTACTGAACCGATTTTAAAAATTCTTTCACCAGTAGAAAGCTACATTATTCCTGAGTGACATAGGCTATACGGGATCTTTAAAAACCTAAATCTACGCGGGCGAAGCCGCGGGGATCAGCTAGTAAAATATAATTTGGACTTATCCGAATTCCGAAAGTCAGGGTTGTCAAATCACACTTATATTATAAAGGCGAAATTTTGTATCTGCGTGTGTGTGTGTATAGGTTTGTTACCCTTTCACGCAAAAAGTACAAGACGGATTTGGCTGAAATTTGAAATAGTGATCGCTTTTGAAAGAGTTCTCGCGGGATTAAAAAACCACTATATCCTCGCGGACGAAGTCGCGTGTATCATCTAGTTACAAATATAAGTATGTAGGTCACAGCGGCGAAGAGTCAATATAACACGATTCCTATCGGCTTCCCTTTAAGAATTGGCATAATATAGCGTAAGTAGGTACTATTCACATAAATTCGGTAATACGTTCGTAAATACAAAGGTTCGATCGTCACAAATGCTAATTTTTTTTGTTATTACTAATTTAAGTTAAAAGCATAACAGCTAATGTAGGTAAGTAACATACACCTACAGTCCTACACCATACAAGCCGTAAAATATCGGATTCCCTAGTTAGATTTTTGCTTAGTATTTATCTCTTACATTTCCCTAACGAAAGCGAAAGGAGCGAACTAGGTCTGTCTCGCTCTACGGTTGGAACCCACCAATTTAATCTGGCCCAGTAGCGAATACGAATTTGGAACTCGGACAGGTCAGACAAATTTGACGTAGTTAAGCCGCTAGAATCCGAGTTACCGTATTATACCTCCAAATTAAAAGTTATATTAATAGTATTATTTTAACAGGTACATGCTACTATTTTGAGTATTTTGTATTTTGAAGGGTGATTTGATATTGATTTTGATTGATTATTATTTGTTTTTGTGAAGCGTCCATGCACGTTTGTTTTTAAAGTTGTTAGTGGTGTTTTATTTTGATATAATAAATTGGGGCTAGTGATTAATAACTAATAAGTGTAAGTTCGCGGTAATTTAGATGCAGTTTGGTAAGTCAACATCAGAAATTACCTTAATTCACATAGATTGTTGTTTAACAGATTTCCTGTTTGTTACGTAACGATAGTAATTTTTCTAAATCGAGTTTTGAAAACAAAAAGCGTCTTTAATCGATGGGGAACAGCTGATATTCTTTTAGGTAAGTAGGTAGGTAGGTACCTTTCCGGCTTCCCTTTTTCAGATTTTCACCCTTCGCCACTGGTAGGTCATATTGTGTGCTTAGACAATTTAATTATATACTTGAGTTTTCATGTAACAGAAACAAAAATGGATTGGCGGAAGAGGAAAAAGAAACGGTTTAGACTCGCAAAAGCAAATCCCTTGCAAAGAGGAGATCTATTAAAATTCATTAGAATCTTTCCAAACCATAATATTATCTTGTGATGATAATGCCATTACTTTTTCGGGGTTATTCCTGTGAGTCACACCCGACGTGAGTAACAATGTGACTCGACGGGAATTTTATTTGACTGAATATGTACTTTTCCGGGATGCTGAATTTGATAATGACATTTATTTTCAAATCCAAAATAGCAGACATGCACTTTTCACAAAAAATAGAAATGGGTGTCGTTTTCAGGGTTTCCAGGATGCTGGTTTTGATAATGACATTAATTTTTTAATCTAAGATGGCGGGCCAGCACTTTTTATAAAAAATAGACGCGAGTGTCGTTTTCAAGGTTCTCCAGGATGGTGAATTTGATGATGACATTTATTTATTTTTAATAAATACTTATATATTATACTTCTATTTTAGTGGATCACAGGATTTTCTTTGACAAGGAAACGACAAAGCAAAAAATCGAATTGAATTAGATTATGATGCTATCACACCGTACCATTTAGAGCCAGCTTCTGAAAATTTGACACTGTGTTTGTAAGTTGATATTATTTAGATACTAGCTAATGCCCGCGACTTCGTCCGCGTGGATTTCACATTTTTCAAAATCCCGCGGGAACTCTTTGATTTTCCGGGATAAAAAGTAGCCTATGTGTTAATCCAGTTAAGAATTCTAAATTTCATTCAAATCCGTTCAGCCTTTTTTGCGTGATTGAGTAACAAACATCCAAACATCTACACTTTCACATTTATAATTCCACTAGCTGCCCTGGCGAACTTCGTTCCGCCTACGGCCTAACAGTCGATTCAAATTTTTTAAATTTTTCTCTCGGTAAGAACCATCCTCGTACTTCAAGGAATACCTAATTTAAAAAAAGAATTAGCGAAATCGGTTCAGCTGTTCTCGAGATTTGCGATGACATTTAGTGATTCATTTTTATATTATAGACTAGCTTATGCTCGCGACTTCGTCCGCGTGGGCTACACAAAATTTCGAACCCCTATTTCACCCCCTCCAGAGTTGAATTTTCAAAAATCCCTTCTTAGTGGATGCCTGCGTCATAATAGCTATCTGCATGCCAAATTTCAGCACGATCCGTCCAGTATTTTGAGCTGTGCGTTGATAGATCAGTCAGTCAGTCAGTCAGTCAGTCAGTCAGTCAGTCAGTCAGTCAGTCAGTCAGTCACCTTTTTCTTTTAAATATTTAGATTAGGATTAGGATAATATAATTATTATGTTACTAGCTGCCCCGACGAACTTCGCACCGCCTACAGTCGATTCTTTTTCAGGACTTTTTTAAAAAAATTCTCTCCATAAGAACCATCCCCGTACTTCAAGGAATATTATCAAAAAGAATTAGCGAAATCGGTGCAGCTGTTCTCGAGATTTGCGATCAGCAACACATTCAGCGATTCATTTTTATATAATATAGAGATTTACTATTTGTTGTCAGATTTGTCAATGCTGAATTATGTTGTATTTTAGTGACTCAAGACATTCCTTTTAGAAGAAAACAAGGAAAATAAAATGAATATGCCCAATATACGTACCACTGAAATCCAACATGATGCTGCAACATTCAATTCTGTACTAAATATTGAAAGGTCTACCATACCATACTTGTAAGTTGTTATGCTATGTTTTTTGCATACATTCTATATAGATAATACTCACAATATAATTATGTTGATTGTATGTTTATTAATTCCAGAAATGAAATGGAGAGCTTCAATAGTTCTGCGTCGAATGATACATCTAATGTGACTGTTGAAACAGAAAATGATACATATTGTGTTTATGTGTGTAGTGGGCTTTTAGAGGGAAATTGAATTGTACCTACTTCCTACTTATAAAAATAAAATTTTCATTTTTGAGATCAAAGTGGAATTTATTTTGACTTTTGTATACACAAGTAGATAGTATATATAGTTTTTAGTCGCTACTAATAGATAAGTGTAGGCAACAAAAGTTATTTTCACAGACAAACGAATGTGTAATCATGTGTTCCTAATAGGTGATCCGCCAGCACAGAGAATTCAACTCCTAGAGTACGCATATACAAGGTTTTACATGAAAACAAAATCGTAAAATGTTGGCGGGGGACAGGGGAGAATGCTTTGTTGTGATTGGTGGACTGACTAATCAAAACAATGTGTGGAATGAGGGTACCGAACGGGCGTGGGCGATGATTCATTTAAAATTCCGTGGGATCACCACGATTTAGCAATGCAATTCCTTAGGTACAGCATCAGGGTCGAGAAGTGGGTCTTCGAGTTCAATGATAAAGTCTTTACTTGGTAGATATAGGTACCTACCTCCAATATCAATTTATAACCGACAGTTTCAAAATCCCATAAGTTTTGGTGGTCATGTCCCCTGCAGCATCAGGATTGAGGAGTTGAAATCCTGTGTGTCCTATATAAAATGACATTTTATATAGGACAATGTTGCAAAGTTTCTTTATCAATTAAAAAAAATACGCAAATCGGTTCAGAAATCTCGGAGATTTCTGTGTACATAGGTAGAAAAACACAACTCCTTTTTTAAAAGTCGGTTAAAAAAGTATCCTTTGTTAATCCTCTACTTGTCTGTAAAAGTCCCGTCAAAATAGGTTCTGCCGTTCCGAAGATTAGCCCGTTCAAACAGACAGACAGACAGACAGTTTTTAAAAACGTTTGATTCAGCTGTTATGGTACAGTTCAAATAACAATATTATGAGCTTGCGGTAGTTATTTCGAAATTACAGACAGACACTTCATAGAAGTATGGATTTCTATAATATATACGAGTTGTTTATACACGCTGAGGCAGTAGTTACCTAATAGGTATGTATGTAAGTGAGATTTAATAGTATTCATCAAAAGATAAGTAGGTAATCATTATCATTCAAAAAAAAATTAAAAAATATTTATTTCAGTAGGTAAAACAATTTCACATAGTGCGTAGTAATTGGGACCATCCCAGTAACTGTTTTAGTATTGCTACGAGTACTCGTGGCAGGCGACCCCGCTCTTCCATAAAATCTTATACAATAATAATTGAAATAAGTAGTTCCTTCATAAATCATATATTTACAAAAATTCATCGGTGACATCTGTCCAACTATCTGTGTGCCATCATCAATATATCCGGACGCTAGTGTGAGCGCATGCACTCGCTACACTGCTCATCACTGAGTCTATTTCTTTCTATCACAATGTTAGGTGAAATAGCATACAGGTTACCCACGTGGGCCGAGCAGTTCGGACGTGCATCCAGCGTCACCTTAATGATCGCTCTCAATCGTTGTTTCCGCACCGGCCATTATGATTTTCTATAAAACGGCCGTTGTAATGCATTGAACCGTCTCGGGATAAACACAGCAGGCTTGTAAACTAAGTAGGTAATTGACAGGTGAGTGGGATACCGTCCACAGCGTTAAGGTAGCACCACACTAAACGCGCGCCGGTAGAGCGAGCGGGATAGATAATAGGGATAATAGGGGGGATTACTTCATGTTTTTTTTTCAAAGTCAAGTCAAATGATTTATTCAAAATAGGTAATAAATTACTCTTTTTGATGGTCAGAATGGTTTTACCGAAACTAAGATGAAAAGTAGTTATAATTATTTCTCTGGCGAAAATTGATCAAATGTGTATTAGAACTCAGAAGTCTGAACAGTACAGTACAGTAGAGTTTTTAGGAAATGCTTTGCTGCTTTGCTTTGCATTGCTCCTGAAAAAATATTATTTGGAAAATTTTAATAGCCTTTTGGCCATAGTCTACCACGCTGTCCATGTGCGGTTTGGTAGGCTTCACACACCTTTGAGAAATGTTCTCAAAGGTGTGTGAAGCCTACCAAATATGATAACGATAAATACGTTTTTCTTACACAATCGGGGGGCTGGTCTCTTCTCAGAGTGAGAAGAGATCTAGCCATAGTCTACCACGCTGGCCATGTGCGGATTGCTAGACTCCACACACCTTTGAGAACATTATGGAGAACTCTCAGGCATGCAGGTTTCCTCACGATGTTTTCTTTCACCGTTAAAGCAAGTGACATTTAATTAATTATAACGCACATAACTTCGAAAAGTTAGAGGTGCGTGCCCGCGATCGAACCCCTGACCTCCGATTAGAAGGTGGACGTCCTAACCACTACCCTATCTTAGCTTTAACCTTACAAATGTATTGCCAGAAAACTTTACGGCTACCGGAACGCGTTTCGTGTGACAGACGCTTAAGTATCTGCAGATTGGCTGCAATGTTTAATAGGAATTATGTGGTAAGCACGTAAGATAAGATCGAGAGTTACTCAACTGTACTTTACGTGATACAAAAAGCTGGTTTTATCTACATTAATAAACCGTCAAATTAGCGGGCTTTTTAGCTTCTAATAAATGCATTTTATTTGAATTTAAATATACTTGAGATATGATTTGTAATTTACGTGGCTGTCATTTGAGCAATCCTGCAATCCTTAACCTCAGTTCCTCCGTGTCGGTCCTTTTTACAATTCTTATAGAATTTTTCATATTTTGTAGTTAAAACTAGCTTACGCCCGCGGCTACGTCCGCGTGGTGGACTATACAAATTTCGAACCCCTATTTTACCCCCTTGGGGGTTGAATTTTCAAAAACCCTTTCTTAGCGGATATCTACGTCATAATAGCTAAATAGCATGCCAAATTTCAGCCCGATCCGTCCAGTAGTTTAAGCTGTGCGTTGATAGATCAGCCAGTCAGTCAGTCACCTTTTTTTAAATATATTTAGTTTAAGCAAGCATTATTTAAATCTATCCCAAATTTCAAATAGACAGCATTAGTATTTACTGAAAAAATCAGGTGAGATAGACGGACCGATTGAGTAGCACCATCAGGGTTCTTTACTTACCATTTTAGTATGCCATAGTATCCATGGTGTTTCACCATGTATAAGGGTTTCTTGTTGCAGACATGACGCCATATTTATTTAATTACTAGCTGATCCCCGCGGCTTCGCCCGCGTGTATATAATATAGCCTATGTCACTCAGGAATAATGTAGCTTTCTATTGGTGAAAGAATTTTTAAAATCGGTTCAGTAGTTCCAGAGATTACCCCCTACAAACAAACTTAACGACATTACCTCTTTATAATATTAGTATAGATGTTTTTCCTCTTTGGGTGAGCTTAGTGATTCAATCAGATTCTACAGTTGCATCACCGAGTGACTATCAAGGAAACTTTCTCGACGAGTGTTTTGAATTTGTCATCCATTAGTATGACAGGGATATGATGCCTATTTAAGCATTTACAGACATGCCAACTTACAACACAAACTTACCCTTAAGGTGGGCCCGAATTTGACGACCTCCCTGGTGCAGTCGTAAGCGCTGTTGTCTTATTAGTGGAAGGTCCTGGGTTCGATTCCCGGCAGGGACAATTTGGGAATTTATACCTTCTAAAATGTCTCTGGTCTAGTCTGGTGAAAGCTTCTGCCGCGGCTATCTACCTACCACCCTACCGGCAAAGCCATGCCGCCAGGTGGTAAAGCGTTCCGATACGATGCCGTGTAGAAACCGTAGGGCGAAATAAAACTGCCATACCTCTGCCAAGTTAGCCCGTTTCTATGTTAGACTACATCGTCTACCACCAGATGAAATCGCAGGCAAGGACTAACCTGTTATGGGAAAATAAATATAGGTAGATAGGAATAAGATAGATATGGGCTAGGTACATTGACTTATATATTACTTCGTATGGACAGTGTTATTGAACAAACAAAATGGCACCGACTCATTGGTGCTTATGCACCAATGCAACCTCAGTGACGTCTGGATTTCAAACGGGTCGTTCATTAATATCTAAGAGGTGGCACTGATTTATTTGGTTTCTAAACCGTGAAAAATTTTGTTTGCTTGACCATATCTTGTAATTTTTTTAAAAAGAATATTAGCCATGTTAAATGACTAATATTCCCCTTTCCTCTCCAACTAAGCGTAAAGCTTGTGCTAGGAGTAGGTACGACAATAGTGCAACGGGCGGGGTTTGAACCGTCGACCTTTCGGTTTTCAGCCCACTCCTTTACCCGTTGAGGCTCAATCGATGGCTAGGTAGAAATTCCTCGGCCGACTTGTTGGCACATCTGCAGGTTACTTAACAAGTAACTTCATAAACAGGATCCAAGAGTAATCCATGCGGATGGCTGGTCATCAAATTAATAGAAGGATCAAGTTTCCGCGAACTTTACATTTATTGCGATTATTTACTGCTGAGCTTAGATCACAAAGTTGTATGCTGATTCAGGCTAGTTTCCTACTAGAAATTATTTGTAACAGGCTGATGCCCGCGACTTTGTCCGCGTGTATTAAAAATCCCGTGGAAACTCCTTGAATTTTCGAGATAAAAAGTAGCCTATATTACTCCCCAGGTCTTACTAGTGTTGGAACGATCTACCACCGCCGTTAAAATCGTCAAAATCGTCAATATCTCTTGGAACTTTTAAAACTAAATTAAAAACTTATCTTCTTACACAACAAAAAATTACAAGTTAAAATTAATTACTTAATCATTTCATACTATTCGGATCAGCACCTATCGTTTCAGCACTTATGTCACATATTATATTGCACTTATTGTTTTTACAATCATCATTTATAATAATTCCGTTATACCTCTTCTCATATTTATTTTATTTATTTTTTTATTTTTTTATGTACGGTCTTAGTTTTCTTATATTGTTTGTCTTTTTTTTTTTTAGTTACTTGTTCAAACCTTAGTTTAGTTGTTTGCGTATTTTATTTTTATAATATACTGTACTAGGTAAATCGTCCGTGACTTCACTTGTTAAGGCTCCCACTGAAAACCAGCGCTGCAGCTTGCTGCAGCATGATGCTGAGTGGGAGACCTATATTTGGTCACACGTACTTGTATATATATAGGTATTATTTTTTATTATTATATTTTTTTGTTATTAGTTTAATTATGTAGATTAACTTAATTAGCTTTTAAGGTTTATTGTAGTAGGTATTGTGATCAAATAAAAGTTTTCTTTCTTTCTTTCTTTCTTCTTTACTATACCCATGCAAAAAATTACGCCAATTCGTTGCTCCGTTGCGACGTGATTGAAGGACAAACCAACAAACAAACACTTTCGCATTTTTTTTTTTTATTCAGATACAAGTTAGCCCTTGACTGCAATCTCACCTGGTGGTAAGTGATGATGCAGTCTAAGATGATAGCGGGCTAACCTGGAAGGGGTATGGCAGTTTTTATTAAACCCATACCCCTTTGGTTTCTACACGGCATCGTACCGGAACGCTAAATCGCTTGGCGGCACGGCTTTGCCGGTAGGGTGGTAACTAGCCACGGCCGAAGTCTCCCACCAGACCAGACCAGAAATTTAGAAATTATAAAATTCCAAACCCCTGCCAGGAATCGAACCCGGGACCTCCCACTATTAAGACCACAGCGCTCACCACTGCGTCAGGGAGGTTGACGAAAATGCATTTGTAATAAGGGTACTGATATTTAAGTATACTATATCTTAAAGCTACAGGCATAACGCATTACTGAGTAGGTTCCTGCGGTAGTGGTGCGGTGCGGGAGGGTGTGATAACGTGATGCGAGAGCTCAGTGACTCGTCAACTTGTGACAACTGTCACCCTCCCGCACCGCGAGCCTACCGCAGGAGCCTACTCAGTTACAGTTCTTGCAATCCACGAAGTCTACTGAAAAAAAAAATCAAAATCAAATATTTTATTCAAAGTAAGTACATACGGAGTACACTTTTTGAATGTCATTACAAAAGTAATTTTTTTTTTTTTTTTTTAATACAATAAAACTAAAGCTAGCCTTATCTAATTACTATATAAATCATGACCGCGTGGAATGGTGCCAAGAATACTGGCTGCATTTCCGCGCTGGACAGCCAGGCTGATCCGTTGCGCAAAAAATGAGCCAGCCCTTCTGTCACCAGTTGAGGCTATTAATCGCGGTGAAATGTCTCGTAAAAAATTTTTAGCACTAAGACTCCATGGCCCCAGGGTCTCCACGGCAAACGGCACAAAAATGTAACTCTCTATAAGAGAGGCATACTTGCGCCGCTTGCCGTAAAGTAAAATCACAAAAAAAAAATAATAAAAAAAAAAAAAAAAAAAAAAAAAGATTCCGACGAATTGAGAACCTCCTTTTTTTGAAGTCGGTTAAAAATAGTATAAATCAGTTTACAATAATAAAATAAAAATAGAATAAATCAGTTTACAAATTTAAGGTTTTACCTACTTAAGTGATTATTGTAAAAAATAGTAATTAAATTATCAAATAGTAAGTCATAAATTTCATTTACAATTCAACGTCAGAATTAACAAAAAATAACAATAAATAATAAAACACTTAATGTTAATATGTAACATTACTTCAATGTATTAGAGCCTAGAGGAGTTGTCCAAGCGTCCTTATCCGATATATAATCGTCTAACTTGTAGTAGCCTTTCTTACACAGGCTTTTTTTGATGAAACGTTTAAACCTCCCTTCTGGTAAACTTTGAACTTCTGACGGAAGGCGACTGAACTTTACTTGTGGTAACGTCGTTTACATGGTCATTGCGTGAGTGTGCGTGCATGTCGGACCAATCAGTCGCGAGCAAGCGCTGTCAAACGCACACATTTAGTGTACCTTACGACTTAAACACAAGCATGAGTCAGTGGCCTTCGTGAAATGCAAGAACTATATACGTTTTATTGAAGTTATTCTATTGATACTAGACCAGATATCAAGGGGTACTTTAGCGATTCTGTTATTTAAGCGTAGGTAGTTGTGGTAACGTGCTAGTTTTCAATAATATTATAAGCAACACAGTCTAACAAGTCCTGACGCGCAATACACGATAAATTGACGTCTAAATGGTTAAACGTTACGAAATCGGCAGCCTCGCTGACAATCTCCGTCTCAACACAGCCTAGACATCGTACAGTCGGTCGACAGAGACGTCTAGATAGAGCAATGCTACGGAGTCAGGTACGACATAGCTCAACGGGTTGCGAAGCTGAAGTGGCAATGGGCAGGGCACATAGTTCGTACAACCGATAGACGTTGGGGTCCCAAGGTGCTGGAATGGCGACCTCGCACCGGAAAACGCAGTGTTGGAAGAACCCCCACTAGGTGGACGGACGACATCAGACGAGTCGCAGGGAGCTGCTGGATCCAGGCGGCGCAAGACCGTGGCGTGTGGAAGTCCCTACAAGAGACCCATGTCCAGCAGTGGACGTCTATTGGTTGATGATGATGATGACGGAGTCAGGGGCAAGCGGGGGATTATACCGACCAGGAGAAATCGGTGGAACAAACGATGCAATTGTTTTAAAAAAGAGAAAAAAGAGCGACTGCTGAGTTTCTTGTTTAGTGGCGAGCGGGCGGGCAGTGCATATCGCATGCTGTACATACCATACAGATGTCTTTGTTTTGGCGGATTATAGCAATTATAAGCTTTCAAAAATCTAAATCAAATTAAAACTTTGTATTGGGATACCTCGTCATTAATACCTATTCATTTTGTAACATTTTTCCTTAATAAAAATTAATTATTTTGCTCAAATGTAGATCAGTCATTCGGGTAGGTAAGTCTTACGGTCTCACTGTATCTTGTATTGATGCTATGGCTTCAGGCACCATAACGTTCCGTTTTTGTCTCCGCCGTAGCCCATAAATTATTCTAAATCGGACCCCATTAGATATTCAGAGGTTAGAACGGAACGGTGCATTCTAAAACATCGCTCGGGCCGATCGTATATCAATCGTTTCGATAGCGTCTCGTATTTGGTTCGGGGAAACGCGTGCAGCGCTACCTGTTGGCTGTCGCGCGCGATTTGTGGTCGCCGTCGTGACACAGCCGCGGTGAGCGGTAAGCTCACTGGGATCCGTGTGCTTAATATGAGATTCGCTCCCATTTGCTCAGAAATTGCTTCTTTATTTAAAAGAACAAAACGGCAATAGGCTTTCTGTCGCACGCCAGCATGACAGTAATTGAAATTGCTGGACAGTTACAATTATTAGGTGTACGCGATTTATACGCTGTTACCCGCGACTTCATCCGCGTCCCGCGGGAACCGTCTTTCCCGTGGATTTTCAAAAAAAAAAATCTGTCACATAAAACTTTTCCTGATAATTACAAACACAACAAAAAAATCATACAATTTGGTGCAGTCGTTCGGAAGTTATGCGTGTACATACATTTTGGCGATTCAGTTTTATTTATAGATAGATTCTGTATGTCATATTATGAACTTAACGCTGAAGAGTTTCGACTCTCGAATTGTACCAACGCCAACGTTAGTGAGATGTGATATGTCATATTAAGCTACCTGTTGGCTGAGTCACGCGACCGTGAGTCGTGACCATAGAGCAGAAACAAAGAGGAGATGTTGTATTAAGATTTCCCTATGAAATATCGAGTGACATTTTGCGGGGTGAGGGGTTGTGGAACGCCGCCCACTTCTCAATTTTCCATCTGCGGGTTAGTAGCAAAACTACTCGCTTAGCGACCTAACATCGATATATTGATGTCACTACATAGTTCAGCTATCTCACACTAGATGTCAATAAGTGTAGAAATTACGTATAAAATTACTTACAAATGAAATGTGATACCATTCATAGCATCAGAACGTCTGTCTGAATAACTTTGACACGATAAAACACAACACTTCATCCTTTTGTTCTTAAAAACGCGAAAACACACCGGTAATACGAGTCTCAATATATGTGAATCTGACGAACGCAGACAGCATACTAACTAAGGCCCCGCCCACAGTGATGACGTCAGGACCTAGTTGAAAATCACAGTGCACAGTTGCTTAGGCCAACTCCTCTTTGTTTCTGCTCTATGGTCGTGACCGTAAGCTCACTGGAGAGTCCGGGTGCAACGTCGAGCTCGATGAAACCGCAATCGGGAGCTTGAGCTAAAAGTAAAGTTTAAATGATCCGAGTTAGTACGGTGCATACCAGAAATACAAAGATGTTGTACCACCTGTGTGTGAGAATTTACCACCTGGTTCGGAATGCCACTTTACCGCGAAAAACCAGCAAGAGCATCCGGCGGTAGCTCTTTTCAAATATTCTATCACTACCCCTATTATAAATGCGAAAGTGTGTTTGTTTGTTGGTTTGTCCTTCAATCACATCGCAACGGAGCAATGGATCGACGTGATTTTTTGCATGGGTATAGTCAAAGACCAGAAAAGTGACATAGGTTACTTTTTATACCGGAAAATTAAAGAATTCCCACGGGATTTCCAAAAACCTAAATCCACGCATACGAAGTCACGGGCGTCAGCTAGTTCTAAAATATAACTTACTAGCTGACCCGCCCCGGCTTCGCTCGGGTGGAATTTTCGAACCGCGTCATTTACGGGAGCCGCGCGGGTACCTTACTCATAGATCTAAACTCCCCTCCCGCACGCGCACCCCCGCCTTGGTGACGCCCACTTCGCAACGGGCCGTGCAGCAGAAATCGTAATATTTTAATTTCGCCATAACTTCAAAACCAAACGTCCAATTTTAATCATTCAAAGACCAAATATTATCTCCATAAACTGTTCTTAGTGATGAAATCATTTATTTTGATAAGGATTAATAGCATGAGTAAAATAAACGCGTTTAAATGTAGTCCAAAAAAAATTCAAGATTTTTAAATAAAAAAATGGTTGCTGTGCCTCACTCGACATAGATGGGTATAGTGTGTCGCGGACTTTTTTGTAGATATTTATAAGATCTACAATTAATTAGAACATTTTATGGTTCTATCTTTTATAGTTTAGGCAGCGTACGCAAAATAAGTAACTTTTCTGGTTGATTTTTTACACCTTGTGTCCGAAAAACCCAAATATCTTACGGAACCCTATTTTTTTCCAAAATAAAATATAGCCTATGTTACTCGTGGATAATGTAGCTTTCGAATGGTGAAAGAATTTTTAAAATCGGTCCAGTAGTTTTTGAGCCTATTCAGTACAACCAAACAAACAAACAAACAAACAAACAAACAAACAAACAAACAAAGTTTTCCTCTTTATAATATTAGTGTAGATTAGTGTAGATAATATACATAATAAACATGTGGAACAGTGAACATCTATCGGTTGGCGATGACGATGATGATGTATTTTATTAATCAAAATACCTTTAATTATTAAAAACTAAATAGTCTTTAATTACTTAAAAACGCACATAACTCCGAAAAGTTAGAGGTGCGTGCCCGGGATCGAACCCCTGACCTCCGATTGGAAGGCGGACGTCCTAACCACTAGGCTACCACAGCTTTTTTGCGTAGTTTTGCGTGCGTTTTTAAGTAATTAAAATATCACTTGCTTTAACGGTGAAGGAAAACATCGTGATTAAACCTGCATGCCTGAGAGTTCTCCATAATGTTCTCAAAGGTGTGTGAAGTCTGCCAATCCGCACTTGGCCAACGTGGTAGACTATGGCCAAAACCCTTCTCACTCTGAGAGAAGACCCGTGCTCTGTAGTGAGCCGGCGATGGGTTAATCATGATGATGAAATAGTCTTCCTCAACATAAGAAACGCATTTTTATTTTATTTTAAACCAGATAATGAGCAAAACGGCGCCCCCCCCTCCAAGAATCCAAGCCACACGCCCTCCAAACTAGGACTAATCCGGAGAAACCTAAACGAATGGTAACCCTATTATGCTTAGTCCGATACACGCAACCTTTGCCTTAGTTGGGCTTTAGGTGGCTTCACTTTTATCTCCTTCGTTCTCGTATGTTCCCAGTATTTTATTCTAAGCTCTAACTATGGCATATCTATAGTTTTCTAATCTCTTTATTAACAGGCTACTAGATTTTTAGGGTTCCGTACCTCAAAAGGATAAAAGGAACCCTTATAGGATCACTTTGTTGTCTGTCTGTCTGACTTCTGTCCGTCGTGTCTGTCAAGTAAACCTATACCCAGGGTGCTTTCCCGTTGACATAGAATCATGAAATTTGGCAGGTACCTAGCATGCAAGTAGGTAGGTTTTATAGCACAAGTAAAGAAATAAATCCGAAAACCGTGAATTACATCACAAAAAAAAAATTAAAATGTGTGCATGAAACAAATAATTAGTATTTTTTTTATTTATTTTTTATTCGGATACAAGTTAACCCTTGACTGCAATCCCACCTGATGGTAAGTGACGATGCAGTCTAAGGTGGGAGCGGGCTAACCTGGAAGGAGTATGGCAGTTTTTATTAAACCCATACACCTTTGGTTTCTACACGGCATCGTACCGGAACACTAAATCGCTTGGCGGTACGGCTTTGCCGGTAGGGTGGTAACTAGCCACGGCCGAGGCCTCCCACCAGACCAGACCAGAAATTTTTAGAAATTATAAATTATTTAAAATTAAGTAGATTTCTATATCAAGTGGGGTATTCATATTATATGAAATATTACCAGTACATTCTAAAACAGATTTTTATTTATTGTTGTGCATAATAGTTTTTGTAATTTTTGAGTCACATTTTTTTTCATAAGTTAGGTTTCTCAAACTCAATCGTTATTAATTAAGTAGGTACCATCAGAAAAACGGTCCTCACAATTCTTCACATCTTGTAAAGATAAGATTATATTGTCTTCCATCTCATACTTCACAATCGGTTATACAAAAACTTATGATCACACAAAATGTAAATAGGTTAAAAATAAATCTCTAACCATTAAAAAAATCTTCCCAATGATAATTTCTCAAGTAAATCGTCGCGATTACTCTTGCCCAAAGAGTGAGTACCACCAATCAGCATTATTTACCTTTATGTTAAGGCCATCTTATTAACAGTCGCCGAGAAACCTCATGCAAATGAAGTCTTAAAAGGAGTTTATTCGTAGTGCGTTTCAGATATACGTAGTTTGGCTTTCATTTGAACACTAACCAATCAAACTCCATGAAATTTTTTGATACGTTTTAGGGACTGATATCTATGTCTGTAGCTCACAGATTTCAGTAAAAATAACTAGTTTGTAAAGTTACACGGACTTAAAGATTTGTATGTAATTTTATAATTTTTGTAGTGTTTTACCGCACAGACGTTTAACCAACTCGGTGTGTTTTCAATTCAAGGAAATTTCTAAATAATTTTAAATACTTATAATGTTATTTGACCTGCAGCTCGTTCCAGCAACGCACAAGACTGCAAATACTATTTTATACATGGCATAATTTTGTACCTATATCAAATATTTGAAAAGAGCAACCGCCGAGTTTCTTGCTGGTTCTTCTCGGCAGGAAAGGCATTCCGAACCAGTGGTAGATGCATCCGACTATTCGTAAGCACTTGTAAAAGTTTATACGAATAAAAAAAAGATTTTCATTTCATTTCAAAAGATTTTCATTTCATTTCATTTCATTATTTTATTCTTGAGTGAATTCGAGAAATGAAACTAAGACTTACTTAATTGCGTTTCTATACAATTACAGAAACAACATTTAATGCCTTTATTTACGGTTTTAACAAATATTTTCTAATTATAAACACAAAAAATACGTTTACTTCAAAAACACCCACAAAACTTCAGATTCAATTGTCACAACTGTCAGTAGTGACATTTGACAAGCTAAGTCCACAGACTTCAGGATATGTCTTTTATGCACCAAAGACAAAGTAATAAATTAAAGAAAAGCACTCATAGGTGATAGAGCACAAATAGGTGTCCATGGGTAAAGTGGTTTTCTTTACATACATATTAAAAATTGCAGACATTGCTATTAGTTTCTTGAACGTGTCTGCTTATTTTAATTACATCGAGTTTGATTGGTTAATATTCAAATGAGGACCAAATTACGTTTGTATGGAGCGAGCGTCGGAGAGACTACCGTTAAGGCCATCATATTAACTGTCGCCGAGAAGCCTCATGCAAATGAAGTGTTAAACAGTCTCCAAAATATCGTCGTCAGTTGTCTCATGTCACGCCGCGACAGACTTATGGCGGTTCCTGACATGTTTATTCAGATATTAATGCCTTAACGTAATATTTTAAACATATTTCAGCTTCTACAGATATGCCTACTTTCATATCTTTCCAACTTAGTTTGGTAGATCTAGATTGTTAGCCTGAGCTTATTACCATCTCATATTATGTAAATATGTCAACACTAGCTGATGCCCGCGACTTCATCCGCGTGGAATTAGGTTTTAAAAAATCCCGTGGGATTTCTTTGATTTTCCGGGATAAAAGTGGGTATATCACTCTCCAGGTCTTTATCTATAGCCATGCAAAAAATCACGTCAATACGTTGCACCGTTGCGACGTGATTGAAGGACAAACCAACAAACCAATTAACCAACAAACAAACACACTTTCGCATTTATAATAAGGGTATTGATAGTCTGTACTTTGACATACTTACTTATCCTAAAACGGAAGTTATAACAGAAAATATAATATAAGTAGTTGAGTTTGTTGTGGGCTCTTCTCAGACCTGGGCGCGTTTGGAACCCTCGTAGCTTTAGTTTTAAGTTTGCGTAATAATTATCGCCACTATATCGTACAAATCTAACACCATACCAGACCATCAATAGGAGTAATTTATTACCTATTTTGAATAAATCATTTGACTTTGACTTTTGACTTTTGTAGGCTGGACTACAACAGATCTAGTATTGATCAAGTCAAGTTTTTAATTACAATTTTGTACTTAAAACAATTTCTTAGATTTTCAGCCGACGTATTCGCACATAGTGAAAGTCCTTACACGAGACCTATGCCCAGCATTGAACGTCTTTCGGTTGACAATGATGATGATGATGATTCAAACATCTCTAAAGTAGACGGGCTAGATGACCCAACTCAGTCCGATTTTTTTTTTAAAGAATATTAGTCATGTTAAATGACTAATATTCCCCTTTCATCTCCAACTAAGCGTCAAGCTTGTGCTAGGAGTAGGTACGACAATAGTGCAACGGGCGGGGTTTGAACCGTCAACCTTTGGGTTTTCAGTCCACTCCTTTACCGGTTGAGCTTAAATTAGTTGCTTAGAACGAGACAGCCGTTAACGTGTTGGGCCATCTGTAAATGCTTTATGGCGGATCCCGACATGTTTATTCAAATATTAATGCCCCATCGTAATATTTTAAATATATACGCGCCATCTTGCGCTCAGAACCAACCTGCGTCTATTATTGTCCTCCTCCTTTATATTATAAACGTGAGTGTTATTGATTGGTTCGGGAATTTATGTTTTTTTTTATTCACGGTTTTAGTCTTTTTTTTTTTTTTTTAAGTTTGTAAGTTATGTACCCTACGTAGTTTGAAACCTTTTCGACTTTATATTTATATTCTTGGTTTGTATTAGTTTCTTCTACAATTACAGCACATCATCAACATCATCATCAACCGATAGACGTCCACTGCTGGACATAGGTCTCTTGTAGGGACTTCCACACGGCTCCCTGCGACTCGTCTGATGAAAATTAGAAACAAACAGAGACCAGAAAGTGAGTTAATATTGAAATGCCATCCGGTTCCAACTTCCAATAGATGTTTGGGAACTAACTAAAATCGATTTTAAAATTTGTTTTGAACAGACGAACAGACAAACAAACAGTCCAACAAAACAGTGAGTTAATAAAACGTGTTTTATTTAATACAAACAAGTAGGTACGTAGGTAGGTAGGTATAAATATTATTTTATTTGCCAAGCGCCGATTATAATTGGCATATTTTGCTGATTAGTCGCCGACTGTAAAAGATGCCGAATAGTCGGCCCATCTTTAATCTCTAAATAACCAAAATCCACAAAAGACAAAGTCGCACGGTATAAAAATCTTTTCTGCAGACTAGTAATAGAAATACTTAACACCTGTTGTGTTGTCTTAAGTCTTGATTGCATATATCAAACGAAATTGATATTTAACCTACATTAGTCATACACTCAAATGGCGACCACCCGATTGTCGCAATAAATATCGCTGATACATGACTCACGTGAGGATAGTTCTATTGCGATTAAGCGATAATCATTATACCTACATCATTATGAGTTTAATGGAGATGGACTAATAAATCTGCGTTTCCTGACACGTTTAACCTAAATACCTTCAAGGCAAGAGTGAATAGGCATCTTCTAGACAAGCGCGCTCCTACATAGACATCATATCTTTTTATATATCTTGCGATGAAAAAAAAAAACAATGTTAAGGTGATTTGATAGATCCAGCCGCGAAAATTCAAATTTTAGTTAGTTTTTCGGAAATTTGTGCAAATCTGGGAAAATTCAGAAAATTATCTTTCAAAAACAAATATGAAGTAAATGAGTGTTTTTGACCAAAGTTTTTATGGAAAAACATGTAGATGCATAAGTGTTGTGCCCGCAAAACTCATTACCATAAGCTTTCGGTGTATGATTAGTCTACTATTTTCGAAAAACTAACTAAAATTAGAATTTTTGCGGCCGGATGTATGAAACCACCTTACCTAATTGAATTTCGTATAAAGCAACTGCCGAATTTGTGTGTGAAAACTGCCGAATGAGTGACTGTATAATAAGTTTAAAGTGCAAATCCTCTGACTGACGCTTGATGTGGGTCAACGAATGTTGCGTAAGTAGGCCATTCGGAGTCAATGCTACGTCGTAGGCAGGGAAATGACCTGACTTTTGCACGCTATACTAATATCAGGCAAATGATTATTAGTTATTGGATTGGGTGTAACCAGTACCCGTAGTACAAGATTTTAGTCTCACCAAACCAAACCAAATTCGAGAGTCGAAATACTTCCGCGTTACAGTAAAATGGACCTAAACAGCCTTGAATTGAAGTCAAATATTCAATGCCACTGATTTTAATTTCGCAATGTTTCCGCTTGGAGCGCTGGCTGTAGAAGTGAAGACAAACTTGAGCTTTAAAAACAAGGCATTTAAGATCCAGTTTACTGTAACGCAGAAGTATTTCGACTCTCGAATTTGGTTTGGTTTGGTGAGACGTAAAATCTTGTACCACGGGTACAGAACGCTAAGTTTTTGCTAGCGTTCTGGTATGAAAATCACTAAAAACAAAATGGTCGATAGGACTCCCAATCAAGCACATGCTAGCACGTATAAAAAAACATCCGAAGATAAATAGCTCTCAGAGAGTCGCTCGAAAGAAATCTAATTTAATTTTATGTCCACATCGTCTCGTCCGTACCTGTCCTCGACCGTCATAGATTCCGATGTCGTGGACCAATTTATTGCCCTGTATATCATCCCAACTTACGTCCGGACATAATAAGTTTCCACGCGACTAAGTCAAATTTATTGTTTATCGGCGGGAGGCTGAGAATGACGCCGTCCATCCAGCCCCTTATGGACTAAGAGCCAGCGTGCGCCAGACCTTCGTTATTTTACAAAAGCTAGAAGTTTCTCTGCGTAAGTTCCCAACACAGGGAGGAACGACCAGCGACTATGAAGTTTGGATCTAAATGGCTTTGGGAGATAATGGTGTAAAAAATCTTACGTCAAAGTATAAAGTCTAATTTTTAGGGTTCCGTACCTCAAAAAGAAAAAAAATAACCCTTATTTTAGTTTTTAAAACTGTCGAGCTCGTAGTTCTAAGTTTACCTAGTTTTAATTTTTTTTTAATTTGTAACAGTTGGTTTTCTTTTTTTTTTCGTTTTTCTTGTTTTGTGAGCTGAATAAACTTTTATTTATTTTATTTTTTATTTATTTATTTATAGGATCACTCTGTGGTCTGTCCGTCTATCTGTCTGTCGTGTATGTCAAGTAAACCTATATATACTTCACGCTGACCTAGGCAGGCAGATTTTAGTCTTATAGCACAGGAAAAAATCCGAAACGTGAATTTGTGGTTTACATCACAAATTCAAGCTACCATGATCCATAGTCGCTGATCGTTCTGCCCAGTGTTGGGGACAATACGCAGATAAACTATCAGCTTTTATAAAATAGCGAAGGTCTGTCACGCACTGGCTCTCTCTCTATATTATGTGTGTTACTATGTGATGTAGCTCTTAAGTCGTAAGCAGTAGGGGTCGATACATAGACGCGTGTACGAGATGTGTCCTGTGGTCCATGTTGAAGTTTAATGTATTGAATGAATTTGTTTTCGGAAAGTAAAATTTTAGAACATACTGTGAACGCGCGTATGTTATTGAATATCTTTATTTGCTTATAATAATAATAATAATAATAATAATATATAATAATAGCCGCTGGTGGTGTACGCCGCATGAGATGGACGTCTCTCATGAACGAGAATGTCATGCGTGCGTACTACAGGGCGACAGGAGGGGAAACCGGACGGACTGGCTACCGAGCGGCAATGTACCGCGAGTTCCTGCTGCTCGAGCCGAACTTAACTGTCACGGAACAAAACCTGGCAGACCGGGCTCGGTATGCGAATGGGTTGATCCCAGTCAGCCTCGCTCAACATCTGAGGCGACTGGGTTTCCGTGGCAGTTCGCTCGCAGCCAGGATGCAAAAAGCGGTCTTGCTGGACTCGGCTAGGATAGTCCGCCGATTTCTTCACCTGTCGCCCTGACCCCCGGCCGTTTGGTCTCCCCTGCCGGGGTGTAATCCTCCGCCCGGTACAAATATGTATGTATGTAATGTTTATGTAGGTTTATTTATTTTTATGTATGTAAGTATATTATAACTCTTTTGGCTTTTATATGTATCTATTTTGTACGCGGGCGTGAGAGTAGATGTATATCCATAATAATAAATATGCTTTATTGTTTACATTATTGCTAGTAACTAGTATGTAGGTACAATGTTATATCTAATATACTATCTAAACTAAAAACTAACAATAAACAAAAGGTCGCAAACTCAGCATAGCCGAGCACTGCTCACAATGCTCGGCGCTGGTTTTCAGTTTGCGCCATAAATTTATATTGATTAATAAAAACGCACCGCGCCCGTTGCGTTATCTCTGCATTGATCAATAAAACTTTGTATAAACTAAACCAAAACAGTGACATAAAAAGAACAAACTAAACCAAAACAATATCATAAAAAAGAACAAAATCTAAAAAATAGCAGTAAAAATAAATGTAAATATAAAAGTAAAAATATAAGTATATAAAATATAAAAAATGTCCCTTCCCAGCTTAGCCTAAAGAATAAAGCTCTTAATCATTTAAAAATACCTATCAGTAATATACAGCAACATCATCTAGTGAACATATAATTATCTTTAAAAGAAAAAACAATATATATTTGTAATAATTTGCCTAGTTTTAATGGTACTAATTATTTACTGGAAATAAATTTAGCTGCCTCTATCTGGTCATTTAAGTAAAAATTCCTTAATTTATTTTTTATCGTAATTTCGCTTGTAGGACTATTCCGACTTATATGATTTCCGTATTTTTCTTATTCATGCTATGTTTTTAAGTGCAATGCTTGGAGTTTCTCTACGTAATCAAATCAGAAATGAGGAGATCTAGGAGAACTAGAGTAACCGACATAGCTCAACGGGTTGCGAAGCTGAAGTGGCAATGGGCAGGGCACATAGTTCGTAAAATTGATAGACGTTGGGGTCCCAAGGTGCTGGAATGGCGACCTCGCAGCGGTGTTGGAAGTCCCTCTACTAGGTGGACGGACGACATCAGACGAGTCGCAGGGAGCCGCTGGATTCAGGCGGTGCAAGACCCTGGCACGTGGTAGTCCCTACAAGAGACCTATGTCCAGCAGTGAACGTCTATCGGTCGATGCTGATGATGATGAGTGTTCTGTTTTGAGTTTGCGAACAGTGTGGTCATACTTAATTGTTTATGCTGTGGGCTGTGTACTAGATCATTCGCAATATGCTAGTGCCAAAGATGTGCCGCCTCGCTTCTTGCAACTGATGCATGATGATCCAGATTAATTAATGCGAATAAAGAAGGTTATAATTACGTTCTGTTTGCTGTATCGTTTTAATTAAAGCTACTACTTTATTGCTCTACTTTATTTATTAGTCGGTACACATTTAAGTTGATTATTCATTAAGAGATTATACTTAATTGTTTTTATCTTTTTTTTAAAAGAATATTAGCCATGTTAAATGACTAATATTCCCCTTTTTAACCGACTTCAAAAAAAGGAGGAGGTTCTCAATTCGTCGGAATCTTTTTTTTTTTTTTTTTATTTTTTTTTTATTTTTTATGTATGTTCCCCGATTACTCAAAAACGCCTGGACCGATTTTGAAAATTCTTTTTTTGTTTGAAAGGGTATACTTCAAAGTTGGTCCCATTTCAATTTGGTGAAGATCTGATGAACATCTTCGAAGATAGATACTGGAACTCCTCAACGGATAAGAGTAAATTGCTCGCGATCAGTGTAATAGCTTAGTAAACAGTAGATTTTTAACCAGTCATAGCATAATTCCATGGGGCCACTAAAAATTGTGAAATAAAAATTTTTTACAAAAAAAATAAAAACCGACTTCGTTACATAA